>NC_090034.1:51065499-51383624 GCF_037176765.1 Anolis sagrei
ACGATGTTGTTAACAGCAAGGATGGCAAATGCACCACATCAGATTCGATGTATGAACGATGTCCCCTCATTCTGTTCCAGGTGTTTTTTCCACACCAGCTCCAGTCATTGCCCACTTTACCATGAATTTTACCGTAACCAGCCTTAAGTATGAGACAGAAATGGGAACTCCAAATTCTGAAGTGTTTAATTCCACAGCAAGCGAACTTCTCCGTCTGGTGAGAACACTGTGAATTCTTGGGATAAGGTTTGGCTGCATGGCTATCTGTCGGGAGGGCTTGGATTGTGTCTTTTTTTAGTGGCAGAATGGGGTAGGACCAGATGGCCCTCATTCAACTCTAGGATTCTAAGAGTCCATTTGATTTGATGTCCTCAATGTAACTTTCCTTCATCAGCTTGACAGAGAGCTCCTCCAAACCATGGTCGGACCGGTGTATATGGGATGCAACATCACAAAGCTAAGGTGAGCTTTCTTTAAACGTATCCACAACCGCCACACAGACAGGAGTAATTTCTCTGGGTTCTGAATGGCCCTTTCTCATTGCAGATCGGTGAGAAACGGGAACGCAACGGGGCTGGATGCCGTCTGCACTTACAGAAACAATTCCGGTGCTCCCACCTTTGATCGAGTGACAGTGTACCAGCAACTTGTCAATCAGACCGATGGTTTCACCAAGTTGGGACGCTACGACCTGAAGAGATATAGCCTTTGTGTTGATGGTAATTTTGGGATTTGGAACCATTTGGAGAGATTATGAGGATTAAGAAATAGGTTGGTTGACTTGTCGGGTGTTGTATTAAATGGACAAGACCTTGAACGATATAAGACTTCTATACCTTATGAAGACCTCATAGGCCTTATAGTGACAGTAAGCTACAGATCAGATGTAGCAGCCTGGGATAACTTTCTGGAGAAATAGCCACATTCAGAGGAGTCAGACAAGACTGCATCCTTGCCCCTACCTTGTTTAATATATTCATCAATGATCTGGAAGAAACCTTATTGGACCCAAGCTTGGAACAAGGAAAATCCCCTTATTTCCCTATGTTGATGATGCCACTATTATCTCATGCATCAGGGCAGGACTAAATTACCCATTAAGGAATTTCCTAAATTATTGCTCATAGAATGACCTAAAAAATAATTACTGGTGTTGTACTAACACCAAAGGCTAGCCTTCTTCATTTTCAGCCTGAAACTCGCTAATGTCCACCTCTTTCCTTTTCACAGGTTACTATGAGATTCCTCCTCAAACAAGTAAGTCGCATGGAGACACCTTTTAATTTAGAGACCATGGTGCAAAAGTCTTGAGAACTAGCAGAATATACTGTTTGGACTAGGATACACAGGACCAAATCTCTGTTTCTCAAATCTCATCCTATTCCAGCTGTTTTACCCTCTCTAACTACAACGCCAACTCCAGCCGTGGAAGAGTTCTCCGTGAACTTGACCATCACCAACCTCCAGTTCCGGGAAGGGATGGGGACTCCCAATTCAAACACATTCAATGCAACTGAAAGGGCGGTCACTACTTTGGTGAGTCTGGTTCCATTTCTGCTTGGGAGATGGTGCAGAATTCAGAAGAATTACATCGGCTAACTGCCTAGAGAGTCCTTCTTTGATGTATTCAAATATCGTTCTCGTTTTCTTTTGTCAGATGGGCCGAATACTCCGTGATAGCAGCATTGGCCAGGCATTTTTGAGTTGCAAAATAACAGCTCTGAAGTAAGTGGTCTTCTAATATCTGATTCACCTGGTATGTCTCGCGCATCTTCGTCTTTTCCCAGGGAGTTGTTGACTCACAAGTCTTACCCTCAAGTTTATTTTCTCTCTCTCCCCCCCCCCCCCCCCAGACCAGTGAAAAATGGGGAAGAAACTTGGATTGACTCTATTTGCACTTACCGAAACGACTCCGCAACGCCTGTTTTTGACCGGGTGAAAACATACCGCGAAATAGTGAATAAGACCAAAGGTTTCACCATGATGGGGCCCTACAAACTGAAAGAATACAGTCTTTACGTTAATGGTAGGCAAATTGTTTTAGAGCATTGTCTGTGCTGTATTTGATCGGCAATTTTGTTGACTGATGATACTTTCTTCTCCCTTCTTAGGTTATCATGAAGGTCCTCCAGAACCAAGTAAGTTATTTGCAAATAATGATTGATTAGGGATCACTACACAAAATGAAATGGGCAGGCAAGCATTGATAAGTATCATAGACTCACAGAATTGGATTAGATTCCAAGGATTATCTAGTTCGGGCGTCCCCTGGGCAACGTCCTTGCAGACGGCCAATTCTCTCACACCAGAAGCGACTTGCAGTTTCTCAAGTCGCTCCTGACACGACAACCCCCCCCCCCCACAGAAAACCATATTTAATAATCTAGAGCTGATATGGTAGAAGTAACCTTTTGTGGGGAGTCAGCCTCTCCCTTCCCGACATCCCCGTTGCCTTGGCACTATAAGAGGATTTCGCAAGACCAGTCACACCCATTACAAATGTGTAGTAATTGTGAGTCTGCGGACCATATTTTAGTTCTTGCGGACCACTAGTGGTCTATGGACCACAGGTTGGGAACCACTGATCTAGTTGGAGGATCATCTTGGGTTGGAGGTAGGAATACACCACTAAAGTGTTCCTCCAACAACCTCTAAAGAAGGAGGAATCGAAGGCTCTTTTCATTGGGAAGTTCTCCCTAATGTTTAAGTTAGGTCTCTTTTTCCATAGTTCTTTCTAATGTTTAAGTTAGGTCTCTTTTCCTGCAGTTCTTCCTAATGTTTAGGTTAGGTCTCTTTTCCTGTAGTTTGAATCCATGGCTCAATTGTGTCCTAGTCTCTGGAACAGCAGAAAACCCAGACACAGGTCATGTCTGTATGGATGACTTGAAAAGTTTAGGAAATGCCATGTGAGATACCGTTAGCTTCCTTTAGTTTAGGAAATGCCATGTAAACAATTGATAACCATTTTGACTTCTCCAAATTAGTGCAACCGTGGTCTTTTCTTTGTATTTCAGCCGTTTCGCCAACCCCGTCTTGGACAGTTGAGAATTTCACTACGAATTTCACTGTCACCAACCTGCGGTACAAGCCAGAGATGGGAATCCCTCATTCAAAGACCTTCAATGCTACAGAAGTGCCGCTGCGGACGCTAGTAAATGTTACAGTTTATATTGCGTAATAGGGGTGTGCAAAATGGCACAGAATTCCTTTCTGTTTTTGTTCTGTTTTTGGAAACAGAACTCAGGGTTCTGAATTACGCTTCCAAACAGCCCCCTTCCTAATCTCCTGGAATTTTCCAAAAAACAGAAAGGGGGGAATCTGAAATTCGAAACAAAAAAAGAACAAAAATAAAACGGATTCATACATAATTTTCCCAACTGTTAGCTATGTTGCCGAGGGTCAATTAACTTTTCTGAATGAATGTCAAAAGTTACATATAAGAAACATTTATGGAGACCAAAGCCCCATAGTGAATATTCTATAATATTGTATACTCAACACACTATCCTTTCTCCTTAAGCTTGACAGATACCTCAACAGGAGCAGCATTGGACCAGTGTTTCTGGGGTGCAAGGTAACAATGCTGAGGTAAGTTGTTCTTAATGCTAGGATGAGCTCCTCTTTTGTATTAGTGTTATTATCTGGCCCCATCGTTTGGCCAACTATCAACCCCTTTGGCTTCTATCTGTCTTCCCAGGCGCCTGAATGATGGGGATGCAACAGGAACGGACTATGTTTGCTCGTACCGAAACGATTCCACCAGGCCTGTCTTTGACCGAGTAAATGTCTACCGTGAGATTGTCAACCAGACCAGAAACTTCACCCAGATGGGCCCTTACAAGTTGGAAAGATACAGTCTCTACGTCAATGGTAACAAGATGGTTTTCAAATGTTATAACTAATTCTGAATATGCAATCGATTGGCTAGAGGAGTGTTAGGATCTCCTTCAGATATCTTCCTGAAAAGTGTGGACAGATACTTCATAACTGGATATCCTTCCTTGAGCAAGGGGTTAGACTCCATAGCCTATGGGTCCCTTTCCAGCTTTATGATGCTTCAATGCCCATCACCCCCAGCAAACAGGCTTCCACTCTGATTATCGTGGTAATGGTATCTTTGTTCTTTACCTAGGTTATCATGAAATGCCTCTGAAACCAAGTAAGTACATGCTTAAAGTCCCAGTCAACTTTAAACTATGAATGTTTAAAGTTAACAATTAACAATAACAATAAACAAAAAAATAAACATTAATAATAGGTAATGTTTTTATCTATTGTGTTTTAACTCTGTTGTGCCCTGTCTGGAGACTCAGGGAGATGTGAACAAGAAAGAAAATGTGTTGTTGTTGTTATCCAATGTATTACTTTGACTGAGTATTACCAGACCCCTTGCAGTCTGGGTTTAGGCCTGGCCACGGAATGGAGACAGCTTTGATGGCCTTGGTGAATGACCTCCGCAGAGAAATAGATGGGGGAGTGTGTCCCTGCTGGTTCTCTTAGATATCTCGGAGGCTTTCAATACCATTGACCATGGTATCCTTCTGGGCAGTTCTCTGGAATGGGTCTTAGGGGCACTGCTCTGCGGTGGCTCCACTTCTTCCTGGAGGACGGCACCCAGTTGGTGAAGCTGGGAGATACCTGCTTGGGTTCCTGGCCATTGACCTGTGGGGTCCTGCAAGGTTCTATTCTTGCCCCCATGCTCTTCAACATCTACATGAAACTGCTGGGTGAGGTCATTCGGAGTTCTGGAGTTGGGTGTCATCTCTACATAGATGACACACAACTCTACTACTCCTTTCCACCCCATTCCAAGGAAGCTCCCCGGATCCTTTACCAGTGTCTGATAGCTGTGAGGGGGTGGATGAGAGCCAACAAACTGAGGCTTAATCCAGACAAGACAGAGGTCCTCCTGGTCAGTCGCGAGGTCGATCGGGACATAGGGTGGTAATCTGTGCTGGATGGGGTTACATTCCTCTTAGCACACAGGTCTGCAGTCTAGGGGTCCTCCTGGACTCAGCGTTGACACTTGAAGCTTAGGTGTCAGTGGTGGCTGGTAGGGCCTTCGCACAGTTAAAACCAGTGTGTCAGCTGCAACTGTACCTTGAAAAGCCTGACATGGCTATGGTGGTCCATTCCTTAGTTACATCTAGAATGGACTATTGCAATGCACTCTGCCTTTGAAGACCACTTGAAAGCTGCAATTGGTGTCAAGATCGGCAGCCAGATTACTAACTGGGGCTAGCTATAGGGAGCACACCACACCCCTATTGAAGCAGCTCCACTGGGTGCTGACAAGCTTCCGGCCCAATTCAAAGTACAGGTTATTACCCTACGCACTTCAGAACCAACCTATCATCATGACTGCAACTCCTTCTATGAACCGGTGTGGGCTCTGAGATCTACCAGGGAGGCCCTCCTCTTGTTCCCACCTTTGTCCCAAGAATAATTGGTGGGAACGAGAAAGAAGGCCTTCTCACTGGTGCCCCCCCCCCCCCCCCCCCGGTTCTGGAATTTCCTCCCTAGAGAGATTAGGTAGCCCCCACTCTTCAAGTTTTTCGTTCTAATCTGAAAACATGGCTTTTTAAACAGGCCTTTGACCTTGATTAGAATTTTAGTGATTAGACTCGAGGACTTAGTGATTGTTCAACTCTGGTACTTTGGACTGATACTTGAAGAGAGCCATTTTTATCCGCAGGTACTGCTGCGTTTTATGGAATTTTAAATCTTATTATGTGACCTTTTTAGGTGAAATTGTTGTGTAAATCTATCTTGTTGTCGTTTTGTATGCTCATGTAGTGTGTATTTATGTGTGCAGCACTTTGGAGTGCTTTTGTGAGCCGTTCCGAGTTCCTTTGGGGAGATGCTGGCGGAATATAAATAAAGCATTATTGTGTATTGTCGAAGGCTTTCATGGCTGGAATCACTAAGTTCTTGTGGGTTTTTTCGGGCTATATGGCCATGTTCTAGAGGCATTTCTCCTGACGTTTCGCCTGCATCTATGGCAAGCATAGATGCTTGCCATACCTCTGAGGATGCTTGCCATAGATGCAGGCGAAAAGTCAGGAGAAATGCCTCTAGAACATGGCCATAAAGCATTATTATTATTATTATTATTATTATTATTATTATTATTATATTGTTATTACTACTATTCCTATTATGATTATTTGAACATTATAGAAATGATGCATGTAGAATGATCAGCACAGGATGTCAAAATGATGAAGGGAATATAGTCACTCCAAGGAATTGATTAAAGCATAATAAATAATCTGGGGGGAATAAAATGTTTTTTTATATGTTGTTGTTGTTGTTGTTAACACAAGTAGAATGATACAAACCTCAATAACAACCCTGCAAGGTTAAATAGAACAAAGAGATAATCTATATTGGGGGGGGGGGGGGGAATAGAATATGAAAGAATGAGTCCCAAATAATAATGGATCACATAAACAAATCCATTAGGCATAAACCATGCTGTCTTCTGCTCTGGTCCACAGCCCCCCAAACGCCTACGGTAGGATCTTTCACGACAAATTTCACCGTCATCAACCTCCGGTACAAGCCGGAGATGGGAGTTCCCCATTCAAAGGCCTTCAATGCCACAGAACTGGCACTCACAACTCTGGTAAGTCTGGTTTTGTTTTGGTTGGGGGGGGGGCGGTGGATTATGTGTTTCCCATTCATTTGATATATTACTCTATGCAATCTTTTCTCCTCCAGCTTGACAGATCCTTCAGCAAGAGCAGCATCCGTTCGGTGTATTTGGGCTGCAAAGTGACCACTTTTAGGTAAATCCTTGGCAAGTGTATGATCTAGAATGGGAATTGTATGATCTAGAATGACAGCTAAAGCAGTCACTCTTTCCATTTGGACCTCCAAAAAAGAAGAAGAACATACAACCGTCCAAAGAAATCAATTTGGCCAATGAACACATTTCTTTTTTTTTTATATTCAGCAGTTGTGACTTTCCAGCCAAATACTTTTGCTTAGCCTCTTTTCTTTCCTTCCAGACCGGTCAAAAATGGGGATCAAACCAAAATGGACTCCATCTGCACTTACCGCAATGACTCCGCATTTGACCGGGAGAAGGTGTACCATGAACTTGTCAACGTGACCAATGGGTTCACCAGGATGGGTCCCTATCAGCTGAACCCGAATAGCCTCTATGTTAATGGTAAATAAATGTATGCTTTTTCAGTGTGTTATCAAGGTCCCCATTTAGAGTTGGTGTCATTTCTCTATCCCTGAATGCCTTCAAATCGAGCTTACTGTCATATATCCATTAGGACTGTGCAAAGCTTCAGAGGTCCGTTTTGTAATTTGGAGATGTGTATGATTCGTTAATACAAATCTCCAAAAATGTATCAAAACAAAAGCCTTTGAAACATTTCGGAGGGATTAGTAAAGATTTGATCTTTTGGAGCATTTCAAGCTGTGTTTTTTTCAATGTAACATATGCTGGTGTGGGAGAGGACGAGGGGGCTGATGTGACTGACAACAGCAACTACATGCTGGTTTTTTTCCTTGTCAGCCAATCACTCGGTTTTCTGCAAGCTGGTCTCCTCCTCTTGGTGTCTGTGTTTTCTTGTGGAGTTAGTAGGAGAGAAAAACATATGCTTTAAAAACATTTTTAATTTCCTAAAAATCAACAGATGAAAGAATCTTTCTGAAACTTTGCAGCATCGATGCCTTGGTTATGTTGCTCATTGTGCAGAAATTGAAGGGGATTCCTCTTGTAATTTTTTAAATTGTAAAAACATGTTTAAATTCCTTTTTAAAAAATATTGATACCTCCCGGCAATTGACAAAGTTTTGCCATACAAGCTTCATCTCAGTATACATTATTCCAAAAGTAAATATTCCTTAAATGACACTTTACACATTCCTTAGATGTGTTATCTCCCATCACCCACACCCTCCTCCCCATTCCCCCCACTCTCCTGGAACAGCAATTCTAAATGATGTTATTGCAGCAGTTTAAAGCCTGGTTCAAAATGCTATATCTGTTGTTTCCATCTATTTTGTTGATTAGAACAGACCATTTCTAGTCTCGTTCTGTATGACTATTTATATACTTGTTTTTCCTTTGATTTATGAAGTCATTGATTATATATCCTGATAGATAAGCCTGCCACGTTTCTAAATCCCATTTTATATTGTCTCTCCATTCTCAGGCTATCGTAGCCTGTATTGCGGCTGTCATAGGGCTGGGGAAAGGGTGCATCCCTGTTTGGCTTCCCTCTTGATATTTATTTGTCTCATCTGTGCCCTGTTTACTGTGATGGTTGCATTATTTCCGCTATATCGTTCTTTTATTACCTTGCTCACTCCCCCCCCCCCCCCACACACGCACACTTTTTAAAATTCCTAAAAATCAGTAGATGACCGAAATGTTCTGAAACTTGGCAGGTTTAAAGGCATAAATGTTGCCTACAGGCGTGCCAAGTTTCAAAATGAAATATCCGTTGCACATTCCATAATATTTTTCTTTTCCTTTTCTTTATTTTCTGAATGCATATTTATTGTGATTGTGGCTTAGATTCCCATTAAAAACCAATATTGAATTGTGCCGATTGTGTATGCCGCCCTGAGTCGCAATCAGGCTGATATGGTGGGATAGAAATAATGTAAATAAATAATAAACTCTAAAAGCTACCTGGCATTGGCCCCCTGATGTGCGATGGGAAGTTGCTGCTAACTGACTGACTGCTCCTTGGACGATGACTTAAACTGGCGACTTTTGACTGTTTGGTTGTTTTTATACTGTTTAATACTGTTTTTACTGTTTTATTGCTATATTGTCATTTAAATTGTATATTTATGTTTTGGTTGTGGGCACCATGGGGTGCCGGTTTGTTAGCTGCCCTGAGTCCCTCTGTGGAGGTTGAGATACAATGAGATACAAATGCCATATAACAACACCTCAGGATAGTATCAAATGGGCTGGGCTTTAAAACAGCAGGTTAACAACCAGGTGCAGTAAATCTTGCCAACCAAAAGGTTGACAGTTCAAAGCCCGGGTCAGGGTGAGCTCCTGGCTTTAGCCCAGCTTCTGCCTACCTAGCAGTTTCGAAAACAGAAATGTGAGTAGATGAATAGGTACCGCTTAAGCAGGGAGGTATTTAAGGCACTCATGAGGAAATGCCAGTAAAATGCTGGCAATTCGATCAAGGAGGAAGTTTATGAACAAAGCTCTTCGGCAGGGAAAGTGGAGCGACAGCACCCACACACGCCCCGCCCCCCGTGGCCGGAACCGAGCCCAGCCTCCAAGCTGCCCAAGATGAGAAAGCCTATATATAAATCTATCTATGTCCAGTTGTCTGTCTTGTCAGTGTATAACAGCATTGATAGGCCCCACCTATCTCCGCGATCACACCTCTTTCTATGAACTGGCACGAACTCTAAGATCTTCCGGGAAGGTCCTCCTCTCGGTCCCACCTCTGTCACAAGCACGGTTGGTGGGGATGAGAGAGAGGGCCTTCTCGATGGTGGCCCCCCGTCTCTGGAACGCCCTTCCAAGGGAAATAAGACAGGACCCATCCCTCCCCTCCTTTCGTAAGAGCTTGAAAACCTGGTGGTTTCAACAAGCCTTTGAAAATGACCAGTTCTAACTCAGTCTTACACATTGTCGAATACGGCCTTATTCTTCCTACCAATTACACAGATCACTTCCTCTAATCGGCCCCAGAATGAACAGCCACAGACCCGTACCTAATATTATTGTTGCCTGCCATAGCATTGCACTTAATTCCTGGGCCCCCTAGAATTTTTGGGCTTGCACAAATCTTGGCCTGGCCTTTAAAATTTTAAATTGCCTTGAACAGGCAGGCTTACTTTTAATATATGTGTGTTATGGCGACAATTTTATGCTTATATTGTTTTGTTAATCTTATGGTTGTGTTGTTTTACTTTGTATGTTTTGTGATGTTACCTGGGAACCGCTCTGAGTCCCCTCGGGGAGATGGAGCGGTATATAAATAAAGTTTTATTATTATATTATTATTATTATTATTATTATTATTGAATGTTTGCCATATGTGTTCTGTGATCCACTCCGAGTCCTCTTCAGGGTAAGAAGGGCGGAATATAAATCCTGTAAATAAATAATAAATAAATACTACAGCAATGAAACATGAGCTAACAATACTTTCTCCCCTTCTTTTCTTAGATTATAATGAAGGGCACCTCCAAACAAGTAAGTGTTGCTTCCACAGTCTTAACTTTTGCCTCTCACAAGCAATGCTTTAATTGATGATTCTTCTAATTAATCAGGATAGAAAGAATATGCAAAAAAAATGTAAATAGTCAGGAAACACATATTTTAAGAAACCACGTTGATAAACATTGACCCAGAAAATTGTATCATGGCGCACTCATTCTGCAAAAATAAAATTGGAAATGAAGTAATTCACTGGTACGTTGGTCATGACGAGTTTATCAGGAATATCAGTTATGTTGTTTTCATCTTCCTTTCAAGCCGTTTCCCCCAAGACAACTCCAACCCCAATGGTGGAACATTTCACTGCAAATTTAACCGTCACCAACCTCCGGTTCAAACCAGAGATGGGAGTCCACCATTCGAAGACCTTCAACGTGACCGAACGGCCACTCCTAATTCTGGTAAGCCTGGATTCATTCTGGACGGAGTAGATTTGGGGTATCTTGTAGCTTCAGTATACTCAGTGCAACCCTTTCTTCTTCAGCTTGGCAGGATGCTGAACCAAAGCAATGTTATCGGCTCAAGATATTTGGGGTGTCAAGTGACAACTTTCAGGTAAGTTGCTGATAAATGTATGTTAATTTATCTATATAAATGTCAAAATATGTACATTTGCCTGTCTGTACCACAAAGGTACAGGTGGAATGGCCCTCTGTGATGTCACTGGATTGGCTGTTGCTTTGTGGAGTGTCCCTCTGTGATATCACTGGGAAAGACAAGTGACATGCGTAGGAAAGAAGGGAGAAAAGAAGGACAGAATGAGCTACAAATGGAGCCATGTTGCTATAGAGGCATTATGAGGCAGACCTTCTCAAAGCTGGAGAAGGGAGAAAATAGGCCTCTTCAAGAGCTGGAGAAGGGGGAAAGCAGACTTTCTCAGAGCTGGAGAAGAGAGAAAGCGGGCCTCCTGAAGAACTAAAGAAAATAGGCCTCAGAGCTGCAGAAGGGGGAAAGTAGGTATTCTCAGAGCTGTAGGAGAGGGAAAGTAGGTTTTTCTCAGAGCTGGAGAAGGGAGGAAGTATGTGTTAGAGCTGGAGAAGGGAAAAGGTAGACCTTCTCAGAGCTGGAGAAGGGAGAAAGTAAGCCTACTCAAGAGCTGGAGAAGGGGGAAAGTAGTCTTCCTCAGGGCTGGCAAAGGGAGAAAGTAGTTCTTCTCAGAGCTGGAGAAAGTAGAAAGTAGGTATCAGAGCTGAAGCAGAGCTGGATAAGGGAGGAAGTAGGTCTTCTCAGAGCTGCTGAAGGATGAAAATAGGTTTCCTCAAGAGCTAGAGAAGAGGGAAAATATCCCTCCTCAAGTAAGAAAAAGGGATAAATTAAGTCTTCTCAGAGCTGGAGAAGGGGAAAAGTAGACTTCCTCAGAGCTGGCAGAGGGAGAAAGTAGGTCTTCAGAGCTGGAGAAAGTAGGTCTTCTCAGGGCTGAAGCAGAGCTGGAGAAGGGAGGAAGTAGGTCTTTTCAGAGCTGGTGAAGGATGAAAATAGGTTTCCTCAAGAGCTGGACAAGAGGGAAAGTATCCCTCCTCAAGTAAGAAAAAGGGAGAAATTAAGTCTTCTCAGAGTTGGAGAAGGGAGAAAGTAGGTCTCAAAGTTGGAGAAAGTAGACCTTCTCAAATCTGGAGAAAGGAGAAAGCTGGTGGGTATATATAATAAAATAATTGCATCCTAGACCACAGAGGCCATTTAGTCCAACCCTTTGCTGTGGAGAAACACAACTAGAGCACTTCTGAGAAATGACCAGTCTTCCAAAGGACAGCCCTCAACCCTCCAAGGATGTTTGTTCTATTTGTGAACCTATTCCTTCTTCTATATCTTTCCTTCATTAGCAATGATTTCCCCTCCCCTGCCTTTTCAGCTGATTCAAAATACTTCTGCTTAAGCCCTTTTCTCTCTTTGAAGATCTCTCAACCATGGTGATGAAACCGGCATGGATGCTGTCTGCGCTTACCGACATGACTCCGCCGCCCCCGCCTTCGACCGAATTAAAGTCTACCATGAAATGGTTAACAAGACCTATGGGTTCACCAAGATGGGTCCCTACAAACTGGACCCAAACAGCCTCTACGTCAATGGTAAAACTTGAGGTTTTAGCTGAGACCTGATCTCTTGACATTCACACTGTAAAGCTATCCGTCAGAATCCTTCTCTTGGAAGACTCTCCTTATCTGTTCTTTTCTTCTTTTTTCCTAGGTTATAATGAAGCTCTCGTTCGTACAAGTAAGTGTGCCTCCGTATTCTTAATCATTGTGATGATCTGGAAAGAAAGGAATCTATTTCAAATCCTGTTTGTGAGTAGGTTTCATCCTAGGGATCAGCGGTCCATGACATATTGCTTTAGTGGTCCAACAAGCAGCATTCCTTTTCTTATCATAATAGGGATGAAAAAAAAACCCCAGTGTTGATACAGTTCATGGCAACAGTTTGCTAGATATCTAATCGTAATGCTTTCTATTCCGTTCCATGTGGTCCGCAGCCATCAGGACTCCGACGGTGGAGAATTTCACCATGAATTTCATCATTACCAACCTCCGCCACAAGCCAGAGATGGGGATTCCCAAGTCGAAGGCCTTCAACGCCACAGAAATGCCACTCACGACTTTGGTAAGCCCAGGTCCACCTTGGATGGGATGGATTCTGTGTTCTCTGGAGCCCTGTTCATTTGGTATACTCAACACCATCTCTTTTTGCTTCAGCTTGCCCGAATGTTCAACCAAAGCAACATTGGTCCAGTGTTTAAGGGATGCAACGTGATGACTCTAAGGTATGTCAACCTCCAATACAGTGATACCTTGACTTAAGAATTAAATTTTTTTCTGTGACAGTTTTTTTAAGTATTTATTGTGTCAGAAGCGAATTGAGAATACAGTTACAATGTATACAAAAACCAGAAACAAAGTTAAAAACTTGGCATTATACTAGATTTCCTTTGACCAGAGGCTGGCCACTTGGAGTGCCTCTGGTGTTACTACAAGAAGGTCCTCCACTGTATGGCAGGGCTCAGGCTGCATTGTAATAGGTGGTCTGTGGTTTGCTCTTCACCACACTCACATGTCATGGACTCTACTTTTTGGCCCCATTTCTTAAGATTAGCTCTGCATCTCGTAGTGCCAGAGCACAGTCTGTTCAGCGCCTTCGAAGTTATCCAGTCTTCTGTGTGTCCAGGAGGGAATCTCTCATTTGGTATCAGACACTAATTGAGGTTTTGGGTTTTAGCCTGCCACTTTTGGACTCTTGCTTGCTGTGGTGTTTCTGCGAGTGTCTCTGTAGATCTTAGGAAGCTGTTTCTTGATTTAAGGCATTGGCTTGCTGGCTGATATTCGAAGAGAGGATGGGCGAGAGATGTCACTGCCCCAAACTTCCTCAGTGGACAGCAATCTCCGAAAGCGGAGAAGAGCACCCAGGCAAAGGCAGGCAGGCTGAGGTACTGAGCCATGAGGCATGCAGGCTGAGGCAGGCAGGCTGAGGCAGGCAGGCTGAGACACACAGGCAAAAACAGGCAGGATGAGGCAGTGAGCCACGAGGTGCAAGAGTTGCTCCGATCTGCTGGAAGTCCTGTACTCACTGTTTAGGCCAGTGGTTCCCAACCCTTTTTTGACCAGGGACCACTTGACCAGGGATCACTTGCACAGGGACTACTTTGACCAGGACCACTCTCCAACATTAATACCAAAAGGGTTACAAATCAGTTTTTGGTCAACTTTAAATTCAGTTTAGTTATTTGGGGTGCTGATTCAGAAAATTGCATAAGATTGACCACATCAGCTCTAGTTTCTGATACAGAACATATGCTTGCCCACAGAAAACTATATCTAATAATCTAGAGCTGATGTGGCAGTAGTAATCTTTTGTGGGTAGTCAGCTTCTCCCCTCCTGGCATCCCCATTGCCTCGGCACTATGAGAGGGTTTTGCAAGACCAGTTGCTCTTGTTGTCACGTGGTTTTGAGTCAATGGTGTAGTAATAGTGAGGCCGTGGACCATATTTTCGTTCTTGCTGACCACTGGTGGTCCATGGACCACAGATTGGGAACCACTGGTTTAGGCTGAGACTCTGCTGTACCAGTGTGGACTGCAATTTCTGGAGTGGAATCTCCAGATTTGACTCCTCCTAGAACGTTGAGGGCAAGCAATCAGATGGTACTGGAGTTTCTGCCTTGCAGGAAGACTCCTCTTGCTAGAAATCCAGTTCAGGTTTTGTTTCACTCTGCCTTCCTATTAGAACTGGTTCATAGGTCAAAACAGTGTTCGCATGTCAAAACATCACTCTAAGCCAAGTGAAGATTTGTAAGTTAAAACTTATGTTGGGACATTCTTATGTAGAGTTTCTATTGTATAGGGCAGCGTTTCTCAACCTGGGGGTTGGGACTACTGGAGGGGGCAGGCATGAGGGGGTTTCAGTGGTTCGCCAAAGACCATCAGAAAACATATATTTTATTTCTGATGGTCTTAGGAACCTTTTTGGCAGGGTAGGCTGAAAATCTCTCTGCCTGTCCTTCTCTTCCTTCTCTTCCACAAATCCTCCCACCACAAGCCCTCCTCCCATGTGCTTGGCCAGCTTCTCAGCCATGGAGAGGGCTGTTTCTGAGACTCCAAGTGGGGAGGGGAGAGCAGGCGTGCTCAGTTCATGGCAGCGTGGTGCACATGTGTGAGCGAGGGAGAGCATGCGAGGCTGGAGGGAGGCTCGCACCAGCGAGTCCCTTCAAGGCATGGGGGTCCTGTATGGGAAGTTTGGCCCAATTCTATCGTTCAGAATGCTCTTTGATTGTAGGTGAACTATCAATCCCAGCAACTACAACTTGACTTCCAAATGTCAAGGTCGATTTTCCTCAAACTCCACCAGTATTCACATTTGGGCAGATGGCATATTTGTGCCAAGTTTGGTCCAGATCTCTCATTGTTAGAGTCCACAGTGCTCTCTGGATTTAGGTGAACTACAACTCCTAAGATCAAAGTCAATACCCACCAAACCCTTTCAGTATTTTCTTCTGGTCATGGGAGTTCTGTGTGCCACGTTTGGTTCAATTCCATTGTCGGTGGAGTTCAGAATGCTCTTTGATTGTAAGTGAACTATAAATCCCATCAACCACAACTTCCAAATAGCAAAATCAACCCCCGCAACCCCACCAGTATTCAAATTTGGGCGTATTGGGTATTTGTGCCAAATTCAGTCCAGTGAATGAAAATACATCTTTCATATCAAATATTTACATTATATTCAGCACAGTAGCAAAATTACATGAAGTAGCAATGAAAATAATGTTATGGTTGGGGTCACCGCAACATGAGGGACTGTATTAAGGGGTCACGGCATTAGGAAGGTTGAGAAATACTGGTATAGGGTGATCTCATTGCTTTTCGTTGCTTGATTCTTCTCATGGTTGACCCACCTCTTGATACCTTTCTTTCTTTCCAGACCTGTGAAAAATGGGGATGAAACTGGAGTCGACTCTGTCTGCCGTCACACCAGCCCTGACTTTGATCGAGTGGATGTCTACCACGAAGTGCTCAACAGGACCAAGGGGTTCACCAGGATGGGACCCTACAAATTGGATGAACATAGCCTCTATGTTAACGGTAACATGGTTGATCAATATAATGATTATTGATGTCCGGAAGTGGACACAAGGCTCCAGAGGACCAACTCAGAATCATAACTTCCTTTGAAGGTCCAGAACTTTTTAAGGAGAGAGTTTTGGTGTCGCAAATCTATCCTAGATACTAATTGAATCTTCCAGTTGTGATTCTGTCTACTCTATTTGGAAATGATCGATCAAGAGGGTGATTCCAGTTGGTTTTGTGATTTATGGCAACTCTTTCTCTTTCCTTTCCAGGTTACAATGAGCGAACGCAACTTCTAGGTAAATATTTACATGGAAAACTTCATTTTGGGTACTTTCAGATTAAATTAATTCAAATAGTAATCAGAGATAGTCATGACAGTGTTGGACTGAGATTCTGGGGGATCTGGATTCCGGCCTTGCTGAGCCACAGAAACCCATTGGAGGACTTTATGGCAAGTCACTCACCTTCACATATGGTCACCTTAAGTTAGTTTCAGAACCAATGTTCATTTCCCACCCTCCAGGTCAACCCCCAGTGAATTCCGACCCCAAGACTCCCGTTTTGAGGCCTTTCACCGTGAACTATACCTTGTCCAGCTTGCCTTACACCCTGGAGATGGGGACCCCTGGATCTCGCAAGTTCAATGACACAGAAAGAGTTGTCAAATATATCGTAAGTATTACCTCGTGCTTTCAGGCGAAAACTCCAATTTCATGCACGAACACTTAAGCCACTGTTATTGGTTGGGGCTGACAAACAATTCCTATCCATTCCAAAGACAAATGCATTCTAACAAGCTCGGAAACCCAAAAGGAAAACCACAATGAAAATGGTGCTCAACGTTTTCCAAAGTTTGGGGAGCAGTTTGTGAGAGAAAAGGAGAAGAAGAAGGAAGAACGGGAAGATGAAGGGGAGGAAGGCAATGGAATGAAATGATGGGAAAAGACAATCTGGTTTTAGGCCTGGTCACGGAATGAAGACAGCTTTGGTCCCCTTGGTAGATGACCTCCGCAGAGAACCTGTACGCAGAGAACCTGTATGTTATCTGTACACAGATGATGTCCAAATGTGTCACTCCTTCCCACCCGTTACTAAGGAGGCTGTTCAGACCTTGGCCACTGTGTCGGACTGGATGAGGCTAACGAATTGAAGTTGAATCCAGACAAGACAGAGGTCCTCCTAGTCAGTCGAAAGGCTGAACAGGGGATAGGGTTACACCCTGTGTTGGACGGGGTTACACTCCCCCTGAAGAGGCAGGTTCACAGCTTGGGAGTGATCCTGGATTCATCGCAGAGCCTGGAACCCCATGTTTCGGCAGTGGCCAGGGGAGCTTTTGCAATGTTAAAGCTTGTGTGCCAGCTGCACCCATACCTTGGGAAGTCAGATCTGGCTAAGGTGGTCCACGCTCTTGTTACATCCTGAATAGATTTCTTCAACACATTCTACATGGGGCTGCCTTTGAAGACTGTTTGTAAATTACAACTAGTCCAACGGGCAGCAGCCAGATTGCTAACTGGGGCGACATACAGGGAGCATACTACCCCCTTATTGTGTCAGCTCCACTGGCTGCCAGTCCAA
Organism: Anolis sagrei; assembly: GCF_037176765.1. Classification (NCBI taxonomy): domain Eukaryota; kingdom Metazoa; phylum Chordata; class Lepidosauria; order Squamata; family Anolidae; genus Anolis; species Anolis sagrei. Next base: position 51,082,854 of record NC_090034.1, read on the forward strand.
TTCCGAGCTCAATTCAAAGTGCTGGTTTTGACCTATAAAGCCCTATACAGTTCTGGCCCAGCTTACTTGTCCGAACGCATCTCCCTCTACGTCCCACCTCGCAGTTTAAGATCATCCGGGGAGGCTCTTGGGGTCTTTTTTTTAAAAAAACGATTGTGAGTTCAGGAGTATTGTGCTCCAAAACTCTGTCAGTCTGAGTTCAGAAGGTCCGAGTTATCATCATCTTCATTACTATGTTTGCTATGATTTTTCTCCCTTCTCCAGATGGAATCCTTACTCAACAAGACCAGCGTCAGCCCAGCGTTTACCGGTTGCAAAGTGCAGCGTTTTCGGTAAGCGTTTGCACTTCCAAATGATTGAACTTTAATACCTCTTTAATGGGTACATCTTATAGTTGAGCGACTCGGTTCTGATTTTGTGCGTGTGGCTCACTCAAGAACTCCTTTAAAGCCTAAATGAAAACCCGGTGTGGCTTTATCACCCCACAGACATTCACTTTTCCACGTTTCTGGTATGCCTTGCAATTCTCTAAGAGGTCTTTGCGTTCTCTCAGATCTCCAGAAACAGGGGCGGCAGTCATGGTAGACCAACTCTGCGGCTATTGGCAAAATCAGCTTGCCATCCCCTTTGACCGCGTGAAGGTTTACAACGAGCTGCGCAATCTCACCAAAGATGGTACCAAATTTAGACATATGAACATGGAGAAGAATAGCCTTCGGGTGAATGGTAAGCATCCGTTTGATGTGGTAGTTGTTTGTCCAACCAACAAGGAATCCAAAGAAAGAAGGGAAACTACTCTGGCTGAGATCCCAGATCATTTTCTGTGTAATTTTCTGACTCCATAGCTGTTGAAACCCCATTGCGGGGTTTCTTGGTTGGTTTTGTCCAGAAGGATGCCCTAGGATTTCCTAGTGACCTGTTTTGAAAATGTAAGGTTCCCATGAACGCTTTTTGAGAAAATATAGTTTCATGACTTGAGTTTTGCTGGGGAAAAATTAGGATGCTGAAGAAGCTTTTGGAAAAATGATGCCATAGCCTTTTGGAAAATTGATATCTCCATAACCTTTTGGAAAATGACTATTCGAAACCTTTTGGGAAAACCAGGAATATTCCTGATAAGAGTTAAAAACTTGCTTGAGTCAACCTTCTCCTTAGTGGTAAATATTCACTAGTATTCATGCGAGGCAATTAGGTTAGTCAGCTGTTAAACTGATATATCTAGATACAGTATCTCTTTGAACTGTTGGGGTCAAAGATATACCAATGCACAAAAACACACACACATATATAGCAGGGTTTCAGAAGTGTTCTCTTCAGCTGCCCAAAAAACATCTACTCTCCCATAAAACATCTTGGTTTAAATCACACTCTCAAGAGAGCAAAAATAAGTAGTCTTCTTTAAAGGTAACATAGTTGGTTTACTCACAGATCTTAATGCATTCAGCATGCAGGTACATTGCATATCAATCCAGTTATCGATAGGGTTTGAAATAGTTTCTCTGTGTAGATAACACAAATTTGGACCAGATCCATCATCGTTTGAGTCCACAGTGCTGTCTGGATGTAAGCAAATGACACCTCCAAAACTCAAGGTCAATGCCCACGAAAACCTTCCAATATTTTCTGCTGGTCATGGGAATTTTTGTGCCAAATTTGGTTCATTTCCATTGTTGGTGGAGTTCAGAATGCTCTTTGATTGTAGGTGAACTTTAAATTCCAGCAACTACAACTCTCAAATGACAAAATCAACCACCCTCCCCAACTCCACCAGTATTCAAATTCAGGCGTATCAGGTATTTTTACAAAATTTGGTCCATCGAATAAAAATACATCCTGCATATCAGATATGATTCACAACCATAGCAAAATTACAGTTATGAAATAGCAACAAAAATAATGCTGTGGTTGGGGGTCACCACAACACGAGGAACTGTATTAAGGGTTCACGGCATGAGGTTGAGAAACACTGAAAGCATCTCTCCCGTCTGAGAGTCTAATGGAGTCTCTGTTCTCTAAAGCATTCTGTTTCTACTGATTTCTGAAAGCATACTGTTTCTAAAATGGAGCCTGAGTCCTGAATAGTCCCAGATCTGCAGCTCTTCCCACAACATAGAGTTAAGGAAAACCGCATACTAATAGACATATATACAATACACTAAGCAATCTGAATGCTATACAAAACAAATCACTCTGACCAAAAGATCATGAGTTCGAAGCCAGCCTGGGTTGGAGTGGGTTTCCAACCAATTGTGTAGCCTGTTGTTGACCTTTGCAACCTGAAAGACAGTTGCATCTGTCAAGTAGGAAAATTAGGTACCACCTTAAAATGTGGGGAGGCTAAATTAACTAATTTATGAGGCCATAAAAAAAAAAGACTCCAGCAAGCACTCCAGCAAAAAGCATGCGGGGAATGCGGAAGTACTTCATCAGTGTCGCAGATGGACGATGAAAGCGACAGCTCCCCTGGCGGCCAGAAAAAGTGAAATAGCCTCTGTCTATGTCTGTATATGTTGTATGTCAAAATTGGCATTGAATGTTTGCCATATATGTGTACACTGTAATCCGCCCTGAGTCCCCTGCGGGGTGAGAAGGGCGGAATATAAAAGCTGTAAATAAAATAATAAATAACTAGTATAGAAAGCTTGTAGAAGGTTGCTATTTCCAACAGAAGGAGGAGGAAGAACCAATCTGGTACCCATTAATGTACAACCGCCTGTTTCTTATTCATTCCAGGATACCCACCTTCCAGCTTGACTCCCGAAGGAGTGGGTTATGAACTGGGTTTCACCATCATCAATGAAAATCTGACCAACACAGACAGATCATCTCCAGAATACAAACGCCTGGCGGCCAGCATCGAAGACCAGGTGAGGACCATTTTTCTTTGTGTTTTGTATTACTGGAGCCAAATCTTTTCCAGAATTGGTCGTGACTTCGAGGAGCTCTTGCGAATGCTGGAACGAATGGGAGCGATAATCCAAAGAGGTCTTTAAGATGCTGAAGTTATTGATAATAGCCCAAGGTGGTTTCCAAAGCATTTAATAGAAAATCATAAAAGAAGCTCTCTGGGGTGATGAACCTATTGGGAAAGGAAGTTTCCAAGATGACGAACCCCAACAGAAAGTCACAAAAGAGCCATCTAGGGTACCGAACCTATTGAGAGAAGTAGTCCAAGGCGGTCTCAAAGACTCCCCAATAGAGACTTGTAAAAGAGCTATCGGGATGTTGTACTTTTTGAGATATTCCATTGAAGTCTCCAAGGTACCTAACCCTAATAGAGAGTCATAAAAGAAGCTCTCTGGAGTGCTGAACCTATAGAGAGAGAGATTCCAAGGTGGTCTCCAAAATGCCAAAGCAATAAGGAGCCTGAAAAAGAGCTCCTCAGAGTCATGAGCCCTGAAAGAGTTGTACAAGAAGCTCTCTGGAGCACTGAATCTCTTGGGATTGATATTCCAAGGCACAGAAGCAATAGGAAGTCTTCAAAGAGCTCTCCAGGATATTAGGGATTTAAATGGATCTGTTTAACCATTGCAGGTGAACCAGATCTTCGGCCGGAGCAGCATCAGCAACGGATTCAAAGTCTGCGTTATTACAGGACTGAGGTCAGTAAGGAGTGTGGTGTAATGGGTTGACGGTTGGACAGTGGCAACTCTCTCAGCAGGCAGTGATTCAACATCACTTCCTGTCATTGTTTTGAGATACAGCATAATATTGGGCTTGCTTTGTAAAAAGCCTGGAGGGAAACTGGCCCCTGGCCTTCCTCGTAGTTGCCAGTACTTACTTTAGGGTGAATTTCTACATATGTATTGTCGAAGGCTTTCATGGCCGAAATCACTGGGTTGTTGTATGTTTTTGGGGGCTATATGGCCATGTTCTAGAGGCATTCTCTCCTGATGTTTCGCCTCCATCTATGGCAAGCATCCTCACAACCTCTGAGGATGCTTGCCATAGATGCAGGCGAAACGTCAGGAGAGAATGCCTCTAGAACATGGCCATATAGCCCCAAAAAACCTACAACAACCCAATTTCTACATATTTGAAGGTGGGACAGCAGCTTTTGGGTTCCATTAAAAGTGGGCCACATTCCCCTTCACTCTCACGATGGATCCCAATTGGTGAGAAATCCTCCTCAACCCCAAACAATAAGTACTGAGTTCCGATCCTAAACCAATCCCTTTCAGGTACGGCTCAATTGTGGTTGACTGCAAGTGTTATTTCGACCCCGACATGATCCCCAGCAAGGAGACCATGAAAGAAACCTTCAGACAAGAGACTCAAAATGCCACATCCCAGTGGCTGGGCAGTCGGTTCCAGCTCAAAGGTGTGACGGTGAGAGGTAGGTCCGTTTGCAGCAATGTGAAATGGCCATCGCAGACCTACGGCTATTAGAGTCCTAACACAGTGATATGAATTTACTGTGGCAACAGGAAACTGTGGGTAATGTCCTGGACTGCCAATCCCTAGGATGAAATCCGTGCACAGCAAAGGTTTGGAAGAAGATTCATTTACTCCAGATCAATTCAAGTTGGAGAGAAAGTTCCTTAGACAGATCTGCATCCTGATCGATACAGATGATCTAGTGCAGTGTTTCTCAACCTGGGGGTTGGGACCCCTGGAGGGAGTTGTGAGAGGGTTTCAGAGGGGTCATCAAAGACCATCAGAAAACACATATTTGTGATGGTCTTAGGAACCCCATTGATAGAGAAGGCTGAAGATCTGTCTTCCTTTTTGGAAACAGGAGGTGAATCCTCCCACCAAGAGCTTTTCTCTGTTGTGATTGGCTGGCCTCTCAGTCAAGAGTGGGTCTATTTTTGGAGAGGGGAGAGGAGGTGTGTTCAGCACATGGCAGCATGGTGCACATGTGCGGACGAGGGAGAGATGCAAGAGTGGCGGGAGGCTCGTGCCAGCGAGTCCCTTCAAGGCAGGGGGGGTTCTGTGTGGCAAGTTTGGTCCAATTGTTGTCGAGCAATTTAGAGTGGCTGTGGATAGAGAGATCCAAGCCATTTGGGTTGCCTGGTGAGAAAAGAAGCCAGTATTCCAGAATAAATCTCACCAAGTTGAAGAGAAAGCTACCGAGGTTTTTATTTCATTCCAGCTGGAAAGGATGACGATTGCAGTAGCCTGCCAAAAATTGACATGCCCATTGGGCAAAGAGAAACATTCTGAAATTTGGTGGACTAATGGTGGCCAATGTGTTCTACCATTGTAGCAAGTTTCACCCAAATAACTGTAAAAATGAGGGAGATAGGAGCCCTTGAATTTTCCCCAATTATAGTAATTTAATTATGCGCAATTGCCGTAACGAAATAATAACGATATTTTGTTAGTCTCGTCATAGTAACAGAATTTTCACTTAGTATACTTTAGAAACACTTTAGAAGCGAAGCGCCAGCGCCCCCAGTTTTGTAATGACTTTTGAACCATTTTTAATGGATCGCATATCTCTACTATCTACATTAAACCCCAGCACTATCACACTTCAATTGTTATGTCTCCAGCTCTTTTCTCAGCTTTGATAACACCAGATGGCCCTACTTAACTGCCTGTTGTAAATTTCCAGATGGCCCTACTTAACCGCCTGTTGTAAATTTCTAACCATGGCATGGATTCCTCTGAAGTCATCCCTTTGAAGGTTCAGAGGGGTCCATGACAGGTAATAGCAAACCCTATTGAAAGGAATGGCTTACGCTAGAAGTTCCCATAGTTGCTGGAGGACACAGAAAACTGCCAGAGAGATCACCACATGTTGGAGATTATTTGAAGACACACAACGTCAACGATGAAATGACCTTCTGGCAATCATAGAATCAATGTATCTAACTTGCGTGTGAAGCCTAAATAAATGCCATGTTTAGACTTGGGTTCCCTCTCCAAAATAGCTCATGATGTAGAAGCAAACACTCCAAAATCCAGGGGGTAAGAAATCCAGAACGCTTCTAGTCTCCAGCATTTCACATCAGGGATGCTCAGCCTGTAGATATTTGGTAAGATGAGTCTAAGCCCAATGGATGTGAGAGGAATCTAAGAGCCTAAGCATTGCTTCTGCCTTACTTCTTCAGCGATTGACCCAGCAATAGAAGCCGTGACGGACATCTCCTTGCTGGCACTAGACCTGGAGACCTTCACTGTCAACTTCACCATCATTAACCTCCCATACAAGGAGGAGATGAGAAATCCAAACTCGGGTGTCTATCGGAACGCCAAAGGAAGCGTTGAACAAGAGGTGAGTTGCCAACCAAGAAGTTGCCTGGTCTAACTGTTAAGAAGCAAACCCCAAGGTCTTGAGAAAACATAGTGCAGGAACTTATAGTGCTGGGTGAAGATTCAAGCAGATCCAGGGCTTCAGGGCAAGAAGAAAAAGTCATACATTTTGGGTAAGGTTTCTATATATTGTTGCTCTGGTTCTTACTGATCCAGAAGCTTTAGAAACCCAAGGGTTTCTAATCCAGTCTAGGGTCATTTGGATCATAAAGCGACCCCAAGGACCATCAATCTCTGCCATGTAGGAATACCCAAGTAAAGCATCAAGCCTTTTTTCAAAGGCCTCCAAAGAAGGAGAATCTTGAAGACTTCCAAAGAAGGACAAACTTGCAAGGAAATTTCCAGAATTTTTAGAAAGTCACAGAATTTTTTCCGGAGGATGCATGGAGTCTATTGACCAGTGGTTCTAAACCTGTGGGTTCCCAGTTGTTTTGACCTACAACCTAACAGCTGGTAAATCTTAACAGCTGGTAAACCGAATGGGATTTCTGGGAGTTGTATGTCAAAACATCTGGGGACCCACAGGTTGAGAGCCACTGTTGTTGTATTCGTGCATTTTCAGGCTATATGGCCATGTTCTAGAGGCATTCTCTCCTGACGTTTCGCCTGAATCTATGGCAAGCATCCTCTATGAAAATGGGTTTATATATCTGTGGAATGACCAGCATGGGACAAAGAACTCTTGCCTGTTGGAGCGAGGTGTGAATGTTTCAACTGACCATCTTGATTAGCATTTTATAGCCTGGCAGTTGTTTGTTGTGGCTTGTCAGTGCCTGGGGCAATCTTTTGTTAAGAGGTGATTAGATGTCCCTGATTGTTTCCTCTCTGTTGTTTTGCTGTTTGTTTCCTCCTTTCTGTTGAAATTGTCCACATGCTTGTGGATTTCAGTGGCTTCTCTGTGTAGTCTGACATGGTGGTTGTTAGAGTGGTCCAGCATTTCTGTGTTCTCAAATAATATGCTGTGTCCAGGTTGGTTCACAGAGAAGCCATTGAAATCCACAAGCATGTGGACAATTTCAACAGAAAGGAGGAAGGCATGAAAATGAATAAAATCTGGCTACTGGTATTAAAAACTCTAAAATTACAACAGCAAAACAAGAGAGAGGAAACAATCAGGGACATCTAATCACCTCTCAACAAAAGATTGCCCCAGGCACTAACAAGCCACACCAAACAACTGCCAGGCCATCAAATGCTAATCAAGGTGGTCAGTTGAAACATTCACACCTAGCTCCAACAGACAAGAGTTCTTTGTCCCATCCTGGTCATTCCACAGATATATAAACCCATTTTCCTAGTTCCAACAGACCTCACTACCTCTGAGGATGCTTGCCATAGATGCAGGCGAAATGTCAGGAGGGAATGCCTCTAGAACATGGCCATATAGCCCAAAACCTACAACAACCCAGTGATTCCAGCCATGAAAGCCTTTGACAAAACGTGCATTGAATGTTTGACTTTATATTTGGAATCCACCCTGAGTCCCTTTGGGGAGATAGAGCAGAATATAAATAAAGTATTATTATTATTATTATTATTATTATTATTATTATTATTAAAGGAAGCCCTTCAAGAGTCCATCTTTTTTGGAGTGGTTATGGTCCTCAAAGCGGAATTAAGTTTGCCCAGAGTGTCCCATCCCATTTGAAGAACATATAAGTCTCCTTCTTCCATGTTTCCTTTGAGGTTTTTTCAGAGAAAAGTGGCATACAAATACAACAAATGAATAAATATGGATTCCTCCTTCCTTTCCTTTTTTCCCCAGCTTGACAAGCTCTACCAACGCAGCAACCTGGGTGCAAATTTCATGGCTTGCTTTGTAGAAAACTTCAGGTAAGTTCATATCTTCCAGTGTTTCTGGTACAAACCGGGACATGAATGAGGAGCAATATCAGAGTGTGGTCAAAAGCTGTTAAAACAGCAAAGCCTGATCCAAGAGGGAAAAAATGAGCTTTTTGGGCCAATAATATGGCTTCCTAGCCTTCCCCTGCTTGAAGTCGGTGGTTGACTACCCAAAACCTCAATTATTAGTATAATTTTTGTTCTGCAGGCCGACCAGCTGGAGAAACCAAACAGGGGTCAATTCCATCTGTATGTTCACAAAGGATAATGGTCAGAGGTCCTTCGATAGAAGCCTGGTCTATAACATCTTTAAGAACCTCACCGGCAAGGGTTCGACCTTAGGGAGATACATGCTGGATGACCGGAGCTTACTGGTGAATGGTAAGGTTTTGGGGAACATGTTTGGAGGACATCAAAATTGGAGAACACCATATTTGAAGAACATCAATGGGCATTATGTTTGGAGAACATCAATGGTTATGATGTTTGGAGAACATCATATTTGAAGAACATCAATGGGCAATTAAAACTTGTGCACCAGTTGCGCCCGTACCTTGGGAAGTCAGATCTGGCCACAGTGGTCCACGCTCTTGTTACATCCCGAATAGATTACTGCAACGCACTCTACGTGGGGTTGCCTTTGAAGACTGTTCGGAAACTTCAATTAGTCCAGTGGGCGGCAGCCAGATTACTCACCGGAGCGTCATACAGGGAGCATACCACCCCTCTGTTATGTCAGCTCCACTGGCTGCCGACCCAGTTCCGAGCACAATTCAAAGTGCTGGTTTTGACCTACAAAACCCTATACGGCTCCGGCCGAGCGTATCTGTCCGAACGCATCTCCCTCTACGTCCCGCCTCGGAGTTTAAGATCTTCTGGGGAGGCCCTGCTCTTGGCCCCGCCTCTATCACAAGTGAGATTGGCGGGGACAAGGAGCAGGGCCTTCTCGGTGGTGGCCCCTCACCTGTGGAATTCACTCCCCGGGGAAATTAGGTCTTCGACATCCCTCCTTTCCTTTAGAAGGAAATTAAAAACATGGATTTGGGACCAGGCGTTTGGGTAATCTGGCAGACAGATAAAGGACAATGACGACTAGAACTGATAGGAATTGACAATGTGGAATGAATTTATGGATTCTGAGTTGGCGAACGTTGAGCATGAGATTGGCTTTATTGATTGTGATATGTAACTGATTGTTTTAACTGTTTATAACTGTTTTAATTGCTGTTTATATATGCTTATTTGTACTATTGTGTAGGCATCGAATTGTGCCTTTTGTAAGCCGCCCTGAGTCCCCCCTCGGGGGTTGAGAAGAGCGGGGTAGAAATACGTGAAATAAATATATAAATAAATAATCTTTGGAGAACATCATATTTGGAGAGCATCAAAGGGCATTTATGCCACAATGGGCATCCCACCTGCAATAGTCCTTATCCCTCTCCTATTTCTTTCCAGGCTACCCAACAGAAGCGATCCCAATATCCCCCAGGGAAGGTAACTATGGTTTTGGGGGGCATTTTGTCACTAAATTGAGATGGTTTGGGGAGGCGGGCTCCTGATATAACCCATTCAGTGAATATTCAGGGTTGTGTGTGTTGGAACGTTCCCTTCCATGGCTACATACGGCTCATAGGATATCTTCATTTTGTGGATTTGGGATTCCTTTTGTATTTTGCTGCTCTGAATTTGTAAAGCGTTTTGATTATCACTTCAGAATACTAGAAATCTGGCAACAAAAGGGTGTCAGATATCTCATTGCGGTGTCAGAATTCATATTTGGGGAAAATATTCTTCTTTGACTCCTCCCCCATCCCAAATATATTTTGGGGTGTATATTGCTCCATTTTTTTTCATCACCCAGCCGCACCCCCAAGTATAACATTGTCAGTGAAATATTAAACCCTGGTGACGTGTTGGAAATAGCAACCTCCCAAGCCTTTCACTATTTGTTTGTCAATGTATATATTTGCTCTTCTTCACTAGTGGTTTTCAAAAAAAATTGTGGTCTCCACATGTTCATGGAGATTCACATTTGCCAAATGGATGTAACATCATTATTACTTTTTTAATAAGGTTATGGCGCAGTTATTTCCAATAGGTTATGGAATTTTCAATATGACATGATTATTAATAATTGATTCATTTTTTTCCAGAGCTTCCTTTTTGGGCAATTATCCTCATTTGTTTAGCTGTCCTACTGGCCTTCATCTTGCTCTTCCTCCTGTGTTTCTTGGTAAGTTCACCAAAGTTGTTGTCATATTTATTTGCATTTATTTTCATTGGGATGCAATGAGGCTTACAGTAGCAATAGCAATAATAACAATAATAATCATCTGTATAAATAAAAATGTAATGTTCGTTTGTGGGATTAACATAACCCAAAAACCACTGGACGAATTGACACCAAATTTGGACACAAGACACCTATCAGGCCAATGTATGTCCTTCACTAAAAAAAATGATTTTGTCATTTGGGAGTTGTAGTTGCATCCAGAGATCACTGTGGACTCAATCAATGATGGATCTGGACCAAACTCTACACGAATACCCAATAAGCCCAAATGTGAACACTGGTGGAGTTTGAGGAAAATAGAATTTTGACATTTGGGAGTTGTAGTTGCTGGGATTTATAGTTCACCTACAATCAAAGAGCACTCTGAACCCCACCAACGATGGAATTGAACCAACCTTGGCACACAGTTCTCCCATGACAAACAGAAAATAGGGTTTGGTGGGTTTGGTTTGGTGGGCAGTGTCCTTTGGTTTTGGAGTTGTAGTTCACCTGCATCCAGAGATCACTGTGGACTCAATCAATGATGGATCTGGACCAAACTCTACACAAATACTCAATATGCCCAAATGTGAACACTGGTGGAGTTTGGGGAAAATAGAATCTTGGCATTTGGGAGTTGTAGTTGCTGGGATTTATAGTTCACCTACAATAACAGAGCATTCTGAACCCCACCAGCTATAGAATTGGGCCAAACCTCCCACACAGAACCCCCATGTGGGCCACAGCAACGAATGGCAGGGGACGGCTAGTAATAATAATAATAATAATAATAATAATAATAATACTTGGGAAGTGTATGACGTGTGATCCAATACTACAGCCTGCAGAGTGATCTTATCTGCTGTGGACTCATCTTGTTGTGTTTCTAATAATAATAATAAAAATAATAATAATAATAATTCTTTTCTAGGCGAGAAGAAGAGCAGGCAAATACCAGGTCCAGCAGAACATTCTCGGCATCTACTTCCCGCACCTGGAGATGAGGAAAGGCCGATGAAATGGATTTTGGACATTTCGGTTCCACCGTACAGCCCTCCAAAGACCGTTTCCTTTTTCACAAAATTCACCCCTATGATCACCACCACTTTGCCATCACTCACTCCCTTCCCTGCACTGAACCCTGATTTGCCCGGCAACAGATGATGTGGACTCTTCAAGAACCAATCACTGCTGGAGATTTGGATTCTTGGGCAAATGTGGCATGGAGCGCAAAAGGACTGTATGTGCTTTAGAAGATTTGGGATGATGGGTCAAGTTGTTGGTTGCGACTCTATTTTATTTTGCTTAATTCAGGGGCAGAGAACCAATTCAGAATAGCAGGGAACCCCTTCTTCCTCTGGCCACACCCCTTTCACATAAAACCAGGCCCCCATCCCTTCCTTGACTTTAGATCAGTGTTGAGTTTACAAGCGTTCCTCTATGAAAGGGAAAACAATTGAAGTAATTCTAGCCAGAGCGTGGAATGTAACTTAAAGCAAGAAACTAGTTACTTTATTCAATCACTCTGATCACCCACTGGTTCATTTACAAGTCATTGTAGTCCAGTTACTCATTATGAATAAGTAATTTTGCAATAAGTTGTGATAATGAAAAGGAACTAGTTAATTTGTTCATCACTGTGTACACCCAAGTCATTTAATTACTATTGTACCATTGGGGGAAAATGCAGGAAAAGGCTTTCTGTCATTGCCCCCAAGTGGCCAGTTCAGAGATTGCACTTTGTTTTCATTTGCCAAAAGAACTAGTTAGAAAAAAAATAAGTTACTTCCTTCACTCTGGTTCTAACACTAGTGCACTTTAGATTTTCCATAGACCCATTTATTTCTTTGTCGCGGTCACCAAAACACACTGCATTTGATTCTGGATTTAATTTAAAAATCTACTCTTCTTCTCAAAATGAAACCATTCCTCCTCTTCCAGGAACTCCCAGATTTACAGCGTAGCATAGGATCCGATTTCCATGAAAATATGTCAGGGATTTGTGGATGATTTGTCTTTTATTTTTGTACCTGTATTTAAAAGGTTCGAGATTGCTTACGATGATCAATAAATTCAAATATGCAAAAAATGAGAAGTGATGCCTCCATTGACCACCGTTTGATGGGAAAAGGGAACAAAGGAACCCACGCTTGTGCCTATATTTCCATTTCAAATCCTTTTAAATATAAATGTTCAACGATGAAGGGGAATTGCCACTGGTGGATTCTTCCAGAAGAGGTATATCAACCCTAAAATGGAATAAAAATGGATGGATCAAAGACTCAGTAAGAATCGAGGGCCATATAAATAGCTTGGAGGGCCAGATCTGACCCTGGGCCTTCAAGTCACTTGTCACTTATGGATTTCATAGGATTTTCTTAGACGAGGAAGGCTCAGAGGCAGTTTAGTCAATTCCTTCCTCTCTCTGAAATATTTATTTATTATTTATTTACAACATTTATATCCTGCCCTTCTCACCCCAAAGGGAACTCCAAGCGGCTTACAAGTTATGTGTACATACAATATATTATGTTATTAGCATAGCACAATATTAGCATTATATATGACTATATTGTAATCTACCACTATACTACAATATTATTAGTAATATTACATGTAATATAAAATATATAATTATTATATTATTATATTGTGTTATTAGCATTATATTGTATTACAATATTATGATCAATATTATATGTACATACAATATATTATAATTATTAGCTTAGCACAATATTAGTATTATATATTACTATATTTTACCAGACCACTATACTGCAATATTGTTAGTAATATTACATGTAATATATAATATGCAATTATTATATCATATTATTATTAGTATTATATAATATTATAATGTAAATATTATAAATACATTCTAAGGCACCTGGGATTCCTTGGTGAACTCCCATCCAAATCCTAACCAGGGATGACCCTGTAGGAGAGGCATTCTCATGATACCAGGACTTCCCATTGGGCTCGCAATCCCTACATGTGACCCCATAAGGCCACCGTCTTTGAACAATGGTAGGTTCCATCCATCCGTTAGGTTCTGAGATTCTGCCTATTGTCTCCCATGGAGTGTGTTAAATCCAGAGAGTGTTGGCAGGAGAGGAAGGAAGGCTAACCACTCCCTGCCCTTGGTGACTCTCAGCTTTGCCCCTGATGTGAGGTCATAGCTCTCCTTTGTGATGCCAAGCTGAGTGGCTACAAGCTCCTCCTCATTGCTCCTCTCTCTCCACTCTGTTGCTGCCACTCACAGGTTGGCTTGTGGGTAGCAGCCCGGGGATCCCCCTTGAAAAGACATGTCATCCAGAGGCAGTCCCGGCCCTCCACGGGCCAAAAGCACAGGGAGCTCACGCTCCAAGAGTCCTAGGTCCCGATCGGGTAGCCCTGGACGTATGAGGACGAGGACACCTTCCCCTGGACATGGCTTGGACCGGCCTTCTGGATCGCGGGCCTCTTCTAGAGAAAGATCCTCAGCGAGGTCCAGGTCCAGGACTCCCGAACGAGGGCGTGCGGTTACCAAGACAGGAGCAGTGGTCATCGATACTGGGACCGGGACATGTAAAGCTGGGTTTGCGGGTCAACAGACCCCGCAAGTATCCGTCGGGACGCTGGTTGGATACCCAACGGAGAGGTCGATGAGGTCTCGAAGAAGCAGGCCAGATACATTTGTGGGACAGCAAGCCCGGTTGGAACCCGATCTCAATATCAGTTTACCAGTGAGACATGGCATTATCATTGATTGGGAGGCTGCTGAGACCCTTTGGAGACATCTCTTGACTCAGCTGAACACCTTTCCAGAAGAACACGCGCTCCTCATGTCCGACCCTCCGCTGTGTCCAACCACCAACCGAGAGAAGCTGGTGGAGGTGGTCTTTGAGTCGCTCAACTCCCCGGCCATGTACGTGGCCTACCAGTCAGTGCTGTCTGTCTACGCCCACGGCAAGATCAGTGGGTTGGTGGTCGACACGGGCTATGCCACGACCCACACGGTGCCTGTCCACCAAGGCTACAACCTCCCGCATGCGACAGAAAGGATGGACGTCGCCGGGAGCAACATAACATGCTTTTTGATGGACCTCCTGAAGGACAAGGGGTACTACTTCGACGACCGGATGTTGGCTGTTGTTGAAGACATCAAGCGCAAGTGCTGTTATGTTGCTCTTGATTTTGAGGCTGAATGGAGCCACCCCAAGCGAGAATACTCGGCGGACTACCACCTGCCTGATGGTCAGGTCATCAATTTGGGGAAAGAGCGGTTCCAGTGTCCAGAGCTGCTGTTCCACCCACCGCAGGCTCCGGGGCTTTCTCAAGTGGGCATTCACGGCATGGCCCTACGGAGCTTGAGGAAGGTCCCTGAAGAGGTCAAGAAGGACATGTACGAGAACATCCTCTTGTGCGGCGGCTCGTCCCTCTTCGAAGGCTTGGAAAAGAGGTTCACGCACGATATCATGACCGGTGTGACCACCAATACCAAAGTGAAAGTGGCTGCCATTCCATTGAGGCAGTACTCCGTCTGGACCGGAGGATCCGTCCTGGCCTCCCTGAAAAACTTCCAGTCATGTTGGGTCAAGAGAGAACAGTACAACGAGCACGGCCCATACATCGTTCACAGGAAATGCTACTGAGACTGGGGCTAACCGTTCCTCACTTCTGGTGTTGAGATTGGGGCTACACCGTTCTTCGCTTCTGGTGTTGAAAGGGTCGGGGAAAGGATCTAGAAATAAAACCAGTGTGTTTGCGCAGACTTGAGATTCTTGTTGTTTTTGTTGTCACCGACCATCAACTGCAAATAATGGCTCTCCTCTACATTTCAAATGTGTTTATTGCTCTCCTATCAGGTCCATATATCCCTTATCCCGAAATATTACAAAATTGCTTTCTACTAGCTTAATATACATGTGCAATGGTCGTCAGGCTATGTGTACAAGGTGTATATGAAATGTCAATGTAAATACTGCATCTTAACTCTTTTATATATATAAAAAGGAACTATCCCTTTCTCTGAGTGGCGAAAGGTGACTCATTTTGTTTCCCCAATCTGCCTTCGACTTATACATTGAGTTTGACTTAGACTTATGGGCACATAAAAAAATATAAAGGAGAAAATCATAGAATCAAATAATTAGAAGAGACCTCATGGGCCATCTAGTCCAACCCCATTCTGCCAAGAAGCAAGAAAATCGCCTTCAAAGCACCCCTGACAGATGGCCACCCAGCCTCTGTTTCAAACCCTCCAAAGAAGGAGCCTCCACCACACTCTGGGGCAGAGAGAGAGAGAGTCCCACTGCTGAACAGCTCCCCCAGTTAGGAAGTTCTTCCTCATGTTCAGGTGGAATCTCCTTTCTTTCTTATAGTTTGAAGCCATTGTTCCGCATCCTAGTCTCCAGGGCAGCAGAAAACAAATTTGCTCCCTCCTCCTTAAGACTTCCTCTCACATCTTGATCCCTGGCCCTCATCATGTCTCTCTCAGCCTTCTTCAGGCTAAACATGCCCAGCAATTTAAGCCGCTCCTCATAGGTCTTGTTCTCCAGACTCTTGATCCTTTGAGTTGCCCTTCTCTGAACACATTCCTGCTTAGAGTTAATATCTCCCTTCAATTTCGGTGCTCAGAATGGTAGTTTCTCCTTCTCCGCCAAAGAGTGCAAACTACAACTCCCAGGATCCCATAGCAATGAACCATAGTGGCGTCAAACTGCATTAGTTCTACAGTAACATAACTTTGTCGGCAAGTACTTGTACTGAAGCTCTATAGGATTTTGAACTCTTGTTTGTGTGTTCGATACAGTATTAATACAGGCTGAGTTTCCCTTCTCCAAAATCCATGAATTTGGGGTCTTTTCAAATGAATATTCCTTATCCCAAATTCTTGAATTTTGGGGGGAAATTAATATCATACATATTATAATCTGAAATGCTTAGCCCCCGAAGTCTTCCATATTTTAGATTTTGGACCCCATGAGATATCTTGGAGATGGGACCCAAGTCTAAACTCGAAATTCATTGATATTTCATATTCATATAGCTTGAAGGTCATTTTTAATACTTTTGGGGTACATTAAAGTATACTTTTTGGATATATTGGAGCACTGGAACAATTTATGAGGATTTTGGATTAGGAGAGGAGGAGAAGAAGGAGGAGGAGACTCTCGGCTCTTGAACCAACCATTGTTCTTCCCAATCCGGAGCAATTCATCCACTCCAAAAGGCTGAGCGCGCCAAAGGAAGAGCGTTTGTGTGTCATCTGTTCATTTCCAAAGCTAAGCACGTGTGGTTTTAGCCCGTTCCTCTGGTTTTTCCTCCGTCTTATCAGCGATGCTATAGTAATAGGTCCGGATCAGCGTCTCCACCGTGGCAAAATCCGGACGATCTTCCCACCTTCAGAGAAACAAAGAGGGCACAATGAAATTGGAGAACAGTCTAATCTCCAGTGAGAAAATTCTTTTTTTTATTGGCATGGGAATATAAAACAAGAATATTCCCATTGGGATTGGGTAGAGTGGCTAGAAGTAGGGAGACCTTTAGGGTTTGAATCCCACTTTTAGGATGGCTTTGAGTCTCTTAGGGTATATCCACACTTTTGAATTAACACATTTGAACTGCTGTGGTTCAATACTTTGGAATTGTGGTGTTAGGAAGCGCTGCCATGTCCATCTATTATCAAATAGCCTAAAAACCTCCAGGGTCTCTTTATCCAACCAAACACTGCAAGCAAGGAGATTGTACAATCTGTTTACTTGATCAAATCACCCTGCTGGGTGAATAATGGAATGTGCCACGCAAAACCGAGATGCAGCTCAGATTTATAGTCAATGTACAGACTATTTTCAGGCTTTTTTCTCCCATTTGTGCCTCATATCTATCTCTTTCTTTTGTTTCCTTTTGGTGCCAGCTATTTTAAATATTCACATGCCTCCTTTTCTCAGCAGCCAATTCCCCCTCCTGCGTCTCCCCCCTTCTACACCTGCCTTTTACTAGGCATTTCCCTGTTGAACTTTTCCCCTTGTCTGAACTCTCTGCTTTGGCTGTTAATTTTGCACTACTACCCAGAGGTGGCCCTAGGTAATTTTCAATGGTAAGCAAACAGTATTTTGGCAGCCCCCCCCCCCCCCAGCCAATCATTGATATGAAGCAGGAACGAGAGGGGATAGGCGAGGCTCAAGGGCCCGGCCCCTTCGGGAAGAAGATTGCCCGGCAGTGAGGCAAGGAAGCCGAGGCTCCCCCCGGACTGCTAGGGCTGTTGTGAGCCAAGGGGGCGCTCCTCAAGTGGCGATCGAGGGACATTTACAGAGGCGCCTCTGCGCCCCTGGCAAAAAAAAGTGTACCGCAACTGCTTACTTTGCATAATGGACGAGCCACCCCTGCTATTTATTTATTTATTTATTTCGGTCATTTCTACCCCGCCCTTCTCACCCCCTAGGGGGGACTCAGGGCGGCTTACAATTCGGCACAATTCGATGCCAACAGTTACAATAAAATGCAATAGCAATAACACAATAGTTAAAACAAACAATTAATACAGTGCAATACAATACAATACAATCAACTAAACTGCTCTATAGCCCACGTTCATCGAGTTCTAAAATCCGTCAATCCATTTAGCATTGCCATAGTCCCGCTACTACCTCATCCCTAGCCCTTTCAGTGGAAGTTGTAGTTTGACAAGGCCCAAGAGTAAAAACTACAACTTCCAGAAACCCACAAAAATGGCATCAAACTCCATTAATTCCACGGTGTAGAGGAACTCTAGGAGGAAGGCAGGGCTAACCATAAACCTCTTCTCATACCAGAGACATGAAGCGCAACTGGGTCACACACTCTCAGCCTCACAGGTAAGAATGTAGCAATGTACATCCCCAAGATGATCTTGGCCGCGGTAGCGTAATGGATTAAACCCTTGTGCTGCTGAATTGCTGACCTGAAGGTCGGCAGTTGGAATCTGTGCAACAGGATGAGCCCTTGTCTATCAACTCCAGCTCCTGCCAACCTAGCAGTTCAAAAACATGCAAATGTGAGTAGATACGTAAATAGGTACCACTTTGGCAGGAAAAGGCAAAGAGACGCTCCAAGCGATCTTGCCAGTCACACAACCAGGAGGCGACAAGATAGGCTCCTGAGCTTGAAAATGGAGAAAAGCACCTCCTCAGAGCCAGAGATGAGTACTGCCTCCAGAAGCCGGAAATGAAAGGAGAAGCCTCTGCCTTTGTTTGTGTTTGTGTCTTATTGTATATGATTGTAACGGCACTGAATGTTTGCCTATGTATGTAAATACTGAAATCCACTGTGAGTCCTTTAGGGGAGAACCGCAGAATATAAATTAAGCGTATTATTATTGTTATCATTATCATTATCATTATTATTATCTCCTCTCTTACTTGAATGTCCAGCATTGGTTCATCAGTTTGTACATCTCTGGGGGACACTTGGGGGGGCACTCCATCCGCTTCCCTTCCTCAATGTACGTCACAACTTCGGGACCCTTCATTTTCTGTGAGAAAAGAAGGCAAGGGAGAGAAAGAGACGGTTCATATAGGAACAGGTTTCTTGCTTGAATCAAGTCATTATTCATAAAAAGGAAGGTAGCAAAACAAGATGGACTGTTAGGAAAGAACAAGAAATACCAAGCAAGACAATAAGCAGCTTCCAGCTTTATTTTCTACAGTTACGTATAATATAATATAATACAATATAATATAATATAATATAATATAGACAATATAATATTAATGTACCTATAACTATCTATCTATACCCTGTCTCTCACTGTCTTCCAATAATTACAGGCAGTCCTCAAGTTACAAACAAGATAGGCTCTGCAGGTTTCTTCCAGGAGAGAATTTCCCTTCTGAGGGCGATTTCTCTCACTTCCTGTTGTCTCAGCTTTGTTCTTAAGTACGAATCATTTGTAAGTCGGATGTTTGTAACTCTGAGACTGCCTGTATTTGGATGGGTAGATATATCTCCCTATCTCTCTCTGTCTTCCAATAAACATCTAAAGGGATATATAGGGATTGAGATGTAAGATGAAACAGAGAAATCGCATCTCACCTTGTATGGTTTCTGTCCATAGCTGAACGCTTCCCACATGGTCACCCCATAACTCCAGACATCGCCTTTGCTGGAAAACTTCCGGAAGAGGATGCATTCGGGTGCATACCACTTCAGGGGCCATTTTCCCGTAGTCTTAGCCTTAGAAAGAGAGAGAGAGAGAGAGAGAGAGAGAGAGAGAAACTGTCAACACAAAGGAACCAATCATCTTGACCTGGAGTCATTTGGTCAATAGAACCACCCACTGTGTCACATAACAGGAAGGCATCGTGGAGGTGCATTATAGGGATGGCTATCTGTCGGGTTTGGGTGTGTGATTGTGTCATCTTGTCTGGCAGAATGAGGGCTGGACTGAATAGCCTTTGGGGGTCCTTTCCAACTCTTGCTCACCATGTAGTAACTGTCGTCGGCCGCCAACGCCTTGGAGAGGCCGAAATCGCTGATCTTAGCATAGTGCTGGTGGACCAGCAAGACGTTGCGAGCTGCCAGGTCCCGATGGACAAAGTTCTTCTCTTCCAGGTATTTCATCCCGATGGCCACCTGGTGCATCAATTCCACCACGTTGTTCACGGAGACCTCCTCCCTGAAAAAAGGGGGAGAGAATGCTGTCATTGCTTTGGCCAGAGATGGCACCTGGAGTCAGAGAATTTTAGAGTTGGAAGAGACATGGAAGAGGATGTTGGAAGATGATAACATGAGTATGCAGCTGATCTGTTGATTGACTAAAGTGTCCAGTTCTGAAAAAGACAAAAGTGCAAGGCACAGAAGGCAAAAGGTTGAAGGCAACCCCATTGCTAACAATCTGAGCTCTTCCAACAACCTTTAAAACCTCCCAAAGAAGAAGACTCCCAACACTATCCAAGACAATCTATTCTATGGTCACACCGTTTTACCATCAGGAAGTTCTACCTAATGTTTTGGTGGACTCTCTTTTCTGTAACCATAACATTCTTCCTAATTTTTGATGAATTTGAATCTGTGGCCCTATTGTGTCCTAGTCTTCAAAGCAGCAGAAACAAGCTTTCTGCTTCCTCACTATGACATCCTTTCAAATATTGGTTCTTATATCTCCTCTTAACCTTCTGTTCTCCAAGCTAAGCAGTTGCAGCTCCCTAATAAGGATATACGGTATATAGCTTCCAGACCTTTTGACTATTTTGGTCTGGAGGCTTTCTATGTGTTCCATATTCTTCTTAAATTCCAGAACTGGACACAGACTTATTCCAAGCAAGGTTTATGACTTCTCTTGATTTAGACACTAGTCTCCTCTTGATACAGCCTAGGATCACATTAGCCTTGTCTGCTGTGGCATCACACTCTTGTACCACACTCAGTTTGTGGTCCATTGAGAGTCCTAGATCCCTGTTTTCAAGGGATAATCTCTCACCTTTTGGCGTACAAGTACTTGTTGAGGGGCCCTCCAGAGGCCATCTCCATCACCAGCATGAGAGCCTCCGCCTCACAGACGCCAATCACACGGACGATGTAAGGGTTGTCGAGCTGGTGCATGATTTGGGCCTCCTTCATCATGTCGTCGTGGTCCGCCTTCTCATTGCCACTTTTCAGCATCTTGATAGCCACGTCGATGTGCCGCCTGAGGAAGGAGGACATGGAGCACATTCTTATAGACGATGACTTCCCTTGATTGAGACACTGATGCAACCTAGAATCGCGTTGACCTTTATCTCTTCTGCATCACACTTTGGACTCATGAACTTTGGAAAGGGGTCTACTGATCCCATTCACAACACTATTGTAGTGATTTCAGCTAGAACTGTGGAGAAGGGGTCTGTGCTTGTCGACCTTCTGCTAAACCAGATCGGCCAGGACAGAGAGCAATGCACTCTGAGTTTGAAGGTAAAAGACAGAGGTTTATTGCAATCTGGCCAAAAGGGATGGAAGTACCAACTCACCATTTGAAAATGTGCAAGCATACCTTCACAGAAAAATACAAGACATTTAATACAGTTTTGACAGCTATTCAAACTTCTCATGCCTCCCTCTGATTGGTTGAGAAAGGGATGCAAGTACCAAGTCACTGCTTGAAAATGTATGGAAAATATTACGCAGACTTCTCATGCCTCCTCCTGATTGGCTGAGAAACCTGCCAGCTAGGATCAGGTCTATGATTGTCTAGGGCAGTGGTTCTCAACCTGGGGTCCCCAGATGTTTTTGGCTTACAACTCCCAGAAATCCTAACAGCTGGTAAACTGGCTGGGATTTCTGGGAATTGTATGCCAAAAACATCTGGGGACCCCAGGTTGAGAACCACTGTTCTAGGGGTTCCCTCTTAGTCATAGGTGGGGGGATTGGAGAGTTTAAAGGTCCAGTCCATAATCAGGCCCGTAGCCAGGATTTCGATTTGGGGGGGGGGGGTGTGAAATTTTTTTCAGGGGAGGGTTCGGGGGGCCCTGAGTTTCGGGGGGGGGGGCTGAGTCTGAGTGAAAGAGGGTCTATCCTAGCAAACCTTTTGTATCATTATCCCAATACCCCCATGCATATGGGATATATTGAGTATGGTGATCAGATCATGATAGGAATAAACATAACAGTTTAAATAATGCACCAGTAAGTCCTTTTCGCGAACCACCATGAGAATTTCGGGGGGGGGGGGGGGCTGAAGCCCCTCAACCCCCCCCCCCCCCCCCGGCTACATGCCTGAGTCCATTGCAGAGACACCCCTGTGAAGGGCGTGAAACCAAAGAAGATGATGACATGGGTATGCAGATGATCTGTTGATTAACTTAAGTGTCCAGTTCCAAAAAGACAAAAGTGCAAGGCACGGAAGACAAAATATGACAATGTTAGATATCCAGAGACTTTGGTGTTCCTTCAGAAGGCTAATTTATTCATCTTTCTTTTAGCCTTGTCTTCCATGGGAGCCATAAGCCATGGAAGCATATCTGGTACTTGCATCACTTTTTCAACCAATCAGGGGGAGGCGTGGGAAGTCTGAATAGCTGTCAAAGCCCCGTTGATAAAGGGATTGTCTGCCTTTCACCTATACCCAAAAGGGATTACAGTTCCCAATCTGGGTGATCGCTGGAGGGATATTTCCTGATAGCTCAATGATCTCCAGGGGTTCATGCTACTAGAGGGGACTTGGGGGAAACGGATGCCTTCACAATAGATTTGATTTTAGCATTATACACTTATGAATTAATACAGTACACAAGCAATACAGCTTACACCAAAATTATCATTCAGTACATTTACAAAAGGATTTAGTTTGATAACGTTCGGGGTACAGTTGCTGCTAGGTTCTCCCTTGGCTTTCAGCGGATTCGTTATATCAGAACTTTGATAAATTTAAGATCGTCTGGGGAGGCCCTGCTCTCGGTCCCACCCTCTTCGCAAGTGTGTTTGGCGAGGATGAGGGATGGGGCCTTCTCAGTGGTGGTCCCCCGCCTGTGGAATGCTCTCCCTAGCGAGATTAGGTCAGCTCTATTCCTCCTCTCTTTTAGAAAGAAGCTCAAAACATGGTTTTGGGACCAGGCCTTTGGACAGTAGGTTTGGCAGTAATCATAATGTTGGAATTTTGACTATGACAGGCTTTGGACTGGGTCGTCGGTTGTTAAATCAGACTTCGATTCGGCTACATGAAAACAATAATGTTTTAAATGTATTTTAATCTACTGTTTTATCTTTTGTATAATGTTGTACGTAATGTGTTGTATGTTGTTGGCATCGAATTGCTGCCATTGTAAGCCGCCCCGAGTCCCCCTTTGGAGGTTGAGAAGGACGGGGTAGAAATGCTGGAAATAAGTAAATAATAAATAATAAAGAGGAAAAGATTTAAAGATATGTGTTTGTGTGCGTGCGTCCGTGTGTGTATGTATGTTTGTGGATTCTTTGGTCAGTCCAGACAGGGGTGTGTGGTGGCTCAACAACACTACGACTTCCCTCAATAATAGACAGTAGATTTATATTGATACAGTTTAGGATTGCATTGTCCTTTTTCGCCACCGCTCATGTTCAGTTTGGGGTCGACTAAGAATGCTAAATCCCTTTTACCTGGACTGTTGCCAACCCATGCTATATCTCTGCAATTTATTGTTTCTACCTAATAGAGTGCCTTACCTTTCTCCCTGTTGAAATTCAACAACAACAACAACAGCAACAACAACAATAGGAATAAAATTGACACTTACTTCCGCATCTTGTAAACTCCCTTCCGGACACTCCCGAAGTTGCCAGACCCCAATTCGACTTCGTCAACCATCAAGTTGCTCCTCTTTAGGAACAATTTCCGATCCTTCAGTTCTTCAGGATCGCTGTAAGGGCTCTCATAACATGAAGTATCCATGGGCAGCACCCGAGACTTTTTCCCGATTCCTGTCCCTCCCAAAAATACAAAAGCTGGATTATTGTGTCCAAGTTTTCTATTCGTCCCAGCTGAAAATCACAATGAGGAAGTTGCAATCAATACAGTACCATTTCGTTCACCCTCCTCCAACAAAAAAGGCATTTTCTAGTGAGACTATCTTTGGGTCCGAAGCACTTCATTTCAATAGGGCTCGCTATTTTTCGCAGTTTTGCATTTTCAGGATTACTTACTTACTGATTTACTTAGGTGATCCCTCGTTGTCTGAGTATGATGGCCTACCAAGTGTAGTCTCTTGGCAGTGGGCCCATTGGTGTGTGGAGCCCTACTCTTGATCCACATGTTCTAGCACAGTGTGGGCATTGGTTTCCAGGTGGAAGGCTGTCCCAGGGTTGACTTGGCACACCTTCCTCTTGGTACGTTTCTCTCTTTCACCCTCCATTCATGCCTCTTCTAATTCTACAGCACTGCTGGTCAAAGCTAACCTCCAACTGGAGCCCTCAAGGGCTAGGGCTTCCCAGTTTTCAGTGTCTATGCCAGAGTTTTTCAGGTTGGCTTTGAGCCCATCTTTAAATCTCTTTTCCTGCCCACCAACCTTCCGTTTTCTGTTCTTGAGTTCGGAGTAGAGCAACTGCTTTGGGAGACGGTGGTCTGGCATCTGGACAACATCGCCGGTCCAGTGGAGTTGATGGCGGAGGACCATTGCTTCAATGCTGGTGGTCTTTGCTTCTTCCAGCACGCTGACATTTGTCCACTTATCTTCCCAAGAGATTTGCAGGATTTTTCGAAGGAAGCATTGATGGAATTGTTCCAAGAGTTGAGTGTGATGCCTGTAGACAGTTCATGTCTCACAGGCATATAACAGGGTTGGGAGGACAATAGCTTTATAAACAAGCACCTTGGTATCCCTACGGATGTCCTGATCTTCAAGCACCGGGACTGTGGAACATTTGGCTGAGTGTCAGCTGCATTAAGATCACTACTGACCAAAAGGTCATGAGTTCAAAGCCAGCCCAGGTCAGATTGAGTTTCCGGCCAATTTGTGTAGCTTGTTGTCGACCTTTGCAACCCGAAAGACAGTTGCATCTGTCAAGTAGGAAATTTAGGTACCACCTATATGTAGGGAGGATAATTTAACAAATTTACGAGGCCATAAAAATCTCCAGCAAAAGTATGCGGGGAATGCGGAAAGTAATTCATCAGTGTCGCAGATGGATGGTGAAGCGACAGCTCCCCTGGTGGCCAGAAAATTGGAATGTTAAATAGCCCCTGATTGTCTGTCTAGATGTGTTGTGTGTCTATGGCATTGAATGTTTGCCATGTATGTGTACATGGTAATCCGCCCTGAGTCCCCTGCGGGGTGAGAAGGGTGGAATATAAATACTGTAAATAAATAAATAAACACTCTCTGGTTCATTAGGAAAAATGCTGCACTCACAGAGCTCAGGCGGTGTTATATTTCAATGCCAATGTTGACTTTTGTGGAGAGGTAACTGCCAAGAGAGTGGAAATGGTCAACATTTTCTAATGTTACACCATTAAACTGTATTTCTGGCATTGCAGAGGGATTCGCTGATGACTGCTAGAAGAGCACTTTGGTTTTCTCGATGTTCAATGAGAGGCCGAGCTTCTCGTATGCTTCTGCAAAGGTATTTAGAGTGGTTTGTAGGTCGTCTTCTGAATGCACATAGACTACATTATCATCAGCATATTGGAGTTCTATAACAGATGTTGTTGTAACCTTGGTTTTGGCTTTCAGTCTGCAGAAGTTAAATGGCTTGCCATCTGTCCGATAGATGATTTCCACGTTGGTGGGAAGCTTCCCATAAACAAGATGAAGCATCATAGTGATGAAGATGGAAAATAAGGTTGGGGCAATAAAGCATCCCTGTTTGACATCTGATTCCACCTTAAATGGGTCACTTTGGGAGCCACTGCTGTCCAAGACTGTTGCCATCATGTCATCACGGAGGAGCTGCAGGATTCACAAATTTGTCAGGGCAACCAATTTTTTGTAGTATGGTCCAGGGAGCGCTGCAATTCACTGTGTTAAAAAGCCTTTGCAAGGTCAATGAATGCCATGGACAGAGGTTGATTTTGTTCCCTGCATTTTTCTTGAAGCTGTTGTGCAGTGGAGATCATGCCCACTGTTCCTCTGGAGGTGGTTTGCAAGGATTCTCTTGCTGCATTGCAAGCTTTTCAAGTGCAGAATTGGGAACCCACATGTAATGCCATAACCAGCCACAAGGTGGCGGTATTGTGATGCAAATGCAATAGGAAAATTAGAAGAAAGGCAGCCTATTGGTGCAAGAAATAAATAAAAATTATATATCTTTTTTTGCAGATGGCATACTCACCAATGGGTTCGGGCGTGTATCCATCGGAGTTCTGGGATGTGAATCTTCGAGGCGGCTGATGGAGAAAGAGCAAAGCTGAGATGAGGAGATGCTCAACTGTAACCCTGCGAGGTAGGGCTGAGAAAAGGGGATTTGACCAAATGTTTTCCCATTGAGTTGTAAGAAAATCATAGAATTATAGGCTTAAGGGGCTTACCAAACTGGAGGGAAGTGCCGGCGGAGATGAAGCCGTGGCTCCTGGAAATTAGAAAAACTTCCTTAGCTTGTAATAATAATAATAATAATAATAATAATAATAATAATAATAATAATAAACCTTTATTTATACCCCGCTACCATCTCCCGCAGGACTCGGTGCGGCTTACAAGAGGCCGAGCCCAAAATACATCAAAACAAAAAACATAACCACAACAATACAATACAACAATAAATAACTCATAGCTAAGCAAAAACAATAACAAAATATCACTTAGGATCTCATTGAAGCCAATTGGGCCTTGAATCGGAGGGATTTTCCATTGGCTTCAATGTCGCTCCCATTTCCAATAGTGGGAAAGCCTGAAGAATTAAATCAGATTTACCTGTTGGAGAATCAGGATTCGGAGTGGCCTCCTTTAAATAGTAGAGCAAGCCATCTGGTTTGAGTTTGAGATATTCCACTAACTGGGGAAAGAGTTTTGGGGGAAGAAATGAGAGTGATGGTCAAAATGGTAAAATTGGGGTTCGGGGGCCAAAAACAGCTCAACAATGAATCTCATTGTTGCCACCCCAGATTTAAATGCAAAAAGGATAGGAGGAAAAAGGAGTGAAACACAGCTCAAACCCACTTGCCAAAGTGTGTCAAACTTGCTCCCGTCTTCCACAGAATATTTCCCAGCCTTGTCCTGGAAGATCTGGTAGTGATAAACTGTCTTTCCATAGATGAGGGACAGGGCATAGGATCCATTCTCCTTTTTTTGCCTCAACCTGGATGTGAAGACAATTCAAGACCACATCAATAGGAGTCTAGGTTGAGGAGCAATTTAGCGAGCTGAATTCCGTCCAGCTTGGAGAAGAGAAGGAAGAAGTGGTGGTAGTGGAGGAGGAGGTGTTGGTAGAAGATGGTGATGTGATGGTAGAAGAATAAGAGGAGGAAGAGGTGGAGGAAGAAGAGGTACATGTAAAAAAAGGCAGAAGAAGAGGTGGTGGAAGAAGAAAAGGAAGAGGTGAAAGAAGTAAATGTAGAGGAGAAGGAGGAGTGGAAGTAGAGGTGGAAGATGAGTTAGAAGAAGAGAAGAAGTAGAGGATATGGAAGATGTGGAAGAAGAAGAGGTAAAGGGGGAAGAAGTGGAAGGAGAGGTAGATCTAGAGGAGAAGGAAAAGAAGATGTGGAAGAGGTGGTGGTAGAAGATGATGATGTGATGGTAGAAGAAGAGGAGGAGGAAGAGGTGGAGGAAAGTAGCTGTAGAAGAAGAGACAGACAAAGAAGAGTTTCTAGAAGAAGGAGAGGAATTGATGGCAGAGGAAGGGGTGGAAGAAGAAGTAGGTGT
Organism: Anolis sagrei; assembly: GCF_037176765.1. Taxonomy (NCBI): domain Eukaryota; kingdom Metazoa; phylum Chordata; class Lepidosauria; order Squamata; family Anolidae; genus Anolis; species Anolis sagrei. The sequence continues at coordinate 51,110,499 of NC_090034.1, forward strand.
AGAGGAGAAGGGGTAGTGGACATGGAAATAGAGGTAGAAGACTTTGAAGAAGAGAAGAAGAGATAGAGGATGAGGACAATGTGGAAGTCGCCTTCGGGTTGAAAAGGGCGGGATAAAAGTGTAGTTAATAAATAAATAAATAAGAAGAGCTAAAAGAAGAAGAGATGGAAGACGAGGTAGATCTAGAGGAGAAGGAGGAGTGGAGATGGAAGAGGTGGTCGTAGAAGATGATGACGTGATGGTAGAAGAAGAGGAGGAGGAAGAGGTGGAGGAAGAAGAGGTAGACGTACAAGAAGAGGCAGAAGAAAAAGAAGTAGAAGAATAGGAAGAGATGGTAGAGGAAGAGGTGGAAGAAGATTTAGATAAAGAGGAGGAGGGAGGGGGTGAGAAAGATGTGGAAGAAGAAAAGGTAAAAGAGGAAGAGATGGAAAGAGAGATCTAGAGGTAGAAGAAGAGGAGGAGGAACAGGTAGAGTGGAAGTGGTATTTTGAATACTAGACAGCAAGAATGCACAGACAGATGTCCCACCATGAAACAACAAGGGAACACAGCACTGGAATGGAATGGCTAAGTAGTTTTTCCACCTCCCTGACTTCACATCTTCTCCTGACTTACAAGAATTTCCCATCCGGCTGGGAGCCAGAGTAGAGCCGGCTTTCAGCTTGCTGCCGGGAGATGGGGCCGTGGAACCAGGGCATCTTTTCATGGGCCGTGGTGGCCAGGAGCTTCTCCACTTGCGGGGCTTGGCTGATGATGGCTAGCTCCAGCGACTCTCCCTGTGAGAAGGAACCATTTAGGTGGGGATCGCGCTGGACAAACCCACCTCCTTGTCAGCCAATTTCACCATCTCAACCCATACCTTTCTGAACCCTGTGAAAACCTGACAAAAGCTACGGAGTCCCACCAGAAGAAACCGTGCTTTAATGTGATTTGTCAAAGTAGTGGAAAGGGAAACAAAGGGTGTTGAAGGATACGTGTCCATACCTCCAGATGCCACGTCTGCCGGATGTATTCGCGCACCATGTTTTCCCGGATATTGTCGAAGATGCCAGGCTTGGGCTCCATGCCATCGGGGCGGTTGCAGGGCTTCCGGAGCGGACAACAAAGCCCATCAGCATCCTTGGAGTAAAACTCGCAGAGCTCCTCGGGTCCACAGTGAGCCTTCGCCCCAGCGATGGCGAGGGTCCCGTTCATCTGCCGCTCAATGGAATAATGGTAGAACTGGAGCTTGTGGACCACGGAGAGGACATAGCCTCCAAGATTTCGGAGGCACTGTCGAAGCAAGAAGAGCCCATCTGACATCCCCGCCAGCTTCAGGTGTTCCTCGGCGTCTGAACGGGAGATGCTGCCAAAGTAGAAGGGCAAGTGAGCAGCCGGGTTGGGCATCTCAGGAGGATCCTGGAGCTACCAAAATTGTGATCATAGGGTGCTTCAGAAATGGCTACCAAACAGAAAACAAGGGAAATCATTGTTAGTATAACCATGGAATCCTAGTTGGAAGAAACCCCAAAGGCTATCCAGTCCAGTCCCATTCTGCCATGGCTTAAAAGGGTTGGGTTTGAAGGTAACTTTTGTTCAGAGGGAGTCAACATCACAGAGCATCAGAGACAACTGACCACTTGGGACATCTTCCAGAGACATCAGAGAAGGGGGTGCTAGGTAATAAATTGGGCTGAATGACTGAACTTCCATGAACATCTAGGCAAGGACTTCATAGACTCCTTGAACTGGAAGGGACCCAAATAGGAATGAATGCAGGAAAGAATGCTCAAAGGTCATCTAGTCCAAATCCCAGCCCTGCAGGAGTGGGCCACTGAAGTACTCTGTTCAAGCTCTGTTTGGAGGTCTCAAAAGAAGGAGACCCCACCGACTCTAGAATCGTAGTGTTGGAAGGAATTGCATCAAGTTCAATCTTATTCTGTCATGCAAATAAAACCTTGGTTGATGGACCTCCAGAGGTTCGAGATGCCCATCTAACCTTGGTTGAAGGATCTCCAACCATGGAGACAACCACCATCCTCTTTAGCAGTCTATTCCAACTCTTACAGTCATGTTATAGCATTTAGGTGCCATCACTTTTCTTCTAACTTGCATCTAATAACCCTTGTCAACCTGGCCTCCCTTCCTATGAAGCTATGACTCCACCTCCCATCATCCCACAGCCATGCTGGTGGAGTTTTGTGGGCTTTTTCACTCCAAAACATTTCCAGTCTTTGGGGTGGAGATCCCACCGGAGTTCAGAGCCAGGCTCTGGGAAGAAGCACATGGCCTTCCCCAACCACACATGGCTTGGATTAATCCAGATTTGCATGTGTTTGCAATCATTTCTTCTGAGCCCGAAAACTTTGACGAGTTTTCTGCCACCAGAGCAGGAAGCTGTGGCAGGAAGCTGAACTAGTGTCGAGGAAAATGTGTAAAAGGTGGAGAAGAAACAGCAACAAGTCTTTCCAAAATGTGAAGAAATTATTTGGAGTGGGTGGGGAATACTTGGGGGAAAATCCCACGTCCTCCGCACATGGACTTCCCTAAATTTTCCTCTAAAAATCTTGCTTAGGGCAATTCGTGAGGGTAAAGTAGACATCTTTGAAGGGACAAAGATGAGCAGAGCTTTCTCTCCCCCCCCCCCCCCATCCCCCAAATGTATGTGAGATTTGCAGTCCTCGTCTTAAGCCTCCGGATGGTTCAGAAATGCGGTTGGAAACTTCTGACCTGATCGTGGGTGTGAAGAACCAGTGACATGAAGTGTTTGCAGGTTAAGTGGAAAAATCTGCACTTGCGTTTTCGAAAGAAGACGAGTCTTTTCAAAAGATCCCCATTGGTTGTAAAGTTAGATGTAAAAAAGGGAAAGCTAAATGTTTGTATTCAGAAGTGAATCGTGTTCTTTGTAGTTGACCCATCCACTATGCTTACATGTTACTTGGTCAAACCATTCAACCCGCTTGTGTTCTTCTTGCTCATTCTGCCACTCCTTGCTTTCATATCACTATCCTTGTTTTCCACCTGGCTAACCTGTTCTCCTCGTTCTACTCCACCTTCTTGCTTTCTGCATAACACATCACCTATCCTTGGGTCCCCTCTGGTCAATCTCTCAACCACCACACTTAGTTTCCACCTGGATAGCCCATCCACCATAGTTTTCTTTCCATGTTAACCTACCAACCATGTTTGGATTTCAACTGGTTAACCTGTCCTCCTAAATCTATCCCACCTTGTTGCTTTCTTCAAGTTCAACACATCAATCGTGTTTGGATTCTCTCTAGTCAACCTGTTTACCAGTGTACATATATTCTATTTGGTCAACTTGCTCATTATACTTCGTTTTCCACATTAACCTATCCTGATCAGCCTGTTCTCCTACATCAACCCCATCTTCTTGCTTTCTGCAAGGTCAACACATCGACCATACTTGAATCCCACCTATACACCTGCATCTATTCCACCTTCTTGCTTGGTTCTTCACCATGTTTAGGTTCTCTCTGGTTCATCTGTCTGCCATGTTTTTATTTCCACATTCACCTGCCAACCATGTTTGGGTATCAACTGGTCAATCTGTTCTCCTATGTCTGTTCCACCTTCTTGCTTTCTGCATAGTCAACTCATCAACCCTTGTTTGGGTTCTCTCTGATCCACCTGTCTAACATACTCATATTCCACCTGGTCAACCTGTCTGCCATGTTTTTCGTTCCACATCAATCTACCGACCATGTTTGAGTCCCACCTTGCCAACCTGTCCTCCTACACCTATTCAACCTTCTTGCTTTCTGCATAGTCAACATATCAACCGTATTTGGGTTCTCTCTGATCAACCTGTCTACCACCATACTTATATTCCATGTGATCTATATATTTATTTATTTATTTCGAGGTTTTATATACCGACCCTCTCACCCAAGAGGGATTCGGACCAGTTCACAACATGTGTTAACATACAAAGAATATACAATAACAACGCAATGCCATCAACCAGCCCTCCATGTTTTTCTTTCCACATTAGCCTACCAACCATGTTTGGGTCTCACCTGGTCAACCTGTCCTCTTACATCTATCCCACCGTCAACACAACAACCATCCTTAGAGTTCACTGAGTCAACCTGCCCTCCTGCTTCTATTCCACCTTCTTGCTTTCTGCATGGTCAGCACATCAACCATGTTTGAGTTCTTTCTGATCAACCTGTCTACCACTATATGTATATTCTACCTGGTCAACCTTTCCACCATGTTTTTCTTTCCACAGTAACCTACCAATCATATTTGGGTTTCAACTGGTCAGCCTGTCCTCTATTCCATCATCTTGCTTTTTTTCATCATCAACACATCAACCATCCTTAGAGTTCACCTAATCAATCTGTCTTCCTCCTTCTATCTCACCTCCTTGCTTTCTGTATGGTCAACACATCAACCATGTTTGGGTTTTCCCTGGTTGACCTGTCTTCCTTCATATTTACATGACATTTTGGGTACAAGTTCTTCTACCATAGAACCCTCAAGTTGGAGGAGACCCCAAGGGCCATCCAGTCCGACCTCCTTCTGCCATAATGGGAGACATGATCCAAACCCTACCAACAGACATCTATCCAGCTTCTGCAGAGGAGACTTCACCATCTTTGAAGGCAACCCATTCCACCAAGAACTTCTTCCAACGGTTTTGGTGGCATCTCATAATAGGAATGCTTCAATACAGCAAATGACAATGATGTGTTAGGGCAGCGTTTCTCAACCTGGGGGTCGGGACCCCTGGGGGGATCACGAGGGGATGTCAAAGGGGTCGCCAAAGACCATCAAATAACTCCATATTTTCTGTTGGTCATGGGGGTTCTGTGTCGGAAGTTTGGCCCAATTCTATCATTGGTGGGATTCAGAATGCTCATTGATTGTAGGTGAACTACGTATAAATCCCAGCAACTACAACTCCCGAATGTCAAGGTCTATTTTCCCCAAACTCCACCAGTGTTCATATTTGGGCAGATTGAGTGTTCGTGCCAGATCCATCATTGTTCGATTCCACAGTGCTCTCTGAATGTAGGTGAACTACAATTCCCAAACTCAAGGTCAATGCCCACTAAACCCTTCCAGTATTTTCTGTTGGTCATGGGAGTTCTGTGTGCCAAGTTTGGTTCAATTCCATCGTTGGTGGAGTTCAGAATACTCTTTGATTGTAGGTGAACTCTAAATCCCAGCAACTACAACTCCCAAATGACAAAATAAATCCTCCTCCAACTCCAACAGTATTCAAATTTGGATGTATCGGGTATTTGTGCCAAATTTAGTCCAGTGAATATAAATACATCCTGTATATCAGCTATTTACATTACAATTCATAACAGTAGCAAAATTCGAATTATGAAGCAGCAACAAAAATAATGTTATGGTTGGGGGTCATCACAACATGAGGAACTGTTTTAAGGGGTCACAGCATAAGGAAGGTTGAGAACCACTGTGTTACGGGTTGAGCTAAGGCTGTAAATTACTGAGGAATCATCCAGACTGCTTGGAAGCTATGAAAGTAACTTCGATGCCATTTCAACTTTACCTGATCGGAGAGTCGGTGAAAATGTCTCTTGAAGAAGAAGTGGATCGAATTGGAAGCTGAGCATCCGGAAGACGTGTGCGAATGGTAGATGTGAGACTCTGTGCGCTGGAGGTATCGCCTTTGAAGCCTTGACCTCATTTCCTCGCTTTGGTGACGGCAAAGGAAGTCGAGACGAATGGGAGAACCTCAAACAATTGATGTGACAACCGAGCAGGTTCATAAAACTTTAGAGTCAACTGGAAGACACCATCCGATCCTTCCCAACAGATGACCATGCAGTCGCTGCTTCAAAACTTCCAAAGGTCGTTCTTCTCTGGACATATTCCATCTTGTCTATATTGTCTTGGACATAGGAATATTGCAAATTACCAAAGCCAAAGGGAGTTGGGACTGTGACGTCTCCTGATGTGGACATTGGACACCTATTGACACAGCCTTGAATTGCATTGGCTTTTTCCACTGCAGCATCACACTCTTGGCTGAGCTTGGGGTCTGATAAGACTCCAAGATCCCTTTCATGGAGACTATTTTCAAGCCAAATGCCTAAACATTGATCTAAAGTGCTCCCCCTAAAATGGAAATCATAACTTGGAGAAACGTCTCTCATGCCAAGATGGGACAGAACATTGATTCCTTTCGAACCCATTTCCTGGCCTTCACATTGTCTGGGAGAAAAAAAGAGATCCCCTGACAAAAGCTTCCTGGTTTTTCTTTCTTTCCTTTTTGAAAAGGGGATAATAGGTCACGCTTTCTTCTTCCCTGCCTTGGCCGCACTTCCCCGGAACGTAATCTTGGCTCCCGGCCCGGCGATTCGAACTCGCCACCCTCCCTTGTTCTCCGGCATTCATTCGGAGGAAATGCGGCCTCACACCCATGGATTTCCTTTGCTTGGCTGAGCGCCGCTTTCAAAGGCCTTGGGGCTCTATGCCTCCCTTCCCAAACCTAATAGAGAACTGAGAGTCTGCTATAACACATAGATAGGTAGGTAGGTAGGTAGGTAGGCAGACAGACAGACAAGTTGGTGGATAGATAGATAGATAGATAGATAGACAGACAGACAGACAGACAGATAGATAGACAGACAGACTTTGTGTGTGTTTATATATGTTTATGTACAAGATAGATGGGGCAGAGAGGGCATACTCAGCTAGATAGATAGATAGATAGATAGATAGATAGATAGATAGATAGACAGACTTTGTGTGTGTGTATGCTTATATATGTTTATGTACAAGATATATGGGGCAGAGAGGGCATACTCAGATAGATAGACAGACAGACAGACAGACAGACAGATAGATAGACAGACAGACTTTGTGTGTGTTTATATATGTTTATGTACAAGATAGATGGGGCAGAGAGGGCATACTCAGATAGATAGATAGATAGATAGATAGATAGATAGATAGATAGATAGATAGACAGACTTTGTGTGTGTGTGTATGTTTATATATGTTTATGTACAAGATAGATGGGGCAGAGAGGGCATACTCAGATAGATAGACAGACAGACAGACAGACAGATAGATAGATAGATAGATAGATCTGTCTATCTATCTCTCCATCCATCCATCCATCCATCCATCTCATTGCCTCTTATGTTTTACATATAGATACATATACTATCTGTCTGTCTGCTTATCTATCCATCCATCCATCTCATTGGGATCTTTTGGATACATATACTATCTGTCCATCTGTCTGTCTCTCTATCTCTCTATCCATCTATCTCATTGCCTCTTATGTTTACATATAGATGCATATACTATCTGTCCGTCTGCTTATCCATCCATCTCATTGGGATCTTTTGGATACATATACTATCTGTCCGTCTATCTGTCTCTCTATCTCTCTATCTCTCTATCCATCTATCTCATTGCCTCTTATGTTTACATATAGATGCATATACTATCTGTCTGTCTGCTTATCCATCCATCCATCTCATTGGGATCTTCTGGATACATATACTATCTGTCTGTCCATCTGTCCGCCCATCTATCTATCCATCTGCCTATCTATCTATCTATCTCTCTCTCTCTCTCTCTCTCTCTCTCTATCCATCCATCCATCCATCCACCCATCCATCCATCTATCTCATTGGGATCTTTTGGATACATATACTATCTGTCCATCAATCTATCTGTCTGTCTGTCTGTCTGTCTATCTATCCATCCATCTATTTCATTGCCTCTTATGTTTTACATATAGATACATATACTATCTGTCCGTCTATCTCTCTATCTCTCTATCTCTCTATCTCTCTATCTATCTATCTATCTATCTATCTATCTATCTATCTAGCCATCTTGTCTAATGCTCTTATCATTTATACATAGATATATATTCTATCTATCTGTCTGTCTGTCTCATTTAAAGCCTCTTATGTTTGCATACATATACAATCTGTCTGTCTATCTCTCTATCTTGTTTGAATCCTATATGTTTTATATATGGATACATATACTATCTGTCCATTCATCCATCTTTTTTTAAAGCCTGTTATCTTTTATATATGGATACATATACTATCCATCCACCCATCCATCCATCTCATTTAAAGCCTGTTATTTTTTATATATATGGATACATCTACTATCTGTCTATCCAGTATCTTTCTATCCATCCATCCATCTTGTTTTAAGCCTCTTATCTTTTATATATAAATACATATACTATCTCTAGATCCATCTATTGTTTTAAGCCTCACTGCACTCTCTGCACAATATATTTTACATATATTTAGATACCATGTATTTCACTGTGAACCATCCTGAGTCTCCTTGGGGGTTGAGAAGTGCGGTATAGGAGAAACACTACAAATAAATAGATAAATAAATAACATAAAGAAATATTTTGTATACATGTACACTTAGATTTTGTGTACATGTATAATTTACATATAAAGTCTATCTATCCATCTATTTTTTCTATCTATCTATCTATCTATCTATCTATCTATCTATCTATCTGAGTATGCCCTCTCTGCCCCATATATCTTGTACATAAACATATATAACAGCGTTTCTCAACCTGGGGGTCGAGACCCCTGAGAAGGTCACGAGGAGGTCTCAGAGGGGTCACCAAAGACCATTAGAAAACACAGTATTTTTATTTATTCCGTTCTTTGTGGAAAGTTTGGCCCAATTCTATCATTAGTGGGGTTCAGAATTCTGTTTGATTGTAGGTGAACTACAACTCCCAGCGACTACAACTCCCAAATGTCAAGGTTTATTTTCCTCAAACTCCACCAGTGTTCACGTTTGGGCATATTGAGTATTTGTGCCAAGTTTCGTCCAGATTCACCCTTGCTTGCGTCCACAGTGCTCTCTGGATGGAGGTGAACTACAACTCCCAAACTCAAGGCCAATGCGCACCAAACCATTCCAGCATTTTCTGTTGTTCATGGAAGTTCTGTGTGCCAAGATTGGTTCAATTCCATCATTGATCGGGTTCAGAATGGTCTTTGATTGTAGGTGAACTATAAATCCCAGCAACTACAACTCCCAAGTGATAAAATCAATCCCAGCCAACCCCACCAGTATTCAAATTTGGGTGAATCGGATATTTGTGCAAAATTTTGTCCAGCGAATGAGAATACATCCTGCATATCAGATATTTACATTACGATTCAGAACAGTAGCAAAATTGGGTTGTTGTAGGTTTTTTCGGGCTATATGGCCATGTTCTGGAGGCAATAGGGATTCTGCTAGTGTACCGTCCACCTCGCTGCACTACAGTCTCCCTACCTGAGCTAGCGGGGGTGGTCTCGAGCCTGGCGGTGGAGTCCCAACAGCTCCTTGTGCTGGGGGACTTCAACATCCATGCCGAGGCAACCCTCACAGGAGCGGCTCAGGACTTCATGTCCGCCATGGCAACCATGGGGCTGTCCCAACGGATAACTGGCCCCACCCACTGTGCTGGACACACATTGGACTTGGTCTTCTGCCAGGGATGGGAGCAGGGTGGCGGTGTGGAGGAGCTGTCTATCTCTCCGTTGCCATGGACCGACCACTTCTTGATCAGATTTAGGCTCACTGCGCCCCCTAACCTCTGCAGAGGTGGAGGACCCATTAAGAAGGTCCGCCCCAGGAGGCTTATGGATCCGAATGGATTCCTGACGGCTCTTGGGGATTTTCCCGCCACCTCGGTAGGTGACCATGTCGAGGCCTTGGTCGCTCTCTGGAATGGGGAGATGACCAGGGCAATTGACAGGATCGCTCCGGAACGTCCCCTCTCGAGTAACCGAGCTAAACCAGCCCCTTGGTTCACTGAGGAGCTGGCAGCGATGAAGCGAAGGAAGAGGGTACTAGAGAGCGTGTGGCGCTCGGACCCAAGCGAGCCAAATCGAACACGGTTTGTGTCCTTTCTAAGGGCATATGCCGCGGCAATAAAAGCCGCAAAGAAAACTTTCTTTGCGGCTACTATTGCGTCTGCAAAGAACCGTCCGGCGGAGCTGTTTCAGATTCCCTATTTTAACTCCCTATTTTAACTCCCCCTACCTCAGGTGGGAGCCCTGACAATTCGGTCACGCGCTGTAAAGCATTTGCTCGGTTCTTTGCAGACAAAGTCGCTTTGATCCGCTCTGAGCTGGACGCCACATTAAGTGCAGTCTCTGTGGATGTGACACAAGCACCTGCTTGTCCTATTTTGTTGGATTCTTTTCAGTTTGTGAAGCCCGAGGATGTGGACAAGATACTTGGAGGAATGAGGCCCACCACGTCCATCCTAGACCCCTGCCCATCCTGGCTTCTGAAGGAGGCCAGAGGGGGATTGGCCGAGTGGGTAACGGTGGTGGTGAATGCCTCCCTTCGGGAAGGCAAGATTCCAGCGAGCCTAAAACAGGCTATTATAAAGCCGCTGTTGAAGAAGCCATCACTGGACCCCACCAAATTCGAAAACTTTCGGCCTGTTTCCAATCTTCCCTACTTGGGCAAAGTCATGGAAAGCGTGGTGGCCTCACAACTCCAGGTATTCTTGAGAGACACGGATTATCTGGATCCGGCACAGTCTGGTTTCAGACCGGGACATGGTACCGAGACGGTCTTGGTCGCCTTAGTCGATGATCTGCGCCGGGAGCTAGACAGGGGGAGTGTGTCCCTGTTGGTGCTCCTGGACCTCTCAGCGGCCTTCGATACCGTCGACCACGGTATTCTTCTGGGGCGCCTTGCAGAGATGGGTCTCGGGGGCACTGCTTTGCAGTGGCTCCGGTCATTTCTGGAGGGCCGTACCCAGAAGGTGTTATTGGGGGACTCCTGTTCAACACCACAGCCTTTGACCTGTGGGGTTCCTCAGGGCTCCATCCTGTCCCCCATGCTGTTTAACATCTACATGAAGCCGCTGGGTGAGATCATCCGGAGTTTCGGGGTGCGGTGTCATCTGTACGCAGATGATGTCCAACTCTGTCACTCCTTCCCACCTGCTACTAAGGAGGCCGTCGAAGTCCTGAACCGGTGCCTGGCCGCTGTAATGGTCTGGATGAGGGCGAACAAACTGAAATTAAATCCAGACAAGACAGAGGTACTCCTGGTCAGTCGCAAGGCCGAACAGGGTATAGGGTTACAGCCTGTGCTGGACGGGGTCGCACTCCCCTTGAAGGCTCAGGTTCGCAGCTTGGGTGTGACCCTGGACTCGTCGCTGAGCCTGGATCCCCAGGTTTCAGCGGTGACCAGGGGAGCATTTGCACAGCTCAGGCTCGTGCGCCAGCTGCGCCCGTATCTTGGGAAGTCTGACTTGGCCACGGTGGTACACGCTTTGGTCACATCCCGCCTCGACTACTGCAACGCTCTCTACGTGGGGCTGCCCTTGAAAACGGCCCGGAAGCTCCAGCTAGTCCAGCGCGCGGCAGCCATGTTGTTAACAGGAGCAGGGCGTAGGGAGCACACAACGCCCCTGCTGTCCCAGCTCCACTGGCTGCCGATTTGCTACCGGGCCCAATTTAAGGTGCTGGTACTATCCTACAAAGCCCTAAACGGTTCCGGCCCAAAATACCTTGCAGACCGCATCTTGGCCTACGAGCCCACGAGGACCTTGAGATCATCCGGGGAGGCCCTTCTCTCGATCCCGTCTGCCTCACAGGCACGCCTGGCGGGGACGAGAGAGCGGGCCTTCTCGGTGGTGGCCCCCCGGCTGTGGAACGCCCTCCCTGCTGAAGTTAGACAGGCGCCCTCCCTTATGGCCCTTCGTAAGAGCCTGAAAACATGGCTCTTCGAGTTGGCCTTTAACTGAGTGCTATATCTTGGCAATGATGACCGGAATGGACCACGACTATGAGACTGACTATGACCCATGATATGACGAAGCGGATTTTTAGTATAAGTATATGTCAAGTAGTAGTAGCATGTTATGTATTGTTCTGATTACTGTAAATTGTCTTTTCTATGTTGTTGTTCACCGCCACGAGTCGCCCCCTGGGCTGAGAGTGGCGGTAAATAAGTGCAAGTAATAAATAAATAAATAAATAAATATTTCTCCTGACGTTTCGCCTGCATCTATGGCAAGCATCCTCAGAGGTAATGAGGATAGATAGTAGCAAAATTCCAGTTATGAAGTAGCAACGAAAATAATGTTATGGTTGGGGGTCACCACCACATGAGGAACTCTCTCAAGGGGTCGTGGTACTTGGAAGATTGAGAACCACCGATCTAGACGCTAGATAGATGGATGGATGGATGGATAGATGGATAGATGGACAGACGGACAGATAGTATATGTATCTATATCTAAACGATAAGAGGTTTTAAGCAAAATAGATAGACAGATAGTATATGTATCTATATCCAAATGATATAGATACATAGATAGATAGATAGATAGATAGATAGATAGATAGATAGATAGATAGGGGGAGAGGGAGAGAGGGAAGGAGTTTTGAGCCTCTTTGGCTCTCTCTGCCCCATATCTTTTGGGATGTCCCTTTTGGCCTTACGCAAATCCGGAGGGTTGTCCTTGATTTTCTGCCCTCCTCCCTCTATTCCTCCCTCTTTTTTCTCTCTCTTCCTCCCTCCTTCCCTCGCTCCAGCTGTTCCTTGGGGGAGAAAAAAAAAGAAAGAATCCTTGCCCTGAAAGCCTTGCAGAACTTTCTGACAACAGGAGAAAGAGAGAGAAAAAAGCCGAATCTGGTCTGGGAGGAGGAAGATTACAAAAGAAGGACCCTTTCTTCAGGATCTGGTGAAAATGTTTGGGATCTCTCTATATTTTCCTATATGTGTTGAGTGGGAATGTATGCCAGCATTGCAAAAGGACGGAGGAGGGCCTCTGTTTGGGTGGAGAGGAGGGCTTGGAAATGTTCAGGCGAAAAATTCCCCACGTAAGCAGAACGAAGCCGAACTGTCACGGCCCTTTTCTTTCGGGGAAGAAAATTCCTTTGACCTCTCTTCTCCTCCCTTCTTTCCTTTCCATCTTTGTTTTTTTAACTTCCCACTTTCCGCCAGACGTTTAATTATACCGCCTTCATGAAATTATACGTCTCCTTCTCTCTTTCGTCTGCTTCTAATCTCTTTCTTCCCTAATTGTTTACAGTTATGTCCCACTTTTCGCTGGGCTGGATCTCCCAGTTGGTTTTTTAGCTGCATCCTTGCTGGATGGTCATCTGTCAGGAGGGATCGGATAGTGCATTTCAGTGGTAGAATTGTGTCGAACTCAATGCCCCTTGGGATCAGTCTCTTCCAACTCTATGATTTTTTTTATTATTATTATTATCATCGATATTATTATTATTAAGCAATGCCAGGATAGCCATCTGTCGGGAGGGCTTTAATTGTGTATTTCAGTGGCAGAACTGGGTCAGACTGAATGGCCCTTACAACTCTAGGAGTCTTTGATTCTATAGCTAATGGCTCTGAGGTTGGATGACCATCTGTCAGGAGGGATCGGATGGTGTATTTCAGTGGTAGAATTGTGTCAAACTCAATGCCCCTTGGGATCAGTCTCTTCCAACTCTAGGATTTTATTATTATTATCATCATCATCATCATCATCATCGATGATATTATTATTATTATTAAGCAATGCCAGGATAGTCATCTGTCGGGAGGGCTTTAATTGTGCATTTCAATGGCAGAACTGAGTCAGACTGAATGGCCCTTACAACTCTAGGAGTCTTTGATTCTATAGTTAATGTCTCTGAGGTTGGATGACCATCTGTCAGGAGGGATCGGATGATGTATTTCAATGGTAGAATAGTGTCGAACTCAATGGACCTTGGGGTCTGTCTCTTCCAACTCTGGGATTCTATTATTATTATTATTATTATTATTATTATTATTAAGCAGTACTTGCATGGCCATCTGATGAGAGGGCTTTAATTTTATGTTTCAATGGCAAAACCGGGTTGGACTGAATGGCCTTCCAACTCTACAAGTCTTTGATTCTGTAGCTAATATCTGTGAGGCTGGGTGGCCATCTGTCAGGAAGAATCGGATGGTGTATTTCAGTGGTAGAATGATGTCGAACTAAATGGCCCTTGGGGTCAATCTCTTCCAACTCTAGGATTCGATTATTGTTGTTATTATTGTTATTAATATTATTAACCAGTGCCTAGATGGCCATCTATTGGGAGGGCTTTAAATGTGTATTGTGTATTTCAATAGCAGAACGAGGTCAGACTGAATGGCCCTTCCAACTCTAGGAGTCTTTGAATCTTGAGTCCCAGTTCTGCATGAATATCTATGAGGCTGGATGGCCATCTGTCAGGAGGGATCGGATGGTGTATTTTAATGGTAGAATGATGTCAAACAAAATGACCCTTAGGGTCAGTCTCTTCCAACTCTAGCATTCTATTATTATTATTATTATTATTATTATTATTATTATTATGCAGTACCTGGATGGCCATCTGTCAGGAGGGCTTTAATTGTGTATTGTGTATTTCAATGGCAGAACGAGGTCAGAGTGAATGGTCCTTCCAACTCTAGGAGTCTTTGAATCTAGAATCCCAACTCTCCATGAATGTCTATGAGGCTGGATGGCAATCTGTCGGGAGGGATTGGATTGTGTCTACCAATTTCACTATAATGGTCTCTATTAATCCTTTGCATTCCCACTTTTCCGTCTACTTTTTAAAATGTCCCAGTTTCTACTTCCTTTGCCTTCCTTTGTCTGAATGTCCCGATTTAGTAGGAATTCTCCCTATAAATCCTCCGACTTCCTGCTTTATCGTCTGCTTTTAAAATGTCCCAGTTTCTTCTTCTGCTTCCCCCCTTGGTCTTCAGTTTATTGCTGCAAACCAAGTTCAAAAGGTGTTTCAGAGAAGAAGGCTCAGTCCTGAACTTCCCAGTCGGCTCAGGCAAAAGCAAACCGTCGCAACATATTCTTAACTCACTTATTCATCAAATATTTTCAGCAGCAAAAGGTTGGGAGTCTGACGCAAAAAGGAGGAAGTGGCAAAAAGACCATTTTTATTGCCTTTGCCTTTGCCAGAGAGAGCCTGCTGGAAGTCTGGCACTGAGCGCCGAGTCATATGCTTCCCCTGATTAGATCCCGAGAAAGATTTCTTTGCTTCTTTTTTTCCCCTTTTCCGTCCAAAAAATCCGACTTTCGAGCCTCATTTAGGTTAATCCTTTGCAACATGTTATTTTTCCGAGCCTGGGAATACAGTGCAATCATGAGGAAGGGAAGCTGTTTTGGTCCTAAATGAGCAGAAATTGATATTTTGGGACTACTGCGCCAATCATGCGCTTTGCTGAGATCTGTTGGCCAGAAAGTCCATTTGTTTGGCAGTTTCAAGTCAGATTTGGAAAAGGGGTCTTTGAGGTCATCCAATCCATCCCCCTGCAATAGGAGAGGTGAATACAGTAAACTTTATTAATCGGAGAAACCATACTACAACAAGCCTTCCTGGCAGATGGCCATCCAGCACCATGAACATGTCCAAGAGCCCTGCCAATGTCCTCCACCAACACTATACTGCACACCACCCAAGTGAAGGGACAATTTCATACATGGACCATTTCCTCCTCGATTTTATGTTTTCCCTCCACCATAGACATCCCAGTGTTCCTTATTCTCTCCGTTGGTGTGGAATTTGCCCACTACCTCACTCTTAACCCTTTCCTACTCTTTCCAATGGCACACAGCAAACACAGAGGAATTGATCTGCAACTGCTCATACCGGAGGGGTTTGGGGGACTGACTCAACATGATGGGAGTTGTAGTTCACCCTGCACTGGGACTCCTACTGACAATGGCCCTGGACCATATTTGGTGCACAGAACCCCCGCGACAAAGGAAAAATAATGGAGAGGTCTGGGAGGAATTTATCTTGATTTATAAGAGTTGTAGGTACTGGGATTTTACAGCACTTTGAACTCCAACAACTCCAACTCCAACAACAACTCCAACAACAACAACAACAAGAACAGCAACTTTATTATTGTACCCTGCCTCCATCTCCCTGAAGGGACTTAGGGTTCTTACATATGGCACAATGTGCCTACAACAATACATAAACACCCAATACAATACAAGATAAAAAACAATGGACCTGCAACTCACTTGGCACACAGAACCATCACGACCAACAAAAAATACTGGCAGTCTTTGGGTGGATTTATAGGAGTTGTAGTTCACTTACATCCAAAGAGCACTGTGAACCCAAAGCCGATGGATCTGGACCAAACTTGGCACGCATTCCTGAAACCCCCAAATTTGATTACTGGAGGAGTTTGGGAGAAACCAATCTTCAGTTTTGGGAGTTGTAGTTCATCTACAACCAGATAAACTGGGACCCCCACTAACGATGGACCTGAATCAAACTTGGCGCACAGAACTCCCATGACCAACTGAACCTATTGGAGGGGTTTGAGAGGAACTGACCTTCATTTCTGGAAGTTATAGTTCACCTACATCCGGAGACATTGTGACCACCACCGACAATAGACTGGGACTAAACTTGGCACGTAGAACCCCCATGACCAACTGAACATACTGGAGGGATTGAGGGGAATTGACCTTTTTGGGGAGTTATAGTTCACCTACATGCAGAGACACCATGACCACCACCAACAATAGATTGGGACTGAACTTGGCTCACAGAACCCCTATGACCAACTGAACATACTGGAGAGGTTTGAAGGGAACTGATCATCATTTCTGGGAGTTATAGTTCACCTACATCCAGAGACACAGTGACCACCACCGACAGTAGACTGGAACCAAACTTGGCTCACAGAACCCGCATGAACAACTGAACCTACTGGAGGAGTTTGAGGGGACTGACTCACCATGGTAGGAGTTGTAGTTTATTCTACAGCCAGAGACCACATGGAACCCACCAATGATGCATCAAGAGCAAATTTGCCCAACATAGCAAACTTTAAGTACTGATGGAGTTTCTTGTGGTTAACGTGGCATGATGTGTGTTGTAGTTCACCCACAACCTTATGTACCCAAGCTAGGAAATAAATATAATAATAATAATAATAATAATAATGTAATAGACCTAAGACTATACTATAGTACAGCTTTTCTCAACCTGGGAGTCAAGACCCCTTGGTGTCAGAGGGGTCGCCAAAACTGTGAACCTTTTGGAAGACACATTCACCTTAATTATGGAGTTTCTATTCCATAATTAAGGTCAGGTTTAGACCATTCCACCTTTGCAAGCCTTTTAAATCTCCTTTTCATAGGAAAGGCACGAAGCCATCCCCAAGGTTTTGAACATGAGATCTCCAGATGCGCATTTCCTAGAACCCAATGGCTTTCAAGATCATTTAAGGTCTAGATCAGCATTTCTCAACCTGGGAACAGGACCTCTGTGGGGGTCAAGAAGGGGTGTAAGACGGGTCGCCAAAGACCATCAGAAAGCACAGTATTTTCTGTTGGTCATGGGTGTTCTGTGTGGGAAGTTTGGCTCAATTCTATCATTGGTGGGGTTCAGAATGCTCTTTGATTATAGGTGAACTATAAATCCCAGAAACTCCAACTCCCAAGTGTCAAGTCTATTTTCCCCAAAGTCCACATTTGGGCATATTTATTCATGCCAAGCGTGGTCCAGATCCATCATTGTTTGAGTCCACAGTGCTCTCTGGATGTAGGTGAACTACAACTCCAAAACTCAAGGGCAAGGCCCACTAAACCCTTTTATCTTGGTCGTGGGAGTTTGTGTGCCAAGTTTGGTTCAATTCCATCGTTGGTGGAGTTCAGAATGCTCTTTGATTGTAGGTGAACTATAAATCCCAGCAACTACAACTCCCAAATGACAAAATCAATCCTCCCCTAACCCCATCGGTATACAAATCTGGGCGTATCGGGTATTTGTGCCAAATTTGGTCCAGTGAATGAAAATACATCCTGCATATCAGATATTTACATTACAATTCATAACAGTAGCAAAATTACAGTTATGAAGTAACAATAAAAATAATGTTATGGTTGGGGGTCAGCACAACATGAGGAACTGTATTAAGGGGTCGCGGCATCAGGAAGGTTGTGAACCACAGCTATAGTAAGTCGAGCCACCGGAAACTCCTTGGAGGACCTGTGAAATTATTAGAGAGACGGCCTGTTTTGGACCCCCTCAGCCCTCCAATGGAGGTGGTTTACTGCATTTCAGTGCTATCCACAGTGTTTGGATCCTGTTTGATTTCCGAATCCGGAAAAACGTTCTGTCCAGAGCCGAAGGGCCTCTCCAAGAATGGAGTCGTCTTGAGCCGAATCCCTGGAATGGTTCGGGGAGGGGAAGGCAGCTTTTTTTTGGGAGCGCAAAATCCCCATCTGCTTCCCATTAAGCGCCTCCGTCTCCATCTGGGTTGCGAGCCAAAGGCCTCCAGACTGGAGTGGCAAAATTGGGAACAGTTGTTTTTTGCCCCTTCGCTTTCCTCTCGCTGCCTTTCCCGGGTTTTTTTTTTATTACGGCAAGAAAACATTCCTTGCTCTACAGATTTAAGGACACATTCGGTCCAAGGATGTGAAGCCAGAAGGGTGGCATGGATGCTCTCTTTCCCATAGGAAGGAGGCCTGGCTTGCTTTCCATTGTCCCAAAGGGTCAAACCCGGTCTAAGGGTTATATGAGGACATTGGAAGGACGTAAGAGAGACAGCAGGACCTCCCACTCTGGATGCTTGAGCTTGCATTCAGTTAGAGCTGGACTAGAAACCCTGCCTTGAGTTGGAGCTGGACTAGATGGCCTCTAAGCGACTCTTTCCAGTGTGTGTATATCTATATATAAGTATATGTGTGTGTGTGTGTGTGTGTGTGTGTGTGTGTTTGGCTGAACATTAGAAGGACTTGAGAGATTCAGTGGAGCCTACGTTTCCCGATGCTTGAGCTTGAAACCTTGCATTGAGTTATAGCAGGACTAGATGGCTTCTGGGGGATTCTTTCCAATGTATGTATGTATATCTGTTCCGGTTTCACATTAGAAGGTTTTAAGAGAGTTAGTGGGGCCTCTGTTTCCAGATGCTTGAGCTTGCATTGAGTTAGAAGTGGACTAGAAACCCTGCCTTGAGTTAGAGCTGGACTAGAAGACCTCTGGGAGACCCTTTCCGATGTATGTATATATATGTTTGTGTTCTACCCAATCACAAACATATATATGTTTGTGTTTGGGTAGAACATTAGAAGGACTTAAGAGAGACAGTGGGGCCTCCGTCACCAGATGCTTGAGCTTGAAACCTTGCATTGAGTTAGAACTGGACTAGAAACCCTGCCTTGAGTCAGAGCTGGACTAGATGGCCTCTGGGGGACTCTTTCCAATGTATGTATGTATATATGTTTGGGTTGCACATTAGAAGGACTTAAGAGAGACAGCGGGGCTTCCTTCTCTGGATGTTTGAGCTCGCATTGAGTTAGAGCCAGACTAGAAGCCCTGCTTTGATTTAGAGCTGAACTAGATAGCCGCTGGGAGACCCTTTCCAATGTATGTATGTATGTATGTGTGTGTTTGGGTTGGGCATTAGAAGGACTTAAGGGAGACACTGGGGCCTCCGTCTCCAGATGCTTGAGCTTGAAACTCTGCATTGAGTTGGAGCTGGACTAGAAACCATGCATTGGGTTAGAGCTAGACTACATGGCCTCTTGGGGACCCTTTCCAATGTATATATGTTTGGGTTGAACATTAGAAGGACTTAAGAGAGACAGCGAGGCTTCCTTCTCCGGATGCTTGAGCTCGCATTGAATTGGAGCCAGACTAGAAACCCTGCTTTGATTTAGAGCTGAACTAGATGGCCTCTGGGAGACCCTTTCCAATGTATGTATATATGTGTGTGTGTGTGTGTGTGTGTGTTTGGGTTGGGCATTAGAAGGACTTAAGAGAGACACTGGGGCCTCTGTCTCCAGATGCTTGAGCTTGAAACTCTGCATTGAGTTGGAGCTGAACTAGAAACCATGCATTGGGTTAGAGCTAGACTACATGGCCTCTTGGGGACCCTTTCCAATGTATATATGTTTGGGTTGAACATTTGAAGGACTTAAGAGAGAGTGCAGGGCCTCCTTCTCTGGGTGCTTGAGCTTACATTGAGTTAGAGCTAAACTACATGACCTCTGGCGGACCCTTTCCAATGTATATATGTTTGGGTTGAACAGCGGGGGCCTCCTTCCCCGGATGCTTGAGCTTGCATTGCGTTAGAGCCAGATTAGAAACCCTGCCTTTAGAGCTGGACTAGATGGCCTCTTGGGGACCCTTTCCACTGTATGTATGTATATCTGTTCCGATTTCACATTAGAAGGTTTTAAGAGAGTTAGTGGGGCCTCTGTTTCCGGATGCTTGAGCTTGCATTGAGTTAGAAGTGGACTAGGAACCCTGCCTTGAGTCAGAGCTGGACTAGATGGCCTCTGGGAGACCCTTTCCAATGTATGTGTGTATATATGTGTATATGTTTGTGTTTGGATAGAACATTAGAAGAACTTAAGAGATACACTGGGGCCTCCGTCTCCAGATGCTTGAGCTTGAAACCTTGCATTGAGTTAGAACTGGCTTACATGGCTTCTGGAGGGCCCTTTCCAATGTATGTATGTATATCTGTTTGGGTTGCACATTAGAAGGACTTAAGAGAGAGAGCGGGGCCTCTTTCTCCGGATGTTTGAGCTCGCATTGAGTTAGAGCCAGACAAGAAACCTGCCTTGATTTAGAGCTGAACTAGACGGCCTCAGGGAGTCCCTTTCCAATGTATGTATATATATGTGTGTGTGTGTGTGTGTTTGGGTTGGGCATTAGAAGGACTTAAGAGAGACCCTGGGGGCTTGAGCTTGAAACTCTGTTAGAGTTAGAACTGGACTAGAAACCATGCTAGACTACATGGCCTCTTGGGGACCTTTTCCAATGTATATACTGTATATACTCGAGTATAAGCCTAGTTTTTCAGTCCTTTTTTTAGGCTGAAAAAGTCTCCTCCAGCTTATACTCGAGTCAATGTTATTTATTATTTTACTTTGTTTTTGTTGTTGTTGTTAGTACATTTATTATTTTATTATTTTATTATTACATTTATTATTTTACTCTATTATTGTTATTGTTACATTTATTATTTTACTGCATTGTTATTATTACGTGTATTATTTTACTCTATTATTACTGTTATTATTACATTCCATTATTTTACTCTATTATTATTATTTTACTCTACTTATTATTGGAGAACATGTAAGCATATTTACATTGAAGAAGGTTAGAATAATGGTTTAATCAGAGTTGGACAATCTTATTTTGAATTACAGTTTTATGTAAATATTCAAAAGCATTTAACCTAGTGATGCCTAAATTAATATAATTTTATTGGTATCTATTTTTATTTTGAAATTTATCGGTAGCTGCTGCATTTCCCACTCTCTTATATTCGAGTCAATCCATTTTCCCAGCTTTTTTGTGGTAAAATTAGGTGCCTCGGCTTATTTTCGGGTCGGCTTATACTCGAGTAAATATGGTATGTTTGGGTTGAAGGATTTCAGAGAGACAGCAGGGCCTCTTTCTCCGGATGCTTGAGCTTGCATTGAGTTAGAGCCAGACTAGAAACCCTGCCTTGAGTTAGAGCTGGACTAGATGGCCTCTTGGGGACCCTTTCCAATGTATGTATGTATATCTGTTCCGGTTTCACATTAGAAGGTTTTAAGAGAGTTAGTGGGGCCTCCGTTTCCAGATGCTTGAGCTTGCATTGAGTTAGAGCTGGACTACATTACCTCTGGGGGACCCTTTCTAATGTATGTGTGTCTATATGTATATATGCTTGTTTTTGGGTAGAACATTCGAAGGACCTCCATCTCCAGATGCTTGAGCTTGCATTGAGTTAAAGCTGGACTAGATGGCCTCTGGGGGACCCTTTCCAATGTGTGTGTGTGTGTTGAACATTAGGAAGACTTCAGAGAGATAGCAAGGTTTCTGTCTCTGGATGTTTGAGCTTGAAACCTTTCATTGAGTAAGAGCTGAGCTAGATGGCCTCTAGGGGACCCTTTTCCTATGTATATATGTTTGGGTTTGGGTTGGTCGAAGGACTTAAGAAAGACAGCAAGGCTGCCATCTCCAGATGTTTGAGCCTGAAACCCTGCATTGTTAGAGCTGGACTAGATGATCTCTGAGGGGCCCTTTACAATGTATACACACACACATATGTATGTGTATATATTATGTCATGGCTTGATGGGTTCGGATGATGAACCTTGGCACATGTACATTTCATATTATTATTACACTATGTAACAAAATGTGCAAAATGTTCTGTTCCTGGTTTGAAAGTGTTGTTTCCTGCTTCATTGTGCAGTCCTTACTTTAGTCGTCGTTCCACTCCAGAAACTTCGTTTTTGTGGTTGCCACAAAGTCTGTTTAATTGGTTGGAACTCGTTGAGATATTCATTGAAAAACTAGAGCAAAATGTGCTTTATGATGTCCCAGGAAAAACAAAGTTTCTGCAGTTCAATAAACATTTCCATGTTTTCATGGCTGAACCAGTTAGAAAATGACATTCATAACCCAGGAACAGAAATTGTCTTACATTGTGTTGTTGCTGTTGTTGCTGCTGCTGCTGCTGTTGCTGTTGTTGTTGTTTTCCCCTGATTTATCACTTAATTTTGTGTCTTGTTGGGAGAGAAGAAGTGTGATATAAATACAGATTATGACGATGATGATGATTATCATCATGTGTCTTATTAATACCTTATTATTATTATTATTATTTGAAACACAACAAGATGAGTCCACAGCAAACAAGATCACTCTGCTGGCTGTTGTATTGGATCACCTCATGTAAGCCGCACCGAGTCCCTTGGAGAGATGGTAGCGGGGTACAAATAAATTTTTTTATTATTATTATTATTATTATTATTATTATTATCACACGTCGGACACTTCCCAAGTGTCTAGGACTGTGTGATGTATCGGCGAATAATGTGTGCAGATCACAGTAAGGTGGTCTTTTGCAGCTGGCAGATGGTAATTTTGTCAGCGCCGGTTGTGTTTAAGTGCAGGCCAAGGTCTTTAGGCACTGCACCCAGTGTGCCGATCACCACTGGGACCACCTTGACTGGCTTGTGCCAGAGTCTTTGCAGTTCCATACTTGGTTTTTTAACACGATTGTGAGGTCAGGAGTATTGTGCTCCAAAACTCTTGTCAGTCTGAATTTGGAAGTCCCAGAGTAGTTTGACATATTCATTTTCGGTAACTTTTTCCGGATCGTGATCCCACCAGTTCTTTGTCGCAGGCAGATGGTATTTGTGGCACAAGTTCCAATGAATAATTTGCGCAACGGTGTTATGCCTCTGCTTATAGTCTGTTTGCACGATCTTCTTGCAGCAGCTGAGGATGTGATCAATTGTTTCGTCTGCTTCCTTGTAGAGTCTACACTTGGGATCTTTTGTTGACTTTTCAATTCCTGCTTTGATGGCATTGGTTCAATGTTGGTTCTTGACTGTCTTTCACATAATCTGCCAGGGCATGTTTCTCTTCTTCTACCATTTGTTTCACTTGCAGAAGCCCTCTGCCTCCTAATTTTCTGGGCAGGTAAAGTCTGTCGACATCACTACGCAGGTGTAATGTTTTCTTGTTTTTCTGTCCAGATCATCCAACTCTGCCTGTGTCCATTTCACAATTCCAGCAGTGTATCTAATGACGGGGATGGCCCAGGTGTTGAGAGCCTTGGTCGTATTTCCACCATTTAATTTGCTCTTCAAAATTTTTCTGACCCTTTGGACATATTCCTTGGTAACCACATTTTTCACATGTCCATGCCTGATATTGTCCAACTGTAGTATGCCCAGATATTTATAGGCTTCAGGCTGATTGCATTTTATGGTTTGTTCATTTGGCATCTCTATGCCCTTGCTGTGAGTAATTCTCCCTTTCTTTAATGCCACTGTAGCACATTTGTCTAGGCCGAACAAATTATTATTATTATTATTATTATTATTATTATTATTATTATTATTGACACAAAAGCACAGTATGTCACAGCAAATGAGATCTATATGCTGGATTTCATATCACAAAATCACTTATTATTATTATTATTATTATTATTATTATTATTATTATTCTCTCCCATCTTTCCCCTAATAAGCTCTGATGCATGGCTCACTTTCTCTTTATCTCACCCTAACAAAAGTCCTATAAGGTCGGCATGTATGCGCCATTGAGTTGTGTCTGTCAATTTACAATATAAGGTAGGCATATATGTGCCACTTGCATTTCATTTATTTATCATGTCAGAAGTGAACCAAGGGTACAGTTGTAATGTATTTAAAAACATAAAGTTTTAAAAAGTTGGAATTTTACTAAACGTCCTTTGACCAGTAGCTGGCCACTTGGTGTACCTCTGGTGTTGCTATAAGAAAGTCCTCCAGTGTGCATGTGGCAAGGCTCAGGCTGCATTGTAGTAAGTGGTCTGTGGTCTGCTCATCTCCACACTCGCATGTCGTGGACTCCACTTTGTAGACTCGTTTCTAAAGGTTAGCTCTGCATCTCATGGTGTCAGAGTGCAGTCTGTTCAGCGCCTTCCAAGTTGCCCAGTCTTCTGTGTGCCTAGGAGGGAGTCTCTCATTTGGTATCAGCCACTGATTGAGATTCTGGGTTTTTCTCCTGCCACTTTTGGACTCTTGCTTGCTGAGGTGTTCCTGCAGGTATCTCTAGATATTTGAAAACTATTTCTTGATTTAAGGTGTTGGCATGCTGGCTGATATTCGAACAGGGGATGGGCCGGAGATGTCACTGCCTTGGTCCTTTCATTGTTGGCTGCTCCTTCCCGACAGATATCAGGTGGTGCAATATCGGCTAAACCATATAAATTCTCCAGTGGTGTAGTGGGCAGACAGTGTTTTAATGTGGTAAGATGTGTTCCACTCTGTATTCAGTAGCAGAGTAGCAAAGCGCAAGGGCAGATGTCTTCACTGTGTCTGGTTGTGATTCCCAGGTTGTGCCAGTCAGCTTTCCTATGATGTTATTTGTAGCACTCACTTTTTGCTTGATAGTCAAGCAGTGCTTCTTGTAAGTCAGAGCACCGTCCAGAGTGACTCCCAGCTACTTCGGTGTGCTGCAATTCTCCAGTGGGATTCCTTCCCAAGTAATTCTCAGAGCTCAAGATGCTTGTCTGTTCTTAAGGTGAAAAGCACACGTCTGCATTTTAGATGGCTTAGGAATCAGCTGGTTTTCCCTGTAATAGGCAGTAAGAGCACCTAAAGCTTCGGAGAGCTTTTGTTCAACCATTTCAAAGCTCCCTGCTTGGGCGGTGATGGCACGATCATCAACATTGATCATTTGTGTAAATGTTAAACATGGATGGAGCAAGCACGCTTCCTTGAGGCAGGCCATTCTTCCTTTTTCGCCACCTGCTTCTCTGGCCCTGGAACTCAACAAAAAAGCTCCTGTTTTGTAGCAGATTTCCTATGAAGCGGGTGAGGCAGCAATCCTTTGTGATATGATATGTTTTTCTCAGGAGAAGGCGATGATTTACTGTGTCATAGGTGGCTGACAGGTCTATGAAGACCGCTCCTCTAATCTGCTGTCTTTCAAAACCATCTTCTATGTGCTGAGTCAGTTCAACACTTGTAATGTGCAGCTTTTGCCTTTCTTGAAGGCAGCTTGCTGGGAAATCAAACATGGGTCTTTTCCCCTCACAATTATATGTAGAATAAGTCTCTCCAGAACTTGGTAAAGATGACACAACAAGGAGATTGCTCTATAGTTTTTTGGATCATTCTAGTCTTTGCCTGATTTCAAGATGGCCATAAGTCTTGCTTTCCTCCAGATTTTAGGGATCTGGCAGGATGCAATACGGTTGTTCATCAGCTTCAGCACCTTGCTTTCGGGTCAAAGTTCTTAATTTGCTTAGGAGACCAGCAATGGAGACCAGGGTATATTTCAGAGGCAAACCCATTATTATATTATACATTCATTGCTTTGAAATTCATAGAGTCACCATAAGTTGACAGACCCCATGAATTTCAAAGCAAGGAATATTATAATAATGGGTTTGTCTCTGAAACATACATGGGTCTCCACTGATGGTCTCCCATGCAAGTGCCCAGGCCCACAGCCAGAAAGAAAATTTGGGGTTGAAACTTTTTTCCTCCAGGATGATTTTTCAGGCCAGTGTCTCCTGATCTGGCATGAGATCTCAACAAGGCCCTGAAATGATCCTCATTGTGCAAAAGTTCTTCACAGGAAATACATCCTGAATCATTGCTTCGTCTTGAAGCCAGTTCTTATTGGCCACAAAGAACAATAAACCAACAAAAATAATCATACAATTATTCACAAAAAATCACCCAAAATCATGGAACTATTCACAAAAAATATTCACAAAAATATTCGCAAAAATACTCACAAAAATACTCATAAAATAATTATGAAACTATTCTCAAAAATAGTTATGAAATGAGTTCACAAAAATATTCACAAAACATATTCACAAAACATATTCACAAAAATAATCACGAAACTATTCACAAATATAATCATGAAATAAATTAACAAAAACAATCCCAAAAATGTTTGCAAAAAATATTTGCAAAAATATTTGCAAAAATGTTCATAAAATAATCGTGAAATTATTCACAAAAATAATCATGAAATATATTCAAAAAAGTAATCATGAAAATATTCCCAAAAAATGTTAACAAAAATAACCACACAATTTTTTTAAAAAAAATGCAAAAATAATCGTAAAAATAATCACAAAAATAATCAAAAATTATTTACAAAAATAGTCGCAAAAATATTCATAAAATAGACATGCAAATTTTTGCAGAACATATTCATGAAAATAGTCACAAAAGTTTTCACAAAAATAAATAAATAGAATGTTTAGCCACCAATTCACCAAGCTTCTGATGAGCACCTTTGCCCCTCCAAACACCACACCATACATAAATCCTCCTCCAAACACCATACCATACTTACCAAGCGCACCTTGTACATGAAATTAGTAGGCTAACCAGGGAAATCTGCTGAACCATTTAGGTCGAAATCTGAGGTGCCTCTTCTTATCCACAGGAGATACACATCCTGGCAATGGAAACTGGATTTTGCACGAATTGAGCTTTCACTTGGTCATCAGGCACAGTCTTGTTCATATCAAGTCCAAGGTCCAACAATGACACAGTTTCTTCTCTTTGCTCCTGTTCCATGGTTTGTTTGGCAGGGATTGGAGATGTCATAATTTCCACAGTTCCTTCAGTTTCCACCTGCAATCCAGGTCAAATCCACCCCTGTGTCTTTGCAAGCTGGTTACGAGTAGGCCAACTTGGTTGCTTCCACTATGTCAGCTATTGTAGCTATTGCAATGTAAATTGGTAGAAAGGTAGGTAAGGATAGTGTGAATCATCCAAGTTGGGCTTGTTGTTCTGGAGGGACTCTAATTTTTGCTTCTCATAGACTTGGCAGGGGGATTTGGTTTATCATGAGTAAATCAGATTTGTTTTTTCAACCTGAAAAATTTTGGGGTGGGGCGTTTGAACCCCTAAACTGTCCCCTTGGCTTGCAAGTGCCAAATGGGAAGTGGATGGCCAAGACTAGGTCTCGCAAACGGAACCAGATCATTAGGTCTTCCTATTAACACCTTTGTCCTTCGTCTGGCAGGGCCATGCAACTGACCAACGGTCCATGCTGAGCGAGGTAGGTCCTTGCCGACGTGCCGCAACGACGCCTGCCTCGCTGCTTTCCAGAGCGCACCCCACAGTCGAGGATGGCCCGGAAAGGACCAGCAACTTGTCTCTTAGCATAAGCGGTGCATTGAAGAAAGCAATGTTGGGGCAGACCTCGCCAGCCTGGTCCAAGTTCACCGCCCAGACCGCGCAAAAGAGCCCCGTCGTCCAGCATGGCAGCGGCCTGGCGCCTCGTGGCCTGGGCGTTCCTCTCGGCCATGTCCGTGGGCAACCTTCCTGGGTATACTTCCCAGTCACAAGGTGCGAGTTGTATGACCATTATTCGTAAACACTAACACAGTGGTTCTCAACCTGGGGTCCCCAGATGTTTTTGGCCTACAACTCCCAGAAATCCCAGCCAGTTTACCAGCTGTTAGGATTTCTGGGTGTTGAAGGCCAAAAAAATCTGGGGACTCCAGGTTGAGAACCACTGCACTAACACAATGTACAATTTTTTCGTTAGTTGTGGTAAGTCAGATCAAATTCGTTCAATCCGTACTTACAACACAATACTCAACACATGCGCCAAAAACTTAAGAATCAAGACTCACCCAATACTATTTTGTTTGCATTTCCTTGGAAGCCTCCCAAAGTCAGTTTCATTTTGAGCGCAAGGAAGCAAAGCAAAGCCAAAAAGGCTGCCTTTCCTCTTTAAATGAATGACCTCTTGCCATGAGGAGAGGAAAGCAACAGGCCGGAATGAGCTGAGTGAGTGGAAAAAGAGACTGAGAAAGCACAGAATCCTGAGAAATGTAGTATGGGAAGGCAAGGAAGCAAAGCAAAAGCCAAAAAGGCTGCCTTTACTCTTTAAACGAATGACACTCTTGCCATGAGGAGAGGAAAGCAACAGGCCGGGACGAGCTGAGTGAGCGGAAAAAAGAGACCGAGAAAGCACTGAATCCTGAGAAATGTAGTTTGGGAAGGCAAGGAAGGAAAGCAAAAGCCAAAAGGCTGCCTTTCCTCTTTAAATGAATGCCGGAGATTGCAAAAGGCTCTGCCCTAAACTACATTTCCCAGCATGCTGCTCAGCATCAGAAAGCCCCAATCAGGAGAGGGCAGAGATGTATCCCTCCCTAGCACCAGAGTTCCAACAACTTGTTGAATCTGCAAAGAGGAGGATGGACTGATTTTGTAATTAGAAGCTAAATGAATTTTTGACATTTTGCACACCTCTAGTGTCTTATGTAGTAGTGAAAATATGTATGTATGTATGTATGTATGTATGTATGTTCCCCGAAGGCTCCTCCATGACATGATGGATCTGGACCAGACTTTGCAAACATACCCTTTAGTATTCAACTTAAAATACTTCTGTGGTTTCAATTAAAACATCTATCTTATTCAGAACTAGGGGCCCAAAAATAAATGAATATATATGTATGCAACCTCAAGAGGGCAGTATGTAGATAGAAAGTCTACCTCCAAAAATGCATACCTGGGCAAATGAAGGGACAAAATTGGCTTTGCACATTTTCTGAGTCATCCTTGTGAGCATGTGTCTCTCTTTTTTGATGTCGCAGAGGACTTCCTCTCCAGCTTGGACCACTATGAGATTGCCTTCCCCGTCCAAGTGGACCAGAATGGGGATATCCTCAGCTTTGACTTGAAAACCCAGCGGAAGCGGCGCTCTCGGCGCAGCAGTGCGGGGCAGCCCTCGTACGAACCCCCGGAGCAGCAGGTCTTTTACAAAGTCTCAGCCCATCACACCCAATTCCTCCTCAACCTGACCTTGCACACTAATTTGCTGGCGGAGCGTTTCCGGGTCGAGTACTGGAAGCGGGACGGGGTTGACCAGCAGCATGAGTTCCATGAGGATTGCCACTACGCCGGCCACTTGCAGGATGAGTACTTGAACTCCAAAGTCGCCATCAGTAACTGCAATGGACTGGTAAGTGTATTGTCGAAGGCTTTCATGGCCGGAATCACTGGGTTGTTGTAGGTTTATTCGGGCTATATGGCCATTCTGTCCTGACATTTCGCCTGCATCTATGGCAAGCATCCTCAGAGGTAGTGAGGTCTGTTGGAAGTAGGAAAATGGGTTTATATATCTGTGGAATGACCAGGGTGGGACAAAGAACTCTTGCCTGCTGGAGCTAGGTATGAATGTTTCAAGTGACCACCTTGATTAGCATTTGATGGCCTGGCAGTGCCTGGGGCAATCTTTTGTTGAGAGGTGATTAGATGTCCCTGATTGTTTTCCCTCTGTTGTTTTGCTGTTGTCATTTTAGGGTTTTTTTTTAAATACTGGTAGCCAGATTTTGGTCATTTTCATGGTTTCCTCCTTTCTGTTGAAATTGTCCACATGCTTGTGGATTTCAATGGCTTCTTCAACCAGAGAAGTCAGCCATAGCAGAGCACCTGATGAACCAACCTGGACACAGCATATTATATGAGAACACAGAAATGCTGGACCACTCTCACAACCACTATGTCAGACTACACAGAGAAGCCACTGAAATCCACAAGCATGTGTACAATTTCAAAAGAAAGGAGGAAATCTTGAAGATGAACAAAATCTGGCTACCAGTATTAAAAATACAGCAAAACAACAAAGGGAAAACAATCAAGGACATCTAATCACCTCTCAACAAAAGATTGCCCCAGGCACTGCCAGGCCATCAAATGCTAATCAAGGTGGTCACTTGAAACATTCACACCTAGCTCCAGCAGGCAAGAGTTCTTTGTCCCACCCTGGTCATTCCACAGATATATAAACCCTTTTTCCTAGTTCCAACAGACCTCACTACCTCTGAGGATGCTTGCCTTAGATGCAGGTGAAACGTCAGGAGAAAATGCCTTTAGAACATGGCTGTATAGCCCAAAAAAACCTACAACAACCCGACTGGTAAGTGGTTTCTTCACTTCCGAAATACCTACTCTTTCCCTTTTTCTACCATGCACAATAGCTCCCTTCTCTTTTCCTGTGGCTGTGACAGCTGCCTTTTCATGTAATACAAACAGCAATCTTTATTACGGTCCAAAGACCCAGTTTTCTCAGCAGAGAAAATGACTATAATTGGAGAAACTTCAGGGACTCCTATCTCCCTCATTTTTAAAGTTATTGGGGTGAAACTTGCTACAATTTTAGAACACATTTACGACTGTTAGCCCACCAAATTTAATTTCACTTATCCACAGATTTTTGGGCACTTGGAGAACAAGAAACATATGAGTGGGAATGCAGCTCACAGAAGGCAATATCCCACAGTCTTTGTTTAAGAGATTTAAGTGCCATGTCATAACTAAGATGAGATTTATTTATTTATCATGTCAGAAGTGAATTGCGAATACAGTTATAGTTTATGGAAAAACTACAAAATTAAAAACTTGGCATTATACTTAATTTCCTTTGACCAGAAGCTGGCCACTTGGAGTGCCTCTGGTATCGCTGTGAGAAGGTCCTCCATTGTGCATGTGGCGGGGCACAGACTGCATTGTAGTAAGTGGTCTGTGGTTTGCTCTTCTCTGCACTCGCATGTCGTGGACTCCACTTTGTAGCCCCATTTCTTAAGGTTTGCTCTGCATCTCGTGGTGCCAGAGTGCAGTCTCTTCAGCGCCTTCCAGGTTGCCCAGTCTTCTGTGTGCCCAGGAGGGAGTCTCTCATCTGGTCTCAGCCACTGATTGAGGTTCTGGGTTTGGACTCTCACTTGCTGAGGTGCTCCTGCGAGTATCTCTGTAGATCTTAAGAAGTTATTTCTTGATTTAAGGTGTAGGCTTGCTGGCTGATATCTGAACAGAGGATGGGCCAGAGATGTCACTGCCTTGGTCCTTTCATTACTTGCTGCTACTTATTTATTTATTATTTATTTATTTACAGCTTTTATATTCCGCTCTTCTCACCCCGCAAGGGACTCAGGGTGGATTACAGTGTACACATATATGGCAAACATTCAATGCCAATTTTGACATACAAACATATACAGACATACACAGAGGCTATTTAACTTTTTCTGGCCGCCAGGGGAGCTGTCGCTTTCATCGTCCATCTGCGACACTGATGAAGTACTTCCGCATTCCCCGCATGCTTTTTGCTGGAGTCTTTTTTAAGCCTCATAAATTAGTTAATTTAGCCTCCCCACACTTTAAGGTGGTACCTAATTTTCCTACTTGACAGATGCAACTGTCTTTCAGGTTGCAAAGGTCGACAACAGGCTACACACAATTGGTTAGAAACCCACTCCAACCCGGGTTGGCTTCGAACTCATGACCTTTTGATCAGAGTGATCTTACTGCAGCTGACACTCAGCCAGCTGCGCCACAATCCCGGCGCTACTTCCCAACAGATATCAGGTGGTGCGATACCAGCTAAACAGTATAATTTCTTCAGTGATGTAGGGCATAGACATCCTGTGATAATGCGGCATGTCTCAATAACAGCCACATCTAGTGTTTTAACATGGTGAGATGTATTCCACACTGGGCATGCATATTCAGCAGCACAGTAGCAAAGCGCAAGGGCAGATGTCTTCACTGTGTCTAGTTGTGATCCCCAGGCTGTGCCAGTCAGCTTTTGTATGATATTATTTCTAGCACCCGCTTTTTGCTTGATAGTCAAGCAGTGCTTGTTATAAGTCCGAACACAGTCCAGAGTGACTCCCAGCTGTTTTGGTGTGCTGCAATGATCCAGTGGGGTTCCTTCCCAGATAATCCTCAAAGCTCAAGATGCTTGTCTGTTCTTAAGGCGAAAAGCACGTGTCTGCATTTTAGATGGATTAGGAGTCAACTGGTTTTCCCTGTAATAGGCAGTGAGAGCACCTAAAACTTTGGAGGGCTTCTGTTCAACCATTTCATATCTCCCTACTTGAGCGGTGATGGCACGATCGTTAGCATAGGTGAAACTCTCTGTCCCTTCTGGCAGTGACTGGTCAAAAGTGTAAATGTTAAGCATAGATGGAGTAAGCACGTTCCCGTGAGGCAGGTCATTCTTCTGTCTTTGCCGTCTGCTTCTCTGAGCCTGGAACTCAACAAAAAAAGCTCCTGATGAGATAGGAGAGAGGAAGAGAGGCCAATAGAAGAGTTTTTTAAAAAAGTTAAGCTTGAATTAGTTGCTAGTGTAATCATCCTGGACTAAAGGGTGAATGACACCTGAGCCTAGTCTGAAAACACTGACCTTGATCCAATATTTAAAGGCCCACCACCAAGCTCTTGTTGATAGGAGGATTTCCCCCAGATTCTAACAGCAGGACATAGGATTGCTCACATCTGGGGAACTGGAAGAGGGTAAATACCTACCAAACAACTCCCACAAGTCTGGTTCATCCTCTGTCATCCCGCTTTCTTGGCTGCTTCTAAAATGTCCTGTCATCCCTGGTCTCCTCCCACTTTCCTCCTTGTAAAGAGGATGGAAATGTATGAAAGCCAGTGGAAAGTTAAGGCAGAGCGGAGGAGGGCTGGAGGACTAGAAAAGGAAGAATGAAACTCCTTGCTAGTCAAAACAGCAGCACAGTGGGGGTTTTCGATAGGAAATTGAAAAGATGAAAGTAGGAGATTCAAAAGGAGGGCTTTATTACCTCAATAGAAAGGAAGGGGAGCACAGGAAGAGGGGAAGAGAGGGGGAAATTGTTGTAATAAAGATAGATAAGAG
Source organism: Anolis sagrei (assembly GCF_037176765.1). Lineage (NCBI taxonomy): Eukaryota > Metazoa > Chordata > Lepidosauria > Squamata > Anolidae > Anolis > Anolis sagrei. The sequence continues at coordinate 51,143,672 of NC_090034.1, forward strand.
GCACTGAGAGAAGGAGAATGGGCAAAAGGATTTGCGCCCACATATTTTAGAAACATTAGAAACATCTATCTATCTATCTATCTATCTATCTATCTATCTATCTATCTATAAATGCTCTGTGCATAATGAGTACCTTAAAAACAAAAGAACCAATGAACGAAATCACACCACATTTGGCAACAAAACATCTCACTACACAAGGAGTGACCATCACTCAAAAAATTATGATTTTGTCATTTGGGAGTTGTAGTTGCTGGGATTTATAGTTCACCTATAATCAAAGAGCATTCTGAACTCCACCAACGATGGAATTGAACCAAACTCAACACACAGAACCCCCCTGACCAACAGAAAACACTAGAAGGGTTTGGTGGGCATTGACCTTGGGTTTTGGAGTTGTAGTTCACCTACATCTAGAGAGCACTGCGGACTCAAACAATGATGGATCTGGACCAAACTTGGCACGAATACTCCATATGCCCAAATATAAATACAGATGGAGTTTGGGGGAAATAGACCTTGACATTTGGGAGTCGTAGTTTCCGGGATTTATAGTTCACCTACAATCAAGGAGCATTCTGAACCCCACCAACAATGGAATTGGGCCAAACATCCCACACAGAACCCCCGTGACCAACAGAAAATTCTGTGTTTTCTGGTGGTCTTTGGTGACCTTTCTGACACCCCCCTGGTGACCCTCCACCAGGGTGGAGAAATGCTGCCTTAAGGCCATCCAGTACAACTCCCTTCACCAGGGCAAGAAAACATAATCAAAGCCCTCCTGACAAAGGGCCACCCAGCCATTCACACACACACATATATATGTATATGACAGATGCAGTATCAAAGATTTGAAAGGGACCCCTAAAGAAGGACATATTGCATGTTCCAGAGTAGGCAAACCAAACACTCTCCACATCAACACTGGCAAAGAAACAGCAAGAAATACTGTTTATCCACAAGCACAAAGAAATTACATATATTAGAAACCAACACTTTCTCATTACTTTATTTTCCAGATCACCTGACTGGGCCACAGCAACGCGTGGCAGGGGACCACTAGTCTAGTATAAAAAGGCCAAGTTGCATCTCAGCCTCGTGGCACTATTTTTCCGGTTGCACACCCAATAGCTTTGCCCGGCCATAATAATCTGTTGCATGTAATCTCCTCTTTTCTAGTGTCTGATTGAAACAGAGATACTAAGGGTTTTAGGGGCATGGATCCTCAACACTGGAATGAAAAGAGATAGGATTCAGGCTTCAGATGCCTACTGGGTTAAGATTAGATCTAGAGATCAAGCTCAGGTTAAAGGTAGAGATAGGGTTATAGTTGGGGTTATAGATATAGTTAAGGTTAGAGTTAGAGTTATAGAGTTAGGCTTATAGATAGTGTTTGAGTTAGGTTTATAGAGTTAGGTTGATTGATAAAGTTAAAGTTAGGGTTAGAGTTAAGGTTATAAAGTAGACTTAGAGTTAGGGTTAGACAGAGTTAGGTAGAATTAAGATTATAGATCGAGTTAGGGTTATAACGTTAGGGTTAGACTTAGTGTTATAGATAGAGTTAAGATTATAGATAGATTTAAGGTTGGAGTTAGGTTTATAGAGTTATAGACAGAGGGTTATAGTTCTGTTTATACATAGAGGTAGGGTTAGAGATGGAGTTAGAGATAGGGCTAGAGATAAAGTTAGGGTTATAGTTTGGAGGATAGATAGAGTTAGATTTATAGATAGGGTACAGGTTAGGGTTTGAATCAATGTTATACTTAGGGTTAGATTTATAAATAGGTTATAGATAGGTATATACTACTTCTTATACATAGAGTTACGGTTAGATGCAGTTAGAGATAGGGTTAGAGATGGATTTAGAGACAGGGTTAGAAATGGAGTTCACAATAGGGTTAGAGATGGATTTAGAGATAGGGTTAGAGATGGAGTTAGACATAGGGTTATAGATGGAGTTAGATATAGGGTTAGAGATGGAGTTAGAGATAGGGTTTGAGATGGAGTTAAAGTTAGAGATGGAGTTAGACATAGATTTAGAGATGGAGTTAGAGATAGGGTTAGAGATGGAGCTACAGATAGGGTTAGAGATAGATTTAGAGATAGGGTTAGAGCTGGAGTTAGATATAGGGTTAGAGATAGAGTTAGAGATAGAGTTTGAGATGGAGCTAGAGATAGGGTTAGAGAAGGATTTAGAGACATGATTAGAGAAGGATTTAGAGATAGGGTTACAGATGGAGTTAGCGATAGGTTTAAAGATGGAGTTAGAAATAGAGTTAGAGATGGAGCTAGGGTTAGAGTTGGAGCTAGAGATAGGGTTAGAGATGGATTTAGAGACAGGGTTAGAGGTGGAGTTAGAGATAGGGTTAGAGATGGAGTTAGACATAGGGTTATAGATGGAGTTAGATATAGGGTTAGAGATAGAGTTTGAGATGGAGCTAGAGATAGGGTTAGAGAAGGATTTAGAGACATGATTAGAGAAGGATTTAGAGATAGGGTTACAGATGGAGTTAGCGATAGGTTTAAAGATGGAGTTAGAAATAGAGTTAGAGATGGAGCTAGGGTTAGAGTTGGAGCTAGAGATAGGGTTAGAGATGGATTTAGAGACAGGGTTAGAGGTGGAGTTAGAGATAGGGTTAGAGATGGATTTAGAGACAGGGTTAGAGGTGGAGTTAGAGATAGGGTTAGAGATGGAGTTAGACATAGGGTTAGAGATGGAGTTAGATATAGGATTAGAGATAGAGTTTGAGATGGAGCTAGAGATAGGGTTAGAGAAGGATTTAGAGACATGATTAGAGAAGGATTTAGAGATAGGGTTACAGATGGAGTTAGCGATAGGTTTAAAGATGGAGTTAGAAATAGAGTTAGAGATGGAGCTAGGGTTAGAGTTGGAGCTAGAGATAGGGTTAGAGATGGATTTAGAGACAGGGTTAGAGGTGGAGTTAGAGATAGGGTTAGAGATGGATTTAGAGACAGGGTTAGAGGTGGAGTTAGAGATAGGGTTAGAGATGGAGTTAGAGAAAAGGTTAGAGATGGGGTTAGAGACAGGGTTAGAGATGGAGCTTGAGATAGGGTTAGAGATGCCATTAGAGATCGGGTTAGAGATGCAGTTAGACATAGAGTTTGAGATAAAGATAGGGTTAGAGATCGTGTTAGAGATAGAATTGGAGTTAGGTCATGCAGTGGACCTCTCCTTTGATTTCCAGCATGGCGTGATCATCACGGACGAGGACGAGTACTTCATTGAGCCGCTGAATCCTGGCACCAACCTCAGCAGTCGGGATGAGCAGGAAGGACCCCCACACGTGGTGTACAAGCGCTCCTCTCTCCAACATCCCCACATGGATGCCGCTTGTGGTGTGATAGGTAGGTCTTGGGGTCCGTTTGCCTTCAAGTCAATTATGGTGACTCTCAGATTTAATAATCCTCTATATTTCTACAAAAACCAAATATATTGGTCTAGAATGGGGGAGACACGTGCAGTTTAGAGAAAAAGAATGAGAGCTTCTTTGCATTTCAATGCCAGGAGCCCTGGGATCACGTTGCCAAATTCCGGAAGGAGGAGGAGGAGTAACAGGCTGGGGAACGTTTGCTGACCTGAAATGTCTGTTTCGGAAAAGAAAGAGTGCCAATCTGTTTCCAATTTGTTCTTTGAGAAGCAATAACGGTTGGGTGGATGTGACCCGTGAATGAGGCCCCAGTTTCAGATCCAAATCCCAGCCAAAGCATTCATTAAAATAACAACTATTCGGGGGGTTGGTTGGTAGTCCTTAAAGGACCCCATTGACATGAACTTGATTTGCCTTCTGCTCACCAACAAAAAGACCCAAATAAAGGGTTATTTATCAAAGCTGGACACAACTACTCTTTATATAACAGAACTAAGTCTCCCTGTGGGATTTGTAGCATCTCTGGGGAACTTTTTAAAGTCTCTCTATATGAGAAGGAGCATATGCCCTTTCTCTCAAACCCTTGTCCTTTGTTGAGTCCCAATGCTATGTAATCTCTAAGTCTCTCTTTGGGACTTTTTCAGCACTAGGTCTCCCTGTTTTACCTTTTGATTTTCCTCTCTATGTGATATATAGCGGTGGGTACTTCTGTGGGGTCATTTTAACCCTAAATATTAGAGGTGTGCGAAGTGGCTGAAATCGGATTATGGCTTGTCTCCGTACTCTGGCCAATAGAATGCGGGCTGCTGTGATGAGATAAATAAATAGTTTATCCGTCTCTGATAGACAAAATATTTTCATTACATTATTTACATGGTGGTGGATGGCGAGTGGCTCCGCCTGGCAGCCAACGGGCCTCAGAAAGGGAGGCTGGTGTGCGGGCCGGGCCTGAGGCGCGTCAGAGAAGGCCTGCTGGTCACGAAGTGTGGCCTACTGCGCTACTGCTGCTCCGGAAGTGGCTCCAGAGTGTTTATTGGGTTGTAGTTAAGAGCTGCATGGATTCCGAAGGCTATGTACGACTGGCCTTCGGGGTGCCTCTTTGGGGAGGGGGTGGATTTTCCTCCTTCCCTGGCAGCGCTCTCACTCAGGGTACAGGAGTCATCTAAGGTGGCGGCAGCAATAGAGGCAGAGACAGCAGTAGCAAAAGCAAAGACAGCTCTAGCAGGGAAAGGGAAGAGGAGGAGCCTGACTGGCCGCCTTCCTTTCGCATCTCGAATCCATTTCCCCAGTTCTAGTGATACCAACGCACCAGGTGAGCACAGCAAAGGCACAGCAAAGGTGGGTAAGCAAGCGTGAGGGCCCTGTTTACCTCTCCGAACGTATTCTCCCCTATGAACCATCAAGACCATTAAGATCGTCTGGAGGGGCCCTGCTCTCGGTCCCACCGCCTGCACAGTCATGGCTGGTGGGGACGAGGGACAGGGCCTTCTCGATGGTGGCTCCCCGGCTTTGGAACTCCCTCCCATTAGAGATCAGAACTGCCCCCTCCCTCATGACATTCAGGAAATTAACAAAGACCTGGTTGTGGAACGTGGCATTTGACAATTGATTTAATTCTTTGCCCACATGAAAGGAGGATGATGAACGGTAGTTTGGGATTGCGATTGTGTGGACGATTTGGCTCTTATAACTGTGATGATAATGTTTTTAATGTTTATGGTGCTTATATTTTAATCGTGTAATGATGTTGCATTGTGTTGTTATTGTATATTTTTGTATGTTAACACATGTTGTGAACTGGTCCGAATCCCTCTTTGAAGGTGAGAGGGTCAGTATATAAAACCTCGAAATAAATAAATAAATAGGGACGCTATAAATATACTTAGCGGATTTTCATTTTTCACGAGTGGTCCTGGAACGTAGTACCCGCGATAAGTGACGGAACACTGTATTATGAATTGTAATGTAAATATCTGATATGTAGGATGTATTTTCATTCACTGGTCCAAATTTAGCAGAAATACCCAATAAGCCCAAGTTTGAATACTGTTGGGGCCGGGGGGGGGGGGGGGTTGATTTTGTCATTTGGGAGTTGTAGTTGCTGGGATTTATAGTTCACCTACAAAGAGCATTCTGAATTCCACCAACGATGGAGTTGAACCAAAGTTGGCACAAAGAACTCCCATGACAAACAGAAAATGGCAAAAGGGTTTGGTGAGCATTGACCTTGAGTTTTGGAGTTGTAGTTCCCCTACATCCAGAGAGCACTGTGGACTCAAACAGTGATGGATCTGGACCAAACTTGGCATGAATACTCAATATGCCCAAATGTGAACACTGGTGGAGTTTGAAGGACATAGATTTTGACATTTGGGAATTGTAGTTGCTGGGATTTATTGTTCGCCTATAATCAAAGGGCACTCCGAACCCCACCAACGATAGAATTGGACCAAACTTCTCACACAGAACCCCCATGACCAACAGAAAATACTATGGGTTGTTGTCGGTTTTTCTGGGCTATATGGCCATGTTCTGGAGGCAATTTTTCTCCTGACGTTTCGCCTGCATCAGAACATGGCCATATAGCCCGGAAAAACCTACAACAACCCATGGATTCCGGCCATGAAAGCCTTCGACAATACAGAAAATACTATGTTTTCTGATGGTTTCTGGCGACCCCTCTGATACCTCCTTTTAACCCCCCCCCCCCGGGTGTCCTGACCCCCAGGTTGAGAAACGCAGGTTTAGTGCAAGATCTCTTTTTGGTGCAAGGTGTCCTCCCATGCAATCTCTTTGGTGCTAGACTCCTGCATGGGATCATCTCAACGTGCGGGCTCCTTGTGGGATCTTTTCAGTGCGAGGTTTTCCTGTAGGATCTTTTTCAGGCCATGAAATCACTTTAATGATAGACCCCTTGAATGGGATCATCTTCATATAAGGTCCTCTTATGGGATTTTTTTTTCCATGCGAGGTATCCCTATGATATCTTTTAAAAAATTTAAGTGTTTATGTATAAAGACACTAGCTTGGGTCCCCTGCATTGCCCAGGTATTTTTGAAAAAAATGAATTTTTAATTGTACAAACTGCATAAGGTTCTGAGTGAACTACAACTCACATCATGCCAGGTTAACCCCGAAAAACCCCATCAGTACTTAAAGTTTGTTATGTTGGGCAAGTTTACTCTGGATGCATCATTGGTGGGGTCCAGTGTGCTCTCTGGCTGCAAGGGTAAACTACAACTCCCACTATGGTGAGTCAGTCCCCTCAAACCCCTCCAGTAGGTTGAGTTAGTCATGGGGGTTCTGTGTGCCAGGTTTGGTCTAGGTCCATCATTGGTGGAGGTCACAGTTTCTCTGGCTGTGGGTGAACTCCCAGAAAGGAAAGTCAGTTCCCCCCAAACCCCTCCAGTAATCAAATTTCAGTGTATCAGGAATGTGTGTCAAATTGGTCCAGATCCATTGGTGTTTGGGTTCACAGTACTCTCTGGATGTAGGTGAACTACAATTCCCACAAATCAAAGTCAGAACCAAGTTTACATTAATCACCCAAAATTATTATTATTATTATTATTATTATTATTATTATTATTACTCTTGTTATTATTTTCTATGACGTGTTTTGAGCCCGAGATCTCCCCATGGGATCACTTTAGTAGTAGACCCCTGGACAGGATCATCTTAATGTGAGGTCTCCTTATGTGACCTTTTCAATGCGAGGCATCCCTACTGCATTTTTTGGGATCACTTTAGTGGTAGATCAGCCCACCAGATGATTTTAGTGCCATATCAGGTTGGAGCGGAGGATGCCATTCCTCATGGCCATTTCTTCGCAGACGAGAAACCGTGGAAAGGCCGGTCCTGGTGGCTGCGGACCCTGAAGCCGCCTCCTCTGAAGACGCTGGGCAACTCAAGCCAACGGGGCCAGCTGCCCTTGAAGCGGTCAGTTAGCACCGAGCGCTACGTGGAGACCCTGGTGGTGGCCGACAAGATGATGGTGGGCTACCACGGTCGGAGGGACATCGAGCAGTATATCCTGGCCATCATGAATATTGTAAGTGTTACAAGCAAGGTGTGCTGTGAATGCTTTTTATCATTAAAACTGTTCTTGTATTCCATTTCTCCTGTCCTCCCAACCTTCTCTCTTTCTCCTTCTCTCTTCCTTCTTCCCCTCTCTCCCTCCCTCTCTTCTCTTCCTTCCTTCCATTTCCTCCCTCTCTCGTTGGCTGTTTCCAATGAGACAGGTTGCATTAGGCACTTTCAGAGAAAGGAGTATAGCTACACTGGTTACACAAACAAACAAAACAGGGGGAAACCTTCACATATACTCATTCATTCATCCATCATGCATACGTTACTATCCCTTCTTCCTTCTCAGTCCCTTGGAGACAGAGCTGGGTGTACAGACCCTGCATTCCCCTGCAGTCTGCCACACTTTTTGGATAGTAAAAAAAGTCTCTTATGAGTACATAGCATATTTCTTGCTGCTATTGTTCCAAAAAGTTGTAAATGACTGGCAGGTTGTTTGGCAGTGAAAACATCCTGACTCCGTCATTTCCTAGACAGGTATTTGCTTTTCTTCCTTAACTAATCATTGGTTTTCCTTCTTAAGGAATCATTGTTTGACTACCTTAACTTAAAAGAGTCATTGTTTTTGAATATGTAAACATGTTGTTTTCAACCACAGTTAAGCATTGTCTCGGGTCATGTCAGCAGTTTAGAAGTTTATGAATTCTTCGCCTCCTTTTGTAGTTTTCCAGGCCTCAATCTTAGGATGGTGTCTTCAGTCTTCATCAGACCTCATTCATACCCCTTTCATACAATTTCATTCAATCCACACATCATATTTATCACAGGTGTTTGTGCCAATAAACGCGTGCACACACACACACCCCTTATAATTAATATATAGAATTTAACTATTGGACAGTACCCACAAAATATGTCCTCTTTAGGAATTTCTTGGGTCCTTCAAATGAACCAATAGTCTGTTTCTACTTTATTGGAGAATCTATCAAATTCCTAGGGAGATAGGAACTTCATGTACAGTTATACCAAGACCAGAGGCATGTTTTACAGGGCCCGTTTCCCCTTAGAATAGATGATAACATCCATCCTCAAAAGCCACACCCGTATTGGATTTAACACTGGGAAGCCTGTTAATCAATCAAGAACAGACTTTTGGATCTTGACTTTCACAATCTGACTCTTGCAGCAAAGACAGCTTGTTCCCCTACCACGCCATTAATTCCGTGCTTTTCTTCACATTTTGATTAATCCCACCCAGAGGAGAGCTTTGGCGACTGCAAGATGTAATGTGTTGCCAGCAGCTCTTTTGGATGGGAGATATACAAATGTGGAATGTTCCAAAAGGGTTTGTTCTTTGCCATTCTTTGCTTGTATGCCTTAAATATGATAATATATGGTTGAAATAAAGGAATTCCATTTTTTTTCAGTGTTCTCAATAGCAAGGGTGTTATAAAATCCCGTATCTTCTGAACCACTCTGATACATTCTTTTGTGAGGCTGTTGCAAATTTTATTCTTGAGATCATTAACTTTCAATGATGCTTTCCTTTTTACCTCTGACTTCCTCTTATTGTATAATATGCCTGTGTTGTGATTTTGTTGTTGTGTGCCAATCAAGGCTGTGTGTATATCTGTGGCTTTAACACTGGTCTTTCTTTGTTTCCTGGAGGTCAGGTTGCTAAACTTTTCCAAGACTCAAGCCTGGGAAATATTGTGAATATCCTGGTCACCCGGCTCATCTTGTTGACTGATGATCAGGTGAAGTTCCCAAAAAGAGGGAATCGGGGAACAGTTATCCACAAACCAGAGGTTGTAGGGTCAGCCCATTTATCATGTCAGAAGCAAAGGGAGAATACAGTTACCTATAACCATAAGAAAAGTGAAAATGTGTGTGTGCATGTATGTATGTGATGGAGGTGTCCACTTACACAGACAGCCTCTGGTCCTCACAAACAGGCTATAGTTCCAATATCACTTCCTCCACTGATATTGCAGGTTATAGTGAGCAGCATGTATATGTAGCCCAAACCCTGCCAATGTCCTCCCCAAACACCAACCACCCAAGGAATGTTTCATTTGGGGACCATTTCATCCTAGATGTTCTGTTTTTTCTCCAGAATGTACATCCCAGGGTTCCTTTCTCTCTCCAAATTTGCATGACCCTGTCCACTGCCTCTCACTTAATCCTTTCCTACCAATTCTTATGGCACACAGCAAACAGGAATTGATCAGCAACTGAACAAGAGGTTTGGGAAGAATTCACCATGATTTAGAGGAGTTGTAGTTCACCTACATTCAGAGAGCACTATGAATCCAACCAAGGATGGATCTGGACCACACTTGCCATGGATAATGGGATTTCCAGTACCTGCATTCAGTTCCAGAGACCACTGCAACTCCCACGAATGACAGACCTGGACCACATTTGGCACACATCCTCCCCTAACCCACACCAGGACATTAAGAGTGTCATAAGGAGTCTGTGTGCCAGATTTGGTCCAGATGCATCATTTGTGGGAGTTGCGGTGGTTTCTGAAAGTGACTGAAGACACTGCAAATCCCAACGTCCTTGGTTCATCCTCCCCCAACCCTTACCAGGACAAAAGGTGTGCCATGAAGAGTCGGTGTGGCAAGTTTGGCCCAGGTGCATCATGAATTGGGGCGCTGTGGTCAGTGGGAGCCAAATTGGGTGAAGATACTGAAAATCCCATCATTCGTGGTCCATCTTCCTCCAAACTTCACTAGGACATATGGTGGGTCATGGGGGATGGGGTCCTGTGTGCCAATTATGGCCCTGATCTGTCATTTGTGGGGGTTGCAGTGGTCTCTGGAAATGAGTGTAGGTACTGCAAATCTCATCATCCCTGGCAAGTTTGGTCCAGATCCATCATATGTTGGGTTCACGGTGCTCTCTGGATGTAAGTGAACTACAACTCGTATAAATTCCTCCAAAGACCTCCATTATTTTTTGTTGGTCATGGGGGTTCTGTGTGCCAAGTTAAATCCAGGTCCATTGTTGGTAGACTTCAGAGTGCAGTTCTTAGATTGCAGGTGAACTATACATGCCAGTACCTACAACTCCTTTAAATTGAGATGAATTCCCTGCCCCCCTCCCCCAAGTTCTCCAGTAATTTTTGTTAGTCATGGGGGTTCTGTGTGCCAAATGTGGTTCAGGTTCATTGTCGGTGAGGTCCCAGTGCTGTGCCTTGATGCAGGGTGAACTACAACTTCCATCATGTTGAGTCAGTTCTCAAACTCCTTCAGTATGTTCAGTTGCTGATCAATTCCTCTCTGTTTTCCATTTGCCATAGGAAGTGTAGAAAAGAGTTAAGAGAGAGGCAGTGGGCAGGGTCATGCAAATTCCACACCAATAGAGGGAGTCAGGAAGATAGATGTTTGTGGTGGAGGAAACACATCAAATTTAGGATGAAATGCTTCCTGTATGAAAGCTTTCACTTGGGTGGTGGGCAGTATAGTGTTTGGGGAGGACAATGGCAGGGCTCTTGCATATGTTCATGGCACTTGCTATAACCTGCAATGTCATTGGACATTGGCCTTTGGTGACTCCTGAGTAGTGGGAGCTATAGCTGTTTGTGGAAGTGGGAGCTTGTCTGTGGAAGTGGACATCCCAGCCACACACACATACATTATGTGTATAGATTATATACACATACACACACACACATATATAATGTTTGTATACTGTTTAAAAGAAAAAGATGACAATATAATATAGTAAATTCTCACCCACACAATATTAGTTGACTAACGAATGGAATGGAATTTTTAGATTTATAGGGCAATAGTTAAAATGAGATAAAGGACTTGAAAAGATATATAATAGTACTTGAGATGAAGATATATTGAAGTACTGTAATAATTATAACAAATACAAGATTTGTCTTCCCCGTCAAAGCCTTTCCTCTTCCTTGGTGACATAGTAGAGATTTAGATAGTTCTAAACTACTAGCCAAAGCTCCACTACGGCCACCGTTTTTTTGTTCTTTTCTCTTTGGGAGATCTTTCTTTTCTTTTTTGAAATGCTTAATAAAAACGTATGGAAAAAACAAACGGCATCATCCCTTCCCTTCCTTCAGCCCACACTGGAGATCAACCATCACGCGGGGAAGTCCCTCGACAGCTTTTGCAAGTGGCAGAAATCCATTGTGAACCGCAATGGTCACGGGAATGCCATTCCGGACAACGGCATCGCCAACCACGACACGGCCGTCTTGATCACCAGGTGAACCAGAGCAAGAGGGGCAAAAACGAGGCGAGGGTCTCCCATCTTTCTTTCTCCAGATAGTCTGAAAAAGAGGAGACAATGTTATAATAATAATAATTTTATTTCTTACATGTCTCTCTTTGCAGCTCAAGGGGAGTTGCAGTATATAGACAGGCAATTGTGTGATATTTCCTGAATATTTTCCAACAGCTCAGTTGGTTCCATAGATACAGAATGTGTGGATATGGAGAGCCAGCTGTTGGGGCTCAACAGCAAGATGCTGGGGATTCTGCCTTGGAGGATGAAGGGAATGATTCATTTTTCACTGAGTCTATCTGATCAGGCTGAAACAGGCTGTAAATCAGAGAGAAGGGCCAACAGCTACAGAAGAGATAGAGGATATTTGGTATTCCATTTCTTTTGGGAATCGGACTTCTCAGCTTTCAGAAGATGAGTTACCCCACAATATGAAATTAGGTCTGTGCCAAGGAAAGGTTAATTAGAAGGCCAGAAAGACTCTGTGAGAAGCGGTCCTTGAAACCCAGGTGTCGAAGGGATAATCTCATGGCTTCTTGGTTAGGTTTGAGCTTAAATCGAGTGATGTTTTCCTGATCTCTTCAGAGCAGACAACGTTGCCATAAAATCATGTTCTGCTCTCAAGTTGCCTGTGTTCCTGATAGAGGAGTGGTTCCCAATCCATGGGCTGCAGCCCAACAGTGACCTAAAATAAGGTCCATGGCTCTAGATTATTAAATATGGTTTTCTGTGGGTGAGCAGATGGCACCTACTAGATGGCAAATGTCCTGTATCAGAAACTAGAACTGATGTGATCTCTCCAATGCAATTTTCTGAATTAGTGCCCCAAATAACCAAACCAAATATAAAGTTGACCAAAAACTGATTCGTATCCCTTTTGGTACTAATGTTGGAGATAGGTCCCTGGTCAAAGGGGTCCTTGTTCAAGTGATCCCTGGTCAAAAAAAGGTTGGGAACCACTGGGATAGAGTCTTGTCTTGGAAAAGTTCCTGTTCCATGCTTATGGATTTATGCCTTTGTTCCTGAATTCATGGATTTCATGGACCTTGCTATCTTGGACTATTGAACTCTGTATGTTTGGATGCTGCTATTTCATAGCACCTTTGCAACGGCTTTTTTGGGAAATACCCCTTTTCCCTTTTATATATGTTTTTGTAAATAAGTGCAGTACTTCTGGACTCTGTGTGATGCTGGGTAGAAAGGTGTTCGTGGGCTAGAGTGCAACATCAGCTATACTTTAGTTCAATTTTATCTTGGGTTTCCCCAAAGCCAACGCATGATAAGCTTTGATGCATGATGCTCCTAAACCTTTGACTTATAAATTCCTTCTTTGGTCCCTATTTTTATCTATGTTCCTCTCTTCTACATCTCTTGTTTCCTTCCTTTCTTTATTTCTGCCTTTCTTTCTTCTCTCTATCTCTTTCATAAAGTCCTATTTGGAGGACGAAAGAGCATTTGATCCTCCCCTCTGAAAGTTCCAGTGGGTATGACAACCATAGCAGAAACGCCCTATAAATTCACTAGTGAGATTTGCTCTGAAACTGTTGGTCATTTTATCCCCCTCTTTAATGATCCCTTTCCTTTTGTTTTTCTTTCAGGTACGACATTTGCATCTACAAAAACAAACCTTGTGGGACTCTTGGTAGGTAGGAACCCTACAATGGTGTTCTTTATCAACACAAGGTCCTTTGTTAACTCAAGTTTGGGCTCATTTGGAGAAGTATGCCCAAACCAAATCCAGGGAACAAACTGGATATGGCAGTCAACTTTAGACCCTGCCAATTAATCCCCAACTTCGTCTATAGACTGACTATTTACGATTATTTGCTCCCAGGTTGGAACAAAGAGAAATCTCAAATCATAACAGACCAGCAAGAATTTAGCTCAGTTTTCTGTGGCCTGTGAAAGGTTTCTGGGAAACTGAAAAACACATGTGATTCTATTTCTCCCTCGCAGGGTTGGCGCCCGTGGGTGGAATGTGTGAACGCGAGCGGAGCTGCAGCATCAATGAAGACCTGGGTTTGGCCACGGCTTTCACCATTGCCCATGAGATTGGCCACACGTATGTTTGCACCATTTGGGGGGAAAGGTTGTGCATGGAAAGTCTTGTAAACACAGACAGTAGCCCACCTTCCCTCTCTCTGCTTTCTTCTTCCTTCCTCCCTCCTCTCCTTTTCTTGCTTGATTATTTCCTCCACCTACCTCCTTTCTTTCCTTCCTTCTCTCCTTCCTCTAGCCCTCTCTTCTTTCCACATTTCCTCCCTCTCCTATTCTCCCACCCTCTCTCTTTCTCCTCCTCTCTTCCTTCTTTCTTCCGTCTCTCCCTTTCTCATTTCCTTCCTTCATTTCCTCCCTCTTTTTCCTCCTCTCCTCCCTCCCTGCCCTTCGTCATTTCCTCCCCTTCTTTCTTCCTTCCCTCTCTTGCTCATTCCCTCCCACCCTTTCTCATTTCCTTCCTTCATTTCCTTCCTCTCTCTTCCTTCTTTCCTCCCTCCCTCCCTTTCGTCATTTCCTCCGTTTCTCTCTTCCTTCTCTCTCTTCCTTCCTTCCTTCCTTCCTTCCTTCCTTCCTTCCTTTCCTTCCTCTCTCTGCCTTCTTCCTTCCCTTCTTTCCTTTCTTCCTTTCCTCCCCCTCTCTCTTCCTTCGTCTATCTCTCCCTCCCTCTTCCTCCCTTTCCTTCCCCCTCCCTCCCTCCCTCCCTCCCTCTCTTCCTTCTTTCCTCCTTTCCCTCTCCCTCTCTCCCTACTATCCTCACTCCATTCCCTGCTCTTCCCTCCCTTCCTTCTTTTTTCTTTTTTCTCCCCCCTTCTTTACTATCTTCCTCCCTCCTTCTCTCCCTTCTTTTCTCATTTCCTTGCTTCTTTTCTTCATTTTCTCCCACTCGCCCTCTTTCTTCCTTGTTTTCCCCCCCTTCTTTCCTAACATTCCTTCTTTCCTCCCCCCTCCTAACTTTCTCAAGCCAGCCTTTTGATCCTTTGTGGGGGGGCTCCTTCCAGGTTTGGGATGAATCACGATGGGGTCGGCAACAGCTGTGGCTCGAGGGGCCAGGAGACGGCCAAACTCATGGCCGCCCATATCACCATGAAGACCAATCCCTTTGTGTGGTCAACCTGTAGCCGGGACTACATCACCAGCTTCTTGGAGTAAGTTGCACCTTTCTTGTGTGCGTTTCATAGACTTGTAGAGTAGGAAGAGACCTCAAGGGCCATCCGGTCCCCGGAAGACACAATCGGAGCCCTCCTGGCAAATTGCACTTTACCCATTAGCTCCATCCTTTAATTTTCTGGCACCAGTCTGCCCACCCTTGACAAGACAATGAATTTTGCTTTTGGTTGTTTGGTTTTGATTCTGTTTTATATACTGTTCAATGTTGTTGTTGTTGTTTATTTTGTTATATTGTTTTTGTTATCACCTTGTTGATATGCATTTTACTGTATTATGTTTTAACTGTTCTGTTGGGCTTGACCCCATGTAAGCCCTTCGGGGAGATGGAGGCGGGGTATAAAAAAAGTTATTATTATTATTATTGACACAAAAGCACAGTATGTCACAGCAAATGAGATCTCTATGCTGGATTTCGTATCACAAAATCACAAGTCGAACACTTCCCAAGCGTCTAGGACTGTGTGATGTATTATTATTATTATTATTATTATTATTATTATTATTATTATTAATAATCTCCAGAGAAGGAGACTCCATCACACAGCTGTGACTGCTCTTCTTTCCTTCCCGTCCTCTTCAGCTCTGGGATGGGACTGTGTTTGAACAACGCTCCACCCAAGCAAGACTTTATCTACCCGACGGTAGCCCCAGGCCAAGCCTATGATGCCGACGAGCAGTGCCGATTTCAGTACGGAGTTAAATCTCGCCAGTGTAAATATGGGGTAGAGACTTCCTGCTTTTACTCTTGATTCCCGAGCGGGTGGCAGGGCGGGTTTGGCGCTCGGCTCCTGCTGTTGGGCAGCCAATTCTGGGCCCTGCGGCCAGCGGATCTGGTCCAGTCGGGCAGCGAATCTATTCCAGGTTTTGCTTTTAATATGTTTATTTATACCCCGATTTTCCTCTCCACCATGAGACTCAAAGCGTCTTTGAAAACGCTCTCAGAGTAAAGACAAACTTAATGTAACACAGTATTATACAAAGAGCTTTGTGAATGCAATTTCCAGTTGTTTGACATGTCTGGTTAACTGAGATTCTACTGTATGTGTGTGTGTGTGTGTTTGGGACACCCTATACACAGATGCACATATGTGTGTGTATATATGTGTGTGTATATATGTGTGTGTGTGTGTGTATTCATATCTTGCTTTCCTCTCTTAAAGTGATTTTTGCGCAGAATGATCCCCAAAATACACAAATTTCCATTCATCTGGGCGTCATCACATTGGATTTATATAGAACATCGTAGCAATACATTAATGATTCAGAGAATGAAAACTCTGATTTTTTGGGGAAAGGAATATAGGGCAGTCCGGGGACGTTTTGGAGAGTTAAAAAATAATTTGGAGGACTTTGTGGGGAAAAGCTGTAATAGTGCTCCACATTTAGGGTTATATGCCCCCCATTTTCCCCCTGCCCGCTTCCCATGCCCACCCATTACCTTCTCTACTCCTCTGTAGGAAGTGTGCAATGAGTTGTGGTGCCTCAGCAAGAGCAACCGGTGCGTTACCAACAGCATCCCGGCGGCTGAAGGGACCATCTGCCAGTCAAACACCATTGAAAAGGGGGTAAGATAGCAAGTTGGGTTTGTAATATCAAGGGATAGAAGTCAATGGTAGGTTTGCTTGTGTTCAGCTTACGGTCTACTAAGTGCAATGAAGCAAAGCTGAAAGCAAAGCCAAAAAGATTGCCTTAGTGCCTTGCCTTTCCTCTGTAAATTAATGGAGTAGCCATGAAGCTGCAAAGTCAATCAGTGAGGGTGTCTGCATAGAAGTCGCTTGGTCTTTTCTGCCTGGAGGCACCCTCAGTTCAAAGCAAGTGTGAACGTTGCAGTTAACAAGCTTGAATTAGCAGTGAAGTAGCCATGAAGCTGCAAAGTCAATCAGGGAGGGTATTTGCATAGAGGTAGTGTGGCCTTTGTTGCTTGGAGGCACCCTCTGCTCAAAGCAAGTGTGAATGTTGCAGTTAGCAAGCTTGAATTAGCATTTCAGGAGCCATGAAGCTGCAAAGTCAATCAGGAAGGGTATCTACATAGAGGTAGTGTAACCTTTGTTGCTTGGAGACACCCTCTACTTAAAGCAAGTGTGAATGTTGCAATTAGCAAACTTGAATTAGCATTTCAGGAGCCATGAAGCTGCAAAGTCAATCAGGGAGGGTATCTGCATAGAGGTAGTGTAGCCTTTGTTGCTTGAAGGCACCCTCTACTAAAAGCATGTGGGAATGTTGCAATTAGCAAGCTTGAATTAGCATTTCAGGAGTCATGAAGCTGCAAAGTCAATCAGTGAAGGTATCTGCATAGAGGTAGTGAAGCAAGTGGAATGTATATACCCCTATAACTGTGAAGTAATGTCCAGGGTGGGAAAAAGAACCCTTGTCTGGTTAAAGCAAGTGTGGATGTTGCTGTTAGCAAGTTTGAATTAGCATTTGAGTAACCATGAAGTTTGCAAAGTCAATCAGTAAAGGTGTCTGCGTAGAGGCAGCCCAGCCTTTGTTGCCTGGAGGCCCCCTCTGTTTGAGAGGTGTTCACTGGCCTTTGGCACAGGATATTATTTGAGAAGACAGAAATTCTGGACCACTCTGACAACCATTATGTCAGACTAGACAGAGAAGCCATTGAAAAGCATGTGGGCAATTTCAACAGAAAGGAGGAAACCATCACAATGAACAAAATCCGGCTACCAGTATTAAAAAAAAACCAAGACAATAAATAAAGAGCACCACTCAGAAACAGGAGAATTTCAGACAACAAGCATTCAAGGGCTAGTTAACACCTCCCAAATAGAGGGTGCCTCCATGCAGCCTCAGCCAGGCTACTTCTATGCAGGGAGACCCTCACTGATTGACTTTGCAGCTTTCTCATTGCAACATTCACACTTTCTTTAAACAAACAAGGGTTCTTTCTCCCACCCTGGACATTATTCCACAGGTATATATGCTCTCCACTTTCTACTTCTATGCACAGACCCTCCCTGATTGACTTTGCAGGTTCCTGGCTAGTCAATGCTAATTCAAGCCTGCTAATTGCAACCCTCTGTTTTGTTTTGTTTTCCCCCAGTGGTGTTACAAGCGGGAATGTGTCCCTTTCGGCACTCGGCCCGAAGGCGTGGACGGTGCCTGGGGCTCGTGGTCATCCTGGGGCGAATGCAGCCGGACCTGCGGAGGAGGCGTCTCCTCGTCCATCCGCCATTGTGACAGCCCCCGGTAAACCTCTTCCATCCAGCATTTTGAGCCTTTTCATACCACAAAGAAATCCTAGAGTTGGAAGAGAATCCCAAGGACCATTGGGTCCAATGCCATTCTCCATTTAGGAAAACACCATCAAGGCCCTCTCGACAGATGGCCGTCCAGCATCTGCTTCCAAACCTCCCAGGAAGGAGACTCTTTGCAAGTCTTGTGCCTGAAATCCTGGGTTATAAATACCATTTCCTAATTGGTTCTATCATAAAAACATGGGGAAAGTTGATTAAACTACCCAAACTTTGTCTTGGTGGGACATCCTGCTATAGCACTTTTTGCAATCGTTTTTTGACGAATATCTCAACCCATTCAATTTAGTTTGCAGCAGGCACAGAAACCAAGTTCCTGGAGTCAGACAACAGCTTTCAAAGTGTGTTACACACAATTAAACATAACACTTTAATATGAGAAACATATTTTTTTTCAATTTTGTTACTGTTGTTGTTGTTGTTATTATTATTATTATTATTATTATTATTTGAAACACAACAAGATGAGGACACAGCAAACAAGATCACTATGCTGGCTTTTGTATTTGATCACACCTCGGACCCTTCCCAAGTGCATAGGACAGTGTGATGTATCAGTGAATAATGCATTCAGATCCGAGTAAGGTGGTCTTTTGCAGCTGACAGATGGTAATTTTTTTCAGCGCCTATTGTTTTCAAGTGCAGGCCAAGGTCTTTAGGCACTGCACCCAGTGTGCCAAACACCACTGGGACCACCTTGACTGGCTTGTGCCAGAGTCTTTGCCGTTCGATCTTTAAATCCTCATATGTGTAAGCTATTCCAGTTGCTTCTCGTCAATCCTGCTGTCGCCTGGGATTGCAACATCGACAATCCATACTTGTGCTCCAAAACTCTGTCAGTCTGAATTCGGAAGTCCCAGAGTTTGACGTGTTCGCTTTCTGTAAATTTTTCCGGCTTGTGATCCCACCAGTTCTTTTTCGCAGGCAGATGGTATTTGTGGCACAAGTTCCAGTGGATCATCTGAGCAACAGTATTATGCCTCTGCTTATAGTCTGTCTGCATGATCTTCTTGCAGCAGCTGAGAATGTGATCCATCATATCACCTGCTTCATTACAGACGCTACATTTGGAATCTGTTGTCGACTTTTCAAATACTGGCTTTGATGGCATTGGTTCTAATGGCTTGTTCTTGGGCTGAAAAAAAAACAGGCCTTCAGTCTCCGTTTTCAAAGTTTCATGTGTGAGCCACATCCATGTTTTTTCCTTGTCAGTTTTGCTCTCAAATTTTAATAATACTAATAACCATCATCATCATCATTTAATAATAAAAATATTATTATACTCATTATTATTATTATTATTAATGATAATAATAATAATACCCAGCTTTATCTCCCCAAAGGGGGGCTTGTGTTATCGTGTTTTTTTATTTATTATTTATTTATTTCATACATTTCTACCCCACCCTTCTCCCCTGGACTCAGGGCGGCCTCACATAAGCATCAGATGATGCTAACAACATATACACCATAAAATTAGAATCATAGAATCATAGAGTTGGAAGAGACCTCATGGGCCATCCAGTCCAACCCCCTGCCAAGAAGCAGGAATATTGCATTCAAATCACCCCTGACAGATGGCCATCCAGCCTCTGTTTAAAAGCTTCCAAAGAAGGAGCCTCCACCACATTCTGGGGCAGAGAGTTCCACTGCTGAACGGCTCTCACAGTCAGGAAGTTCTTCCTCATGTTCAGATGGAATCTCCTTTGGGTTGTTGTAGGTTTTTTCAGGCTATATGGCCATGTTCTAGAGGGATTTTCTCCTGACGTTTCATCTGCATCTATGGCAAGCATCCTCATTCAAACATTCACACCTAGCTCCAAGAGACAAGAGTCCTTTGTCCCCCCTGGTCATTCCACAGATATAATAAACCCCTTTTTCCTGGTTTCAACAGACCTCACTACCTTTGAGGATGCTTGCCATAGATGCAGGCAAAACGTCAGGAAAAAATGCCTCTAGAACATGGCCATATAGCCCGAAAAAACCTACAACAACCCAGTGATTCCAGCCATGAAAGCCTTCGACAATACATGGAATCTCCTTTCTTGTAGTTTGAAGCCATTGCTCCGTATCCTAGTCTCCAGGGAAGCAGAAAACAAGCTTGCTCCCTCCTCCCTGTGACTTCCTCTCAAATATTTATACACGGCTATCATATCTCCTCTCAGCCTTCTCTTCTTCAGGCTAAACATGCCCAGCTCTTTAAGACGCTCTTCATAGGGCTTGTTCTCCAGACCCTTAATCATTTTAGTTGCCCTCCTCTGGACACATTCCAGCTTGTCAATGTCTCTCTTGAATTACAATTAACACAGTAAAATCATTTTTAAAACATTATACAAAATCATCAATACATTCATTTAACAATACAGTAACATGCCAGTAAAACCAAAACCAAGCCGGGAGCATCCAATGTCGCAAAAATTCCAAAATTCCTTTTCCTATTGCCGCTTTTAACCTTCTTTATTGAGAAATTAAACCATACAGTTCACCATTCTGGACACAAGGTGGCAGGAAAGGTGTAATAAATACATATACAATGACTCCACTAAGACTGAAAACCCCACTGATTTGAAGACCACTGTGAAGTTACTGCCTGAATTCCAATGGAGTTTTTACTGGGACCAATTGTAAAGGCTATTTTTCTGTCATTCTAATTATTCCAAGGAAACTGTCACCTTTTATCATTAACAAACAATGATACTAAGATTTGTTGATGTTTTAAACATGTTGCCGTGTTTTGATACACTTCTTTCCCTTTTTGATGGCAAAGGCCGACGATCGGAGGGAGATATTGCTTGGGAGAACGGAAACGGTATCGGTCCTGCAACACTGATGTGAGTAGTGGGAAAATTATTATTATTATTACTAGTTGTCCCCTGCCACGTAATGAGAAAGTGTTGGTTTCTAACATATGTAATTTCTTTCTGCTTGTGGATAAACAGCATTTCTTGCTGTTTCTTTGTCAATGTTGATGTGGAGAGTGTCTGGTTTGCCCACTCTGGAACATGCAACATATAATTGTCCTTCTTTAGGGGTCCCTTTCAAATCTAGGATACTATATCTGTGTGTGAATCATATATATCTAACTATATCTGGCTGGATGACTCTGTTAGGAGGGCTTTCATTACGTTTTCTTGCCCTGGTGAAGTTGGACTGGATGGCCTTAAGTATTTTCTGTTGCTCATGGGGGTTCTGTGTGGGAAGTCTGCCCCAATTCTGTCGGTGGGGTTCAGAATGCTCTTTGATTGTAGGTGAACTATAAATCCCAGTAAATATAACTCCCAAATGTTAAGGTCTATTTCCTCCCAACTCCGTCTGTGTTCATATTTGGGCCTATGGAATATCCGTGCCAAGTTTGGTCCAGACCCATCATTGTTTCAGTCCACAGTGCTCTCTGGATGTAGGTGAACTACAACTTCCAAACTCAAGGTCAATGCCCACCAAACCTTTCGAGTGTTTTCTGTTGTTTATGGGAGTCCTGTGTGCCACATTTGGGTCAATTCCATCGTTGGTGGAGTTCAGAATGCTCTTTGATTATAGATGAACTATAAATCCCAGCAATTACAACTCCCCAATGACAAAATCAAAATTTTTGAGTGAAGGACATACATTGGGTTATTAGGTGTACACTGTCCAAATTTGGTGTCAAATTCGTCCAGTGGTTTTTGAGTTATGTTAATCCCACAAACAAACATTACATTTTATTTATATAGATTATTTACTGGTATCTCTTTGATTGAGAAGAGGGCACAAAACAATGCTATATGGACGCTATGCACCAAAACACGAATCTGTGCTTGGAGAGGGTGCTGAACTCTCCAGGTATACATTCAAGCACTGAGTACTCTTCTTAAATAGATTCACTATTTATGTATTTATAATGTCAGAAGCGAATTTAGAATATAGTTACAATGTATAGCAAAACCATGAACAAAGTTAAAAACTTGGCATTATACTTGGCATACTTGGCATTATCTTGGCATTATACTTGGCATTATCTCCTTTGATCAGAAGCTGGCCACATGGAGTGCCTCTGATGTTGCTATAAGGAGGTCCTCCATATTGCAGGGCTCAGGGCTCATTGTAGTAAGTGGTCTATGGTTTGTTCTTCTCCACACTCGCATGTTGTGGACTCCACTTTATAGCCCCATTTCTTAAGGTTGGCTCTGCATCTCGTGGTGCCAGAGTGCAGTCTGTTCACGCCTTCCAGTTCGTCCATTCTTCTGTGTGCTCAGGACAGAGTTTCTCATTCAGTATCAGCCACTGATTAAGGTTCTGAGTTTCAGCCTGCCACTTTTGGACTCTCGCTTGCTGAGGTGTTCCTGCGAGTATATCTGTAGTTCTTAGGAAGCTATTTCTTTATTTAAAGCATTGGCTTGCTGGCTGATATCCGAATAGAGGATGGGCTGGAGATGTTCATGCCGTGGTCTTTTCATTGCTGGCTGTTACTTTCCTGCTGATATCAGGTGGTGCAATACTAGTTAAACAGTATAATTTCTCTAGAGGTGCTGAGCCTAGACATCCTGTGATAATGCAGCATGTCTCATTAAGAGCCACACCCACTGTTTTAACGTGGTGAGATGTATTCCACACTGGGCATGTGTACTCAGCAGCATAGCAAAGCGGAAGGGCAGATGTCTTCACTGTGTCTGGTTGTGATCCCCAGGTTGTGCTAGTGAGCTTTCATACAACATGTCTGCATTTTAGATGGATTACGAATCAGCTGGTTTTCCCTGTAATAGGCAGTAAGAGTACCTAAATCTTTGGAGAACTTCTGGTCAACCATTTCAAAGCTCCCTGCTTGAGTGGTGGTGGCACGATCGTCAGTATAGATGAAGCCCTCTGTCCCTTCTGGAAGAGGCTGCCAGATTCAGTAGAATCTCTTCCAAAACCTGGAATGGATTTTCTTCCCCGCTGACATGGAGCCAAGAGCTTTGAAGACATTTTGCGCTGGCTGAGAGATTACCGTTAATATGCCGTTGCGCCTGGGGGCTATAACTCTTAGTGAAAGAGGCATGGACGTGACATCTTTTCCCCAGGGGAGTGCTTCTTGCCCTCCATTAGGAAAACTGGAACTCCCAAGGACCAAAACACTGTAGATAACTCAAAATAGGTTATTTATTTATCGTGTCATCAGCAACCATTGTATTACAATTCTAACAGAGCAAAACAAACACAGAGATTAAAAAGAAAAGGAAAAAGAAGAAAGAAAGAAAAAAAAAAAACCACGCAGATTTTGCAAATTTGGTATTTGGTTAAATGTCCTTTGACCAGTATCTGGCCACTTGGAGTGCCTCTGGGGTTGCCGCAAGAAGGTCCTCCATCGTGCATGTGGCAGGGCTCAGGGTGCATTGCAGCAGGTGGTCAGTGGTTTGTTCTTCTCCGCACTCGCATGCCGAGGATTCCACCCTGTAGCCCCATTTCTTAAGATTGGCTCTGCATCTCGTGGTGCCAGAGCGCAATCTGTTCAGCGCCTTCCAAGTCGCCCAGTCTTCTGAGTGCCCAGGGGGGAGTCTCTCATCTGGTATCACCCATGAATTGAGGTGCTGGGTTTGGGCCTGCCACTTTTGGACTCTCGCTTGCTGGGGTGTTCCAGAGAGTGTCTCTGTAGATCTAAGAAAACTATGTCTTGATTTAAGTCGTTGGCGTGCTGGCTGATACCCAAACAGGGGATGAGCTGGAGATGTCTCTGCCTTGGTCCTTTCACTATTGCATGCAAGCAAGCAAGCAAAATAGGTTTAATTGTTCACAAAGAGTTATCCCTTTGAGGCAATAAGCTGGAAGTTTCAAAGGGGTAAAGGAAAATATATATTACAGTCTCTGGTTGTCTTGGGTCCAAGGAGTTTTGCAGCTGAGAAGCTTTTCCAGGTCCCTCTTTCTCAATGGCTGTGAATATCGGAATAATCACAACCCCAATTCCAATGGCCTATATTTTGAAGGCACAAAGCCTTCCTCTGGTGCCAAAGAACTGGTTTGAAGGCGCTTGAGACTTCTCAACATCGTCCAGGTTGATCTGAACATGAAGCATAAGTGTCAAGGGAAAGAACCTCAGAATGGGTGCTGAGAGGTAACTTAATCAAGGGCTTCAGAGTCAAGACTCTCTCTCATGTCCATCTGATAGAAAGTTTGATGGTGGAATGGAAAAGGAAACATTGTCCTGCTCTCTAGGAAGAGGTGGGGTCAAACAACTGAGCAGGAGGAGCAATGTAACTGGTGCAAACAACATTGATTGACAGCTGTAAATAACCAATCAATCCAACTATACATTTACAGGGGGAAAAGGCAAAATCAGGCATGATGCAACAGTTCAAATCCTGCAATTTACAGTTCTACATATAGGTGGCGCCACTCATGCTGTCACAGTTAATAATAACTTCAGGGTCTTTCGCCACCAACCCTTTTCCTTGCCGTAGGACTGCCCTGCTGGATCTCAGGACTTCCGGGAGCTCCAGTGTGCCGAATTCGATCACATACCTTTCCGAGGCAAATACTACACATGGAAGACATATAGAGGCGGTAAGCCAGCCATCCCAATGGCAATTTCAGAGATTGATTGATTGATTGATTGATTGATTGATATCCCGCTTTATCTCTCCATACGGCTCACGAAGCGGCTCACAATCAAAACCATTACAACTTAAAATATACAAATAAACAATAATAAAACAGTATATCAATATATATTATTATATATTATCAGTATAAATTGTATTTAACATATTAGTATTATATTCCAATATTTTTACTATATATTGTATAATTAGTATTATATTGTATTATATTATAATACTATATCTTCATACAATATTATAGTGGTATAGCACAATATAGTAATATATAATACTAATATTGTGCTATATTATTAACATAGCACAATATTAGTATTATATATTACTTTATTGTGCTATACCACTATACTGCAATGTTATTAGTAATATTACATGTAATATATAATATACAATTAGTATATTATTACATATATTATTATTACAGTGTATTATATTTGTATTATATTGTATTACATTAGGGGACACTAGATGCCATCCAGTCCAACCCCTTTCTTCCATATCCACGGCCTCCGCAATGGCCAACTTCAATGGTGTGCATCCTTCTTTGGTGCTCTTTCCTCAGGTGGCGTCAAGTCCTGTTCGCTGAACTGCTTGGCCGAGGGCTTCAACTTCTACACGGAGCGGGCCGCAGCCGTGGTGGACGGCACTCCTTGCCGGCAGGACTCCAACGATATCTGCGTCGGAGGAGAGTGCAAGGTGAAAGCCTCCACGTTTTGGGGAAAGCTATGGAAGTGCAACCAATAAGCCTTTGTGAATGGGAATGATGGATAACAGAGACTCCCTCATTTATAGATTCATAGTTGGAAGAGACCTCTAAAGGCCATCTAGTCCAGCCTCATTCAGTCTGATAGAAAGACAACATTCGATCCCTCCCAACAGATGGCCAGCTAGTCCACCCGCCTTAAGATAAATAGATAGAGAGTTAGAGAGAGTTGGAAGATACCCCAAAAGGCCATGCAGTCCAACCCCCTTCTGCCAGGCAGGAAGACACCATCCGAGTGCTCCCAACAGATGGCCATCCAGCCCCTGCTTTAAAACCTCCAGAGATTATGACTCCACCACACAGGGTTGCCTTTAGTTGGAACTCTCTGCGCATTCTCAGAGGGGTTGAAAAACTCTCGAAAGCCTAATCCTGACCATAAATGACCCTCGTCATCAATCTTTCTCCCAACAGCACGTCGGCTGTGACCGGATCCTGAGTTCGGAAACCAAAGAAGACAAATGCCGGGTTTGTGGTGGTGACGGAAGCAGCTGTGAAACCATCGAAGGCATCTTCAACCATTCGCTGCCTGAGGGAGGTGAGTCGGAGACCATGAATTCAGCAACAGCTGTCATTGTTTATTAATGGCTAGGCTGTGGCCCATTCGCATCCAAACATTGAAACCCGTTCTCTTCCAGGCTACGAAGAGGTGATCTGGATCCCCAAAGGGTCGGTGCACATCGACATCCGGGAGCTCAACCTCTCTCTGAACTACCTGGGTGAGAAGCTTTGGAATTCTTGCAGCTCTGGGCTTTAGTCCGAAGTTTAAAGTACCTATCAAGGTACTGATCTATTGTTTCAGTTCCTTGGAAAATTTATTTGGAGTTTGGACCAAAACGAGAAGCGGATCCATCAAGTTAAAAGCTTTCCGCTTCTGTCCCGCTCCTTTCCCTCCTTCTTAAAGTTGGGACTAAAGCTATCCAAGATCTTCGTTATCTCAAATCTGTCTCTGTCACAGCTCTCAGAGGGGAAAATGAGGAATACTTTGTCAACGGAAAACTCTCGATCGATCCCCCTCGGCGCTTTGATGTCGCAGGGACTACCTTCCATTATAGACGGTCGCCGGACGAACCGGAATCGCTGGAGGCTTTGGGTCCCACCAACATCACCCTCATTGTCATGGTACGCTGTCGTGAAAAAGTGGAGAAAGGTGGGTCGGTTTAGCCAAAACCTTTCTCATTGATGTTGCCTTCCTTACAGGTTCTGGTCCGGGAAGAGTTGCAGAGGATTCGGTATAAGTTCAACGCACCCATCAGCCGCAGCTCCGTGGCCCAGTATCTATGGCAGTATGTCTCGTGGACCAAATGTTCGGCCATTTGTGCGGGAGGTAAGGATGCTTTCCAGTTTGGGAGACCAACAACCATGGTACCAAAGCATTCAGTCTATGCCTGGCTGCTATTTCCTCCCTTTAAGGCCAGGGCAATGACAGTTGAAACATAGAGGGAGAGCCAGGGCATGATAGATCTGTGCCTGGCTGCTCTTCTCTCCCTCCAAGGCAAGGGCAATGGCAGTTGAGCCATGGAGGGAGGGCTAAGACATTATAGATCTGTGCCTGACTCCTCTTCTTTCCCTCCAAAGTCAGGGTAATGGCAGCTGGAACAAGGAGGAAGGGCCAAAGCATGATAGATCTGTGCCTGGCTGCTCTTCTTTCCCTCCAAATGTCACGATAATGGCAGTTGGACCATGGAGGGAGGGCCAAGGCATGATAGATCTGTGCCCTACTGCTCTTCTTTCCCTCCAAAGTCAGAGCAATGGCAGCTGAAACAAGGTGTGAGAGCAAAAGAATGATAGATTTGTGTCTGGCTGCTCTTCTCTCCCTCCAAGGCCAGGGCAATGGCAGTTGAGCCATGGAGGGAGGGCTAAGACATGATAGATCTGTGCCTGGCTGCCCTTCTCTCCCTCCAAGTCAGAGCAATGGCAGTTGGACCACGGAGGGAGGGGCAAGGAATGATAGAGCTGTGCCTGGCTGCTCTTCTCTCCCTTCAAAGTCAGGGCAATGACAGTTGGGCCACGGAGGGAGAGCCAAGACATGATAGATCTGTGCCTGGCTGCTTTTATCTCCCTCCAAAGTCAGGTCAATGGCAGTTGGAACATAGAGAGAGGGCTTCTCGCTAGTTGTTGAGACCAAGGCATGATAGATCTGCATCTGCCTGCTCTTCTCTCCCTCCAAAGTCAGGGCAATGGCAGCTGGAACAAGGAGAGAGAGCCAAGACATGATAGATCTGTGCCTGGCTGCTCTTCTCTCCCTCCAAAATCAGGGCAATGGCAGCTGGAACAAGGAGGGAGAGCCAAGACAGGATAGATCTGAGCCTGGCTGCTCTTCTCTCCCTCCAAAGTCAGGTCAATGGCAGTTGGAACATAGAGGGAAGGCTTCTCACTAATTGTTGACACCAAGGCATGCTAGATCTGTGCCCGACTGCTCTTCTCTCCCTCCAAAGTCAGGGCAATGACAGTTGGACCATGAGAGGGGGCCAAGGCATGCTAGATCTGTGCCCGACTGCTCTTCCCTCCCTTCAAAGTCAGGGCAATGACAGTTGGACCACAGAGGGAGAGCCAAGACATGATAGAGCTGTGTCTGGCTGCTCTTCTCTCCTTCCAAAGTCAGGGCAATGGCAGTTGGAACATAGAGGGAGGGCTTCTCACTAGTTGTTGGGACCAAGGCATGATAGATCTGTACCTGGCTGCTCCTCTGCCACCCCTCCAACTCTCTTTATTTGCAGGCAGCCAACTCCAGCCGGTGGTCTGCCGCAACCAGGCTGACAGCTCCACAGTATTCAACCACTTCTGCAGCCCTG
This sequence comes from Anolis sagrei, assembly GCF_037176765.1. Taxonomy (NCBI): domain Eukaryota; kingdom Metazoa; phylum Chordata; class Lepidosauria; order Squamata; family Anolidae; genus Anolis; species Anolis sagrei. The sequence goes on from NC_090034.1 coordinate 51,171,896, forward strand.
AGACAAAGCTGCCAGAGAGGCAGAGGCAGTGCAACGTGGAGCCGTGCCCCCCAGCGTGAGTGTTTTGCCTTTGCTGATATTCAGTGGGACTTTGAAAGATCCCCCCTCCCCCCGACCAATTATTTCCCTTTGTCCTCTAATTACAAAAAAATGCCTCCTTCCTACCCGTCTTTAATTGCATTTTCCACTCCAGCTGGGTTGTCGGGAACTGGTCTGACTGCAGCCGCAGCTGCAACCAAGGTGTGCGCACCCGGAGCGTGTCCTGCCGGCGCAAGGTTGCCACTGCCGAGGAGAAAACCCTGGATGATGGGGCCTGTGCCCAGCCTCGGCCACATGTCCTGGAGCCTTGCAACAACCAGACCTGCCCCCCAGAATGGGCCGCCCTTGATTGGTCAGAGGTACATTCTCAGAATGTAATAAGAGAGAGAAAAAGGAAGGGAATCGACTGTCTCAAAGGATACACTCCCCATATTTGGGGGGTTTTAAACATAAATTGGATGGAGCACTTTAATTGTCCATTCTTGCAAGGCCGAGTGTTGGACTAGACGACCTTTAGGGGTCCTTTCAACTCTTATAATTGTTTTGCTCTGGATGTCCTGCCTGATAGAGGCTTAGACTAGATGACCTTTAGGAGTCCCTTCAACCCTTAGAATTGTGAATATCCTGCCTGGTAGAGACTTAGACTAGATGACCTTTAGGGGTCCCTTCAATTCTTATGATTGTTTAGCTGTAGATGTCCTGTATCACAGAGGCATAGACTAGATGACCTTTAGGGGTCCCTTCAAACCTTATCATTGTTTAGCTGTGAATGTCCTGTATCACAGAGGCATAGACTAGATGACCTTTAGGGGTCCCTTCAAACCTTATCATTGTTTAGTTGTGAATGTCCTGCCTGATAGAGGCATAGACCAGATGACCTTTAGGGGTGCCTTCAACTCTTATGTTTGCTTAGCTGTGGATGTCCTGCCTGACAGAGGCATAGACTAGATGGGCTTTGGGGTTCCCTTCAACTCTTGTGATTCTATGCTTTCGCTGTGGATTTCCTACCTGGAACAGGATTGGATTGGATGACTTTTTGGGATCCCATCTAATCTATACTTTAGCTGTGGATTTCCTACCTGGAACAGGGTTGGACTGCATGACCTTTGGAGATCCCATCTAATCTATGCTTTAGCTGTGGATTTCCTAACTGGAAAAGGCTTTGACTAGATGACATTTGAGGTTCCCTTCAACTCTTATGATTCTATGCTTAATTGTGGATTCCCTATCTAGAACAAGGTTGGACTGGATGACCTTTAGGAGTACGATCTACTCTTAGCTATGGATTTCCTACCTGGAAGAGGCTTGGACTAGATTATCTTTGGGGTTCCCTTCAAGTCTTATGATTCTATGCTTTAGCTGTGGATTTCCTACCTGGAACGGGGTTGGATTGGATGACCTTTGGGGATCCCGTCTACTCTTAGCTATGGATTTCCTACCTGGAAGAGACTTGAACTAGTTGACCTTTGGGGTTTCCTTCAACTCTTGTGATTCCATGCTTTAGTCGTGGGTTTCCTACCTGGAACAGGGTTGGATTAGATGACCTCGGGGGATCCCATCTAATCTATGGATTTCCGCAAATACAAAGTTTAGGCAATTTAATAAACCTTCCACATGTTTTAATGACAGAACCAATTAGAAAATGACATTTAGAACCCAGGAACAAATATGGCGCAGTGTTATTCTAGGCTCTATGAGTCCACGATTGTTGAAGTTTGGACTAAAACCCAGTAACATTGGAACCTTCAGTCTCTCAAATGCTACCGTTTCTCTTGCAGTGCACCCCGAGTTGTGGGCCCGGTTTCCGCCACCGCATCGTCCTTTGCAAAAGTGGAGATCATGCCTCTACGTTGCCCACATCCCAATGCCCCGAAAACGCCAAGCCCCCCACCAGCATCCGATGCAGCCTCCGTCGCTGCCCTCCGCCCCGATGGCTCACCGGCGAATGGGGAGAGGTATGGAAAAGACATCAGTCAGAAACCTCCTTACAATAGGGCCGTTAAGCTGGGACTGGATGGCCATCTGTCGGGAGGGTTTCGATTGTATCTTCACAACCGAAAAGGGTTGGACTGGACAGTCCTTGGGGTCTCTTCCAACTCTAGGATTTCTATAAGCTATTCCAGATCCAGCCACATAAGGGAGCGCTTACAAGAGGCAATGATGAACCAGTTTCAATGATAATGGGCTCAATATAGCACCAAAATGGGATTATACATATTACACTATGTAATAAAATTGGGGGAAAAAATCTGTTCCTGGTTTGAAAGTATGATTTCCTGTTTAATTGTGCCATCCTTACTTTGAAAGTAGTTGTTATACTCCAGAAACTTTGTTTTTGTGCCACGAACGATGTTGAATTGGTTAAGACTCGATGAGATAGTCATTGGATAACGATCACAAAATGAGCTGCAGGATGATGTCAGAGTTTGAGCAGTTTAATTAACTTTTTCCATGTTTTTATAATAGAACAAATTAAGAAACGACATCTAAAACCCAGGAATAAAAAATTTGTAATATATAAATAACTAGCCATCCCCTGCCACGTGTTACTGTGGCCCAGTCTGTGTATATGTGTTTTGTGTGTGTATATATGTGTATATATTTGTGTATATATGTGTGTTTGAGGTATATATGTGGTTTTGCACATGTGTTGTAATGTATGTTTTATTTTTTGGCTTTTAAGTCTCTTTCACTGTGTTTTCCAGTGTTTTTATGAGTGATGGTCACTCGTTGGCCTGATAGGTGTCTTGTGTCCAAATTTGGTGTGAATTCATCCAGTGGTTTTTGAGTTATGCTAATCCTACAAACCAATATTACATTTTTATTTATATAGATAATAATAATAATAATAATAATAGAAATACTATAGATCATATAGCAATAATTGCATATACTCATAACATATTATTAATAATAGTTGTATATAAAATAATATATAAATATTCATAATATATAATATATATAACAATAATGATGTTGTTTTTTTGTCGTGTCAGGAGCGACTTGAGAAACTGCAAGTCGCTTCTGGTGTGAGAGAATTGGCCGTCTGTAAGGACATTGCCCAGGGGACGCCCGGAGGATTTGATGTTTTTATCATCCTTGTGGGAGGCTTCTCTCATGTCCCCGCATGAGGAGCTGGAGTTGACAGAGGGAGCTCATCCGCCTCTCCCCGGATTCGAACCTGCAACCTGTCGGTCTTCAGTCCTGCCAGCACAGGGGTTTAACCCACTGCGTCACCAGGGGCTCCAATAATGATGATAATTCCATTGCATAATAATATGTACATAAAACAATATATACATAAAATGGAATTAATAATATAGAAATACTATAGATAATAATATATTACTATTGATAATAATTGTATATACTCACAACATATTCATAATAGTAGTATATAAAATAATATATACATATTTATAATATATAATATATATTAATAATATATAATATATAAATAATAATGATGATAATAATATTATACATAATATGTACATAAAATAATATATACATAAAATAACATTGATAACCCAGGAACAAAAATGGGGTTACGCAGTGTTATCGCTCATACGTGGTGTTGCAGCAATGAAGGTGAACACGTTTCTGCAGGAAATGGTTGGACTAGATGGCCTTTGAGGTTCTCTCCAGCTCTAGGACTCTATCCTATGATTGTATGATTTATTAAATTGCAAATAACTGCTTTGATCCTGAAAATGTTTGGCGCCAATGGCCATTGTTCCTGTTTCTTTGCACAGTGCTCTGGTCAGTGTGGCTTGGGCCAGCAGCGGCGTTCGGTCCAGTGCGTGACCCACACGGGGCTGCCCTCTGGCGAATGCGTGGAGGCCCTAAAACCCCCTGCAACTCAACAATGCAAGAGCAAGTGCGATTCTGGACCCACGGACAACCCCGAAGGTACGCACTCTGCATTTGTTGGGTTCTTTTGAGTGGCTTTTGAGTGGCATGAGTCGAAGCTATTTCCATGTTGTTACAACCGTAAACACTGGTTGACTTGTTGATTCATCCATTACCGATTGACCAACCAAGGTCTTTTATCTCTCCCTCTCCAACACTTTCCCCTTCTTCCTCTACTTTGTCCCTCTTCCCCTTCTTTTCCCCCTTCTTTCTGCCCTCCCTTTTCTCCCTTTCAATCCTTCCTTCCTCCTTTCTTCTTTTCCTCCCGTCTGCCTTTCCTCTGACTCTCCACTTGTCCTTTTCCTCCCTTCCTCCTTCCACCCTTCTTTCCTTACTTATTCGTTCCCTTTTTCTCACCCTTCCCAATATACCTTCCTTTCTTTTTCCCTCCCTCTCTTCTTTCCTCCCTTTCCCATCTTCCTTTCTTTTTCCTTCCTTTTTTCTCCCTCTTCCTTCTTTCCCTCTCTCCTTTGCCCTTATTTAATTCCTTCCTTCTTTTTACTCTCTTCCCTCTCATCCTTCCTTCCTTTACTTCCCCCTTTCCCTCCTCCCTACCTTGCCTTCATTTCATTTCTTTTCCCCCTCCCTTTCTCCTTCCCTCTTCTTTCTTTCCTTCCTTCTTTACTCCCTCTTGTTTCTTGATTCCTTCTTCCTCCCTTCTCCTCTCCCTCCCTTCTTTCTTCCCTTCTTCCATCTCTCCCTACCTCTTCGGCTCCTTCAACCTTTCCCCTTCTTTTTTCCTTTCTTCTTTATTCCCCATTGGTTCATGTTCCTTGATTCCTTCTTCCTCCCTATTCCTCTTTCTCTCCTTCCCTTCCCTTCCCTTCCCTTCCCTTCCCTTCCCTTCCCTTCCCTTCCCTTCCCTCCTCTCTACCTTCTCATCTTTTTTTCATTTCTTCTTTTCCCCCTTTCTTCCGCCTATCCCCTTCTTTCTTTCCTCCCTTCTTTATTCCTAATTGTTTCTTGTTCCTTGATTCCTTCTTCTTCCCTTCTTTCTTCCCTTTCTTCTTTATTCCCGTTTGATTCTTGCTCCTCTGTTCTTTCTTCCTCCCTTCTCCACTCCCCCCCCCCTTTTTTCTTTCCTTTATCTCTGGCTTCCTCTTCCCCTCTTTCCTCCTTTCCCCTTCTTCCTTTCCTTTCTTCCTTATTCTTCCCTTGTTTCTTGTTCCTTGATTCCTTCTTCCTCCCTTCTCCCCTTTCTCCCTTTTTTCTTTCTTTCCTTCCTTCCTCCCTTCCCTCCAACCTACCTTCCCTTCTTTTTTCATTTCTTCTTTTTCCCCTTCCTTCCTCCTTTCCCTTTCTTTCTTTCCTCTCTTGTTTATTCTCCTTTGTTTCTTGTTCCTTGATGCCTTCTTCATCCCTTCTTTCTTTCATACTTCTTTATTCCCCCTTGTTTCCTGTTCCCCCGTTCTTTCTTCCTCCCTTCTCCCCTTCCTCCCTTCTTTCTTCCTTCCCTTCCTCCTTCCCTCCTCCCTATCTTCCCTTCCTTTTTCATTTCTTTTCCCCTTCCTTCCTCCTTTCACCTTCTTTCTTTCCTCTCTTGTTTCTTCTCTTTTCTTTCTTGTTCCTTTATTCCTTCTTCCTCCCTTCTTTCTTTCCTATTTCCTTTATTCCTCCTTGTTTCTTATTTCTTGGTTCTTTTGGTTTCCTTTCTCCTCTCCCTCCTTTCTTTCTTTTTTTTCTCTTTCTTTCTTCCCTTCCTCCCTCTCTCCCTTCTTCCTCCTTCCCTCCATCTATCCCTCCCTTCCTTTTCCGCTCCTTCCTGCCTTCCTCTTCTTTTCCTTTTTCCGTCCCTTCTTCCCATCTCTCTTCTCCTTCCCGTCTTTTTCCGCTCTCTTTTCCCTCCCTCTCTCTCTCTCTCTCTCTCTCTCCAGAATGCAAAGATGTGAACAAGGTGGCCTACTGCCCTTTGGTGCTAAAGTTTAAGTTCTGTAGCCGGCCTTACTTCCGACAGATGTGCTGCAAAACCTGCCAGGGCCGGTAAAACGAAAGCCCGAAAGCGGGAGCGCCTTGGGAAAACTGGAAGGTTTTGGAGGGCATTGGGACCTCCCCGGACCCCGAACTCTAAAGGCGGCCAAGAGTGTATTTACTTGAAACTCTTTGAATATTTATTTCAGTAGCAAACCCTTTGGGCACCGAAGTATCTCCCCCTTCCTTTGCATCGGGAATCGGGGTCCACCTCATACTTTTTGGAGGGGACCTTTAAATATCTGAGTGTGTATTCTGCTGCTTCGGAGGGTAGGATGTCAACCAATGAGCAGAAATTAGGAAGAACTTCTTGACTGTATTTGGCATCAACAAAAGAAGGGTGGCCATCTGTCAGGAGGGATCAGATTGTACCTTCATGACAAAATGGGGTTGACTGGATGTTCTTTGGGGGTCCCTTTCAACTATAGTGGAGTATGGGGATTAAGTGGCATCTCCTTTCATCTCTGGTAAAGAAGTAAAGAATGGATGGCCATCTGTTGGGAGGGATTGGATTGTGTCGTCCAACCAGAATGGGGATGAACTGACCCTCAAGATCCCTTCCAACTGTCTACGGATGTCAGTTTTTCTTCGGTGCCTTCCTAAGTAAAGATGGTGCTTTGTTATTACGAATACATTTTTTTGGCCCCCCACAATTTCATATATAAATATATATACAGATATATTGTATTAATATTATTATTGTTATAGAAAAAGGTTTTTAACAACCCTATTGCAAAGAAAATTGAAAGAGCGAGACTGCGAGATTGTGAGACTGCGAGATTGAGAAAGAGCGAGATTGCGAGACTGCGAGAAATTACCGCATGGTTTTTATAATAAAGGACTACCTACCTACTACTACTACTATTATTATTATTGCATCCCACTTTGATCTCTTGACTAACTCATGCATTTTCTATAGATAGAATTCTGTGAACAACTCAATTCGTACCCTCATGTTGTCATCTAAAGGGTTGCTAATGCTCTACTGCCCTCTTGTGGCTGCATCTTAGCACTGCATACATATATACCTAGAGGCCAGTACCTAATCCTTTCTCTCTACCGGCCTCTTGTGGCTGCATTTGAGCACTACATGCATACATACCTAGAGGCCAGTATCTAATCCTTTCTCTCTGCTGCCCTCTTATGGCTGCATCTGAGCGCTGCATACATACATACCTAGAGGCCAGTACCTAATCCTTTCCCTCTACTGTCCTCTAATGGCTGCATTTGAGCACTACATGCATACATACCTAGAGGCTAGTACCTAATCCTTTCTCTCTACTGCCCTCTTGTGGCTGCATTTGAGCACTGCACACATATACACCTAGAGGCCAGTACCTAATCCTTTCTACTGCCCTCTTGTAGCTGTATCTGAGCATCGGATACATACAGAACTAGAGGCCAGTAGCTAATCCTTTCTATCTATATACTTCTCTCTTGTGGCTGCATCGGAGCAGTGCATATATTCATACCTAGAGGCCTTTTGATAATCATTTCTATCCATATATACTGCCCCCTTGTGGCTGCATCTGTGCATTGCATACATGTACCTAGAGGCCAGTAGCTAATCCTTTCTATCTATAAACTGCCCCCTTGTGGCTGCATCTGGATATTGCATACATTCATACTTAGACGACTGCAGCTAATCCTTTCTATCTATATACTGCCCTCTTGTGGCTGCATCTGTGCATTGCATACATGTACCTAGAGGCCAGTAGCTAATCCTTTCTATCTATAAACTGCCCCCTTGTGGCTGCATCTGGATATTGCATACATTCATACTTAGACTACTGCAGCTAATCCTTTCTATCTGTAAACTGCCCCTTTGTGGCTGCATCTGAATATTGCATACATTCATACTTAGACGACTGTAGCTAATCCTTTTTTTCTATATACTGCCCTCTTGTGACTGAACCTAAGCATTGCATACATACATGCCTAGAGTCCAATAGCTAATCCTTTCTATCTGTATACTGCCTTCTTGTGGTTGCATTTAAGCATTGCATACATACAGACATAGAGACCTGTAGTTAATTCTTTCTATCTCAATACTTCCCTCTTGCGGCTGCATCCGAGTATTGTATATATAGATACCTAGAGGCCAGTAGCTAATCCTTTCTATTTATGTCTATGTGGTTGCATCGGAGAGCTGTAGTCATTGAATTGGTGCTTCTTTCTTCAAGGAACCCAAAGGAACCCCTTGAAATATATTTTCTACCATTCACTCAGTGTCTTCATCCTTCCTTTTGCGGTCCCAGCCTTGCGACATTGCCTTCATGTGGCTTTCTGGTTGCTTTCAAGCCAAAAACTTTTTCAAACTTTTCCAAATGGGTCCGGTTTTCTAGTTTTATAATTTTATGGCTGGTTCGGAAACACATTCGGCTCCTTATCTCACCTTTGGAGAAGTCCTTTCTCCTTTCTGGTGTGTGTGTGTGTTTCCCCGTCAACTTGCACCCCCAAAAGAAGGAAGTGCGGGAGGGGGTGGGGGAAAGGAGAGAGGAAGGCACACTCTCACGCACAGCCACCGCCTTTGGGTTTCATGCGCTTGGGTGGCTCAAAGCAGCACCGGAAAGAGAAGAAAGAAGGCTCCCTCCATCGTCATGTTTCTGCACGGGGCTCTGTGACATCCAGAGGGGCCTTTGTCTGACTTGAATCTGGATTAAACTGGAGTACAGACTGGAGGAAGACAATGGTGAGTGTAACCGAAATGCAATACAGCATCGTGTTTTCTTGGTGTGGCCATCTGCTGGGAGGGATTAGACGGTGCCTTTCCATATGGGAGAATTAGGATGGACTAGATAACCTCTTGAGTGCCCTTTCCAACTCTGGGATTCTTAGACTCAAAGCAGAAATATGGCCAAAAATTCCTAGAAACCATGAATCCCAATGACAGCTGGGGATGTTTAGATTGAAAAAAAATTACAGGGCAGAATAAGGGTGGACTAGATGACCCCTTGGGTGCCCTTTCCAACTATGAGATTCTCGAATTTCAAGCCAAAAGGTGACCAGAAAGGCTTAGAAATTATACATCCCAAAAAGCACTAGAGATAAGCGAACAGGGCAGAATGAGGATGGACTAGATGACCATTTGGGGACCCTTTCCAACTATGATATTCTCAGATTCAAAGCCGAAAGGTGACCAAAAGGGCTAGAAACTATGAATCCCAATGAGAGCTGGGTATGTTTATCTTGAAAAGGATTACAGGGCAGAAGTAGGGTGGACTACATGACCTCTTGGGTGCCCTTTCCAACTATGGGATTCTTGAATTCGAAGCCGAAAGGTGACCAAAAGGGTTAGAAACTATGAATCCCAATATGAGCTGGGTATGTTTATCTTGAAAAGGATTACAGGGCAGAAGTAGGGTGGACTACATGACCTCTTGGGTGCCCTTTCCAACTATGGGATTCTTTGATTCAAAGCCAAAAGGTGACCAAAAGGGTTAGAAACTATGAATCCCAATGAGAGCTGGGTATGTTTATCTTGAAAAGGATTACAGGGCAGAAGTAGGGTGGACTACATGGCTTCTTTCCATGTTGTCCACCCGCTTTCCAACTATGGGATTCTTGGATTCGAAGCCAAAAGGTGAACAGAAAGGCCTAGAAACTACACATCCTAATGAGCGCTGGAGATGTTTAGCTTGAAAAAGAGGACAGGACAGAATGAGGGTGGACTAGATGACCCCTTGGGTGCCCTTTCCAACTAAGAGATTCTCGGATTCAAAGTCAAAAGGTGACAAGAAAGCCCTAGAAACTATACATCCCAATGAGCGCTGGAGATGTTAAGCTTGAAAAAAAGGACAGGACAGAATGAGGGTGGACTAGATGACCCCTTGGGCTCCCTTTCTGACTATGGGATTCTAGGAAATAGTATCATGTTTTATTGGTGTGGCCATCTGTTGGGAGGGATTGGATGGTGCCTTTCCACATGGGAGAAAGAGGATGGACTAGATGACTTCTTAGGTGCCTTTTCCAACTCTGGGATTCTAGGATTCGAAGGCTAAGTCCAGGAAAATATGAATCCCAATGAGAGCTGGGAATGTTTAGCTTGAAAAATAGAACAATATTATTTTATTAATTATTTAATATATTAAATTAAATATTAAATATTATATAATCTATATAAATAAAAATGTAATGTTCGTTTGTGGGATTAACATAACTCAAAAACCACTGAACGAATTGCCACCAAATTTGGACAGAATACACCTACTACCCCAAGAGTTGTAGTTGCGGGGGTTTACAGTTCACCTACAATCAGAGCATTCTGAATCCCACCAACGATTGGAATTGAACCAAACTTGACACATAGGACTCCCACAACCAACAGAAAATTCTGGAAGGGTTTGGTGGGCATTGACCTTGAGTTTGGGAGTTGTAGTTCACCTACATCCAGAGAGCACTTTGGACTCAAACAATGATAGATCTGGACCATACTTGGCACAAATATTCCATATGCCCAAATATGAACACAGATGGAGTTTGGGGGAAATAGATCTTGACATTTGGGAGTTGTAGTTACTGGGATTTATAGTTTACCTACAATCAAAGAGCATTCTGAACCACACCAATGACAGAATTGGGGCAAACTTCCCACACAGAACCCCCATGACCAACAGAAAATACTTAAGACCATCGAGTCCAACTCCCTTTACCAGGGCAAGAAACCATAATCAAAGCCCTCCTGACAAAGAGCCATCCAGCCATAGATATAGATAGATAGATATATGATTCACAGACACACATAGTATCCTAGATTTGAAAGGGACCCCTAAAGAAGGACAATTATACGTTGCATGTTCCAGGGTAGGCAAACCAGACAATCTCTACATCAACACTGACAAAAAAAAGCAAGAAATACTGTTTACCCACAAGCATAAAGAAATTACATAGATTAGAAACCAACACTTTCGAATTATTTTATTTTCCAGATCACCAGACTGGGCCACAGCAACGCATGGCAGGGGACGGCTAGTTAATATATATATTATATTATATTATATTATTCTTTATTTGGGAACATTGGTTCTAATCGCTTTGCCACTCCCCAAGTTCCCCTTTTCTTCCTTCCGCAGAGGCAAACCTCAAAGGAAACGGCTCAGAGCCGTAAAAAGTTTTGCAAAACTTTTTTTTGTTGCCGAGAAGGGAATCGAATCCTTCTCTTGGTCAACTTTTGAGATCTTTCGATATTAATATAGCAAGTTCATCCAGAGTTGATGATATGGTGCAATAAGGGGTCTAATGTTAGATGATGATGATTATTATTATTGTTGTTATTATTATTATTATTATTTACTAGCTCCCTGGCATTGCCCAGGTTATTTGAAAAAGTCATGTTTTTCTTTTACAAAATGCATAAGGGTTTTGCGTGAACTACAACTCACATCATGCCAGGTTAACCTCCTGAAACTTGGGCAAGTTTGCTCTTGATGCATCATTGGTGGAGTTCAGTGTGGATTATTTATTTATTTAAAACATTTCTATTCGGCCCTTCTCACCCTGCAGGGGCCTCATATATACACAACATATATACAGCAAACATTCAATGCAGAGACATAAAACCATAAATATATACAAACATTAAAATCACTTACATTCACATTAAAAGTTGTTTACAAACCATCTCAGGGCACCATTTGCCTCATTGCACTGCCCCAAAGGCTTGGTCTCACAGCCAGGGAGGGGGCTGATCTAATATTGCCAGGAAGGGAGTTCCATAACCGGGGGGCAATCACTGAGAAAGCCCTGTCTCTCGTCCCCGCCAACAACAATATTTATTATTATTGTAGTTGTTGTTGCTATTATTATTATTATTATTATTAATATTATTAGGAATAAAAAAATATTAGTACACAGCAAACAACGGACAAGTGTTCTGGGATAACTGGCCTTTTGGAGGAGAAGGAGGAAGGAAGAAGGAGAAGATAGGAGTAGGAGAAAAAGAAGGGGAAGATAGAAGAAGTAGAGATAGAAGGAGAAAAGGAAGTGCAGGCTGTTGTATGGGATCACACGTCGAACACTTCCCAAATGTCTAGGACTATGTGATGTATCGGTGAATAATGCATGCAGATCCCAGTAGGGTGGCCTTTTGCAGCTGACAGATGGTAATTGTGTGAGCACCGATTGTGTTTAATTGCAGGCCAAGGTCTTTAGGGACTGCATCCAGTGTGCCAATCACCACTGGGACCACCTTTACTGGCTTGTGCCAGAGTCTTTGCAATTATTATTATTATTATGGGACAAGGCATACTAAGTTTCTAGGTTCTTGTGGGTTTTTTCGGGCTATATGGCCATATTCTAGAGGCATTTTCTCCTGACGTTTTGCCTGCATCTATGGCAAGCATCCTCAGAGGTAGTGAGGTCTGTTGGAATTAGGAATATGGGTTTATATATCTGTGGAATGACCCAGGTGGGGCAAAGAGCTCTTCTCTGCTGGAGTTAGGTGTGAATGTTTCAACTAGCATTTGAAGGCCTGGCTGAGCCTGGGGGAATCTTTTGCTAATGCTAATGAAGGTGGTCAGTTGAAACATTTACACCTAGCTCCAGCAGAGAAGAGCTCTTTGCCCCACCCCAGTCATTCCACAGATATATAAACCCATATTCCTAATTCCAACAGACCTCACTACCTCTGAGGATGCTTGCCATAGATGCAGGCGAAACGTCAGGAGAAAATGCCTCTAGAACATGGCCATATAGCCCGAAAAATCCCACAAGAACCTAGTGATTCCAGCCATGAAAGCCTTCAACAATACATACTCAATGTATTGTCGAAGGCTTTCATGGCCGGAATCCATGGGTTGTTGTAGGTTTTTCCGGGCTATATGGCCATGTTCTGGAGGCAATTTTTCTCCTGACGTTTCGCCTGCATCTATGGCAAGCATCCTCAGAGGTAATGAGGTCTGTTGGAACTAGGAAAAATTGGTTTATATATCTGTGGAATGACCAGGGTGAGACAAAGGACTTTTGTTTGCTGGGGCTAGCTGTGAATGTTTCGGCTGATCACCTTGATTTGCTGGGGATGATTTGCTGCCTCTAGAACATGGCCATATAGCCCGGAAAAACCTACAACAACCCAATACATACTCAGTTTCCTTTAATTGAATTACATTGTCAATTTTAGGTGATTATTTAAAATAATAATAATAATAATAATAATAATAGAATTACATTAAAGGCATAGCACTAAATAAAGAAGGGGTGAGGAGGGAAGAGGGAAAAAAGCAAGCACCAGTTCTTAAAGGGACAATACAATGTTAATACTATAATTCCTCCAACCCCAAATGGATGCAATTATTCCTTTTTTTTGGCCTCTTGCCTTGCAGGGCAGCAAGGAGCGCTTCCATTGGCAGAGCCACAATGTCAAGCAGAGCGGGGTGGACGACATGGTCCTGCTCTCCAAGATCAACGAAGACGCCATCGTTGAGAACCTCAAGAAGCGCTTCATGGACGACTACATTTTTGTATCCTGATTGTAAAAACTCTGAGCTCGGTCATGTAGTTAGTATTATCTCATACAATGACCTTGCAAGGTAGACCAGTTTGTTGTGTGCCTAGGTGGCTCTGTTGGGGAAGAGGCGGGGCTATGCAGATGAAGAGGTGTGGCTATACAAAACAGAGAACCTAAGACAGAGTTATGCAGTTAAAGAGGTGGAGCTATGCAAAACAGTGAGCTTAGGGTGGGACTATGCAGATAAATAGGTGGGCTATGGAAAACAGAGCCTAGGCCAGGCTTATGCAGATGAAGAGGTGGGGTTATGCAAAACAGGGAGCCTAGGACAGGGTTAGGCAGATGAAGAGGTGGGGCTATGCAACATGAGAACCTAGGGTGGGGCTGTGCAGATGAAGAAGTGGAGCTATGCAAAATAGAAACTGGGCAGGGCTATGCAGATGAAGTGTGGTATGCAAAATAGAGAATCAAGGGCAGGGCTATGCAGATAAAGTGCTGTGGCTATGCAAAATAGAGACCCTAGGACAGTGCAATGCAGATAAAGAGGTGGAGCTATGCAAAACATAGAACCTAGGGCAGGGCTATGTAGATAAAGAGGTGTGGTTATGCAAAAAAAGAAACTGGGCATGGCTATGTAGATGAAGAGGTGGAGCTATGCAAAATAGAGAACCTAGAACAGCACTGTGCAAATGAAGAGCTGGGGCTATGCATACCATAGATTAGAACCTAGGGCAGGGTTATGTAAATAAAGAGGTGGGACTATGCAAAATAGAAACTGAGGCTATGCAGATGAAGAGGAGGAGCTATTCAAAACAGAGAGCCTAGGGTAGGTATGCTGATAAAGAAGTGAGGCTATGCAAAACAGAGAACAGAAGGTGGAACTATGTGGATAAAGAGGCGGAGCTATGCAAAATAGAAACTGGGTGGAGGCATGTAAAATAGATACTGAGAGGGATATGTAGAATAATAATAACAACAACAACAACAACAATAATAATAATAATAATTTGAAACACAACAAGATGAGTCCACAGCAAACAAGATCACTATGCTGGTTGTTGTATTGGATCACACGTCGGACACTTCCCAAGTGTCTAGGACTGTGTGATGTATCGGCAAATAATGTGTGCAGATCCCGGTAGGGTGGCCTTTTGCAGCTGGCAGCTGGTAATTTTGTAGGCGCCGATTGTGTTTAAGTGCAGACCAAGGTCTTTAGGCACTGCTCCCAATGTACCAGTCACCACTGGGACCACCTTTACTGGCTTGTGCCAGAGTCTTTGCACTTAGATCTTTAAATCCTCGTATCGTGTCAGCTTTTCCAGTTGTTTCTCTGCAATCCTGGGATTGCAACATCAACAATCCATACGTTGTTTTTTAACACAATTGTGTGGTTGGGGGTATTGTGCTCCAAAACTCTGTCAGTCTGAATTCGGAAGTCCCAGAGTAGTTTGACATGTTTCTTTTCTGTAACTTTTCCAGGCTTGCGATCCCACCAGTTCTTTGTCACAGGCAGATGGTATTTGTGGCACAAATTATTATCATTTAATTTTTATTTATGTTCTCCGCCCACCTGATCATACAATTTTTAACTTGTTCTGTTTCTGTTGCCCAAGATAATAGTTTTCTATACAAAGTTGTTATTATTTTCTTTTTCATGTTTAGTATTTTATCCCAAAAGGTTTCTTCTAATTCAAAGTTTATTTTCCTATCTTGATTATAATATTCTTTCAGCTGCAGATAGTGAAGCCAAGTGAGGTTTTTATACTTTTCTTTTAATTGTTCATACTGTTTAATCTCCTGTGTCTCTTTAATTAATATATCTCTATAGGTGGGCCATTCTCTCCAACCCAATAATCTTCTTTGGTGTGCTTCCATTGGGGAGACCCATTGTGGTGTCTTTTTGTAAAAATAGTCTTTGTATTTCTGCCATACACGCAATAGAGATGATCTTACAAAGTGATTGCCAAAGTTCTTTTCTTTAGATTCTCTATTATACCAAACATATGCGTGCCATCCCACTCTCAAGTCAAAGCCTTCTAGATTTAAACATTGTTCTTTATCCAATAGTATCCATTCTTTAATCCAGAGAAGAGCACATGCTTCATGATATATTTTTAAATCTGGGAAATCCAGGCCTCCTCTTGTCTTGCTATCTATTAGGTTCAAATATTTTATTCTTGGCCTTTTCCCAGCCCACACAAATTTTAAAAGTTCTTTATTCCATTTTTTAAAAGGGGATTGGCTCCTGACAATAGGGATATTCTGAAATAAAAATAACATTCTAGGCAATATATTCATTTTGATCAGAGAAATTCTACCCAGCAGGGAAAGCTTTAGATGTCTCCATTTTTGAAGGTCCTTTTGGATCTTTGTCCACGTCATTTCGTAATTATTCTTTAACAGCTGATTGTTTTTTGCTGTAATCCAAATTCCCAGATATTTCGTCTTCTTAACTATCTCAAGGCCTGTAACTTCTTGTATTTTTCTTTGCTTTTCATCCTTCACATTTTTCGTTATAATTTTTGACTTTCCTTTATTCAATTTAAGACCTGCTACCTTTCCATATTCGTTAAGTTTTTGTAACCAATGTTGAATATTCTTAATTGGGTCTTCTACAATGCCTAACAAATCATCTGCGAAAGCTCTTATTTTGTATTCGTATTTTCCGACTTTTGCCCCCTTAATGTTTACATCCTCCTTTATTTCTCTCATCAATGGCTCTAATGCCAATATAAAAATAAGAGGAGATAAGGGGCAACCTTGTCTAGTACCTTTAGTTATAAAGAATTCTTCCGTCAATTGTCCATTTATCCTTAGCTTTCCTTTTTGTGAATTATATATTGCATTGATTGCATTGTTAAAATTTGTTCCCATATCCAATTCTTGAATTAATATTTTGAAGAAGTCCCAGTTTAGGTTGTCAAACGCTTTTTCTGCATCAATAAATAACATAGCAAGTTCTTTTTGATGGTTGGATTCATAGTACTCCAATAGGTCTACAACTGTACGTATATTATCTTTCATTGATCTCTTCGGGAGAAATCCTGTCTGTTCCTCCCCAATCCAATCATTTAAAAATTCTTTAAGCCTTGTTGCCAAAATATTTGCAAAAATCTTATAATCTACATTCAGCAAGGAAATAGGTCTATAATTTTTAATTTCTGTTTCCGGCGTGCCTTCTTTATGAATTAAAACCACTTCCGCCTCATTCCATGTATCTGGGATTTTTTGGAAAAGCATAGCCTCATTTAAAATCTTTTTCATAATAGGTATTAAGGATTGTTTAAATACCTTATAAAATCCTGCTGAATATCCATCTGGTCCTGGTGCCTTGTCGGCGTCTATTTTGTTTATTGCCTGCTCAATCTCTTCGACCGTAATTTCTTTGTTTAGCTTCTCCCTAATTTCATCCGTTATCTTTTGGAATTTCCTTTTGCCTATATATTTCATTATCTCTTCTTTGTCAATATTTTCTTTAATATATAATTGTCCATAAAAATTCTTGAATTCCTCAATTATTTCATTATCCGTCGTTAACACCTTGTCTCCAATCTTAATTCTTGTTATTTGTTTAGCTTGTTTCTTCTTCCGTACTTGTCTTGCGAGCCATTTCCCTGATCTGTTAGCGTTCTCAAATGATTGTTGTTTCAAAAACTTTAGTTGTCTTGCTTGATATTCAAGGTCTAGCCCATCTCTCTCTTGTTTTAACTTTTTTAATTCCTTAATTAAGGTTTTCTTATCTGGTTTCTTTTTCAGTTCAGTTTCCTTTATTTTTATTTTTTCCATTATGTCTCTCATTTTT
Organism: Anolis sagrei; assembly: GCF_037176765.1. NCBI lineage: Eukaryota > Metazoa > Chordata > Lepidosauria > Squamata > Anolidae > Anolis > Anolis sagrei. The sequence continues at coordinate 51,189,061 of NC_090034.1, forward strand.
TTGTTTCTCTCTCTATTTTTCTTTGCTCCTTGTTGAATCAAGTGACCTCGTAACACCGCCTTCATTGCATCCCACACTATTTGTGGGTTCGTTTCTTCTGTATCATTAAAAATTAAATATTCCTGGATCATTTTTTTTATAAAATTCTCTATCTTCTTCTTTTTTAACTGAGTTCTCATCAAATCTCCATTTCCTCTGTTGTTTTCTGTGATTTATTATTACTTCTATTGGACAATGGTCCGATAGGTCTCTTGGGAGTATATTAATCTGTGAAATCTTAGTAGATAATTGCCCTGTAACCCATGCCATATCAATTCTTGACCAAGATTGGTGTCTGAATGAGTAGAAGGTATAATCCCGTTTCATTTCGTTTCTACTTCTCCAGATATCATCCAAACTAAACTCTTATTATCATTTAATTTTTATTTATAAATTTGTCAAACAAAATGTATAAGCATACATTCTTCCCTCTTTTTACAATATCTTAGACAAAAGAGTATGTCATATTATATACAATCTAACAGTAAAAGAAAAAATCAAAAACATCTTTAAGCATATTTCTTATCATTATTTTTAAATTTCCATTACAACTTATACTACATACAACTCTATCACACACCTTTTATCTACTTATACATGTTTTATTTATTTATAATTATTATTATACCATTTTCCCCTTCTTCCCCTTACCCTTAGTTTGTGCCGCCTTCACCAGGACCAACCAACTCATGTTGTTTCATAATTCCAAAATGTCACTGTTTCTCTTGTTGGCTTCTACTCCTTTCCCTCATTAAAGTCATACTCAATAAATTTTCCCCATATTTTCCAAAAAATCTATTTCTTGGTGGTTTTTTGGTCAGTGTTGATGTGGAGATTGTCTGGTTTGCCCACTCTGGAACATGCAACATATAATTGTCCTTCTTTTGGAGTCCCTTTCAAATCTAGGATACTATATCTGTGTGGGTGTGAATCATATCTATCGATATCTATGGCTGGATGGCTCTTTGTCAGGAGGGCTTTGATTACATCTTCTTGCCCTGGTGAAGGGAGTTGGATTGGATGGCCTTAAGTATTTTCTGTTGGTCATGGGAGTTCTGTGTGGGAAATTTGCCCCAATTCTGTCATTTGTGGGGTTCAGAATGCTCTTTGATTGTAGGTGAACTATAAATCCCAGTAACTACAAATCCTAAATGTCAAGGTCTATTTTCCCCAAACTCCATCTGTGTTCATATTTGGGCGTATTGAGTGCTTGTGCCAAGTTTGGTCCAGATCTATCATTGTTTGAGTCCACAGTGCTCTCTGGATGTAGGTGAACTACAACTCCAAAACTCAAAGTCAATGCTCACTAAACCTCTCCAGTATTTTCTGTTGGTCATGGGAGTTGCCAAGATTGGTTCAATTCCATCATTGCTGGAGTTCAGAATGCTCTTTGATTATAGGTGAATTATAAATCCCAGCAACTACAACTCCCAAATGACAAAATCATAAATTTTTGAGTGATGGTCATTCCTTGTGTTGTGAGACGTTTTGTTGCCAAATTTGGTGTGATTTCATTCATTGGTTCTTTTGTTTTTAAGGTACTCATTATGCACAGAGCATTTATAGATAGATAGATAGATAGATAGATAGATAGATAGATAGATAGATTTTTAGTAATCTCATACTCCATAAACTTGCCCATTTTTGATTATTCACTTTTTCCCCCAAATCTACTTCCCATACTTCCTTCCAGTAAACTTGTTCTTGTTCGTCCATTAATAATAATTTATAGATATCGCTTACTGTACATTTTAATGTTGCATTCTCGTCTTTAGTCTCCCTTTGAGTTATCATCTTTTCTATTTTTGTATATTCCCTACGTCCATTATAATTTTTCCTTATGTCACTGGACCATTTACCCGATTGTAGATACTTGTACCAATCTAAGTCTCTTCCTCTTAATTCCGCTTTTATCCTTTCCATATTTACCATCTTCAGGTCCCAGTCTTTTACTTTTGTTAAATCTCTTCCATTGAATTCTGCTTCAAGTTCTTTTTTCAAATTTGCTGGGAAGTTTTCTGTCATTAAAACTGGCATGATAGGAGAAATACCTGGCAATAATAATAATAATAATAATAATAATAATAATAATGAACTTTATTTATATCCTGCCACCATCTCTCCAATGGGTTTTTTTATATCTCCCCCAAATTTCATATATATATAGATATAGATAGATATATATGTAATTTTTATTGAGAGTTTCAATTAGAAATACATCAATAGGATGGTAATCATCGATATGTCGAGTATTAGCTAAAACAAAATATATTTTAAAGGGGTTGTTTAAATTATTATACCATTTCTTTTTACCCTTTCCTCTATTATCCCTATAATATAATATAATATAATATAATATAATATAATATAATGCATTCTAATTTTAGTTCTAATTTTTTATCATCTTCTTCCAGCCACTCCAAGCTCTTTTGTTTTGCTAAACTTTCTAATATATATCTTATTTGATTTGAATTATAATATAACTTGAGGTTTGGTAGTCCAAGACCTCCCTCTTTCTGTAATTTATACCATAAACTTGTATTTATTCTAGCTTTTTCGTTCCCATTACAATACAGGTTTAACATGTTTTGCCATTTTTTTATTTCTTGATCTGAAATTTCTACAGGTTGCATTCTAAATAGAAAATTTAGTTTGGGTAATATCTTCATTTTAACTAAAGCTATCCTACCAAACCATGATAATTTGAGCTTGTTATATTCCAGTAATTTCTTATCAATTTCCTTTCTTAATTTGGTTAAATGGTTTGTTTCTAAGTTTTTTTTAATTCTTTAGTTATATTTATCCCTAAATATTTAATTGTTTCTTTAATTTTAATTTTCCCCTCCTGTTTTATTTTTTATGTCTTCTTCTCGATAGTTAAATATCATCATTTCTGATTTGTTCCAATTAATTTGTAAACCTGTTATTAAAAAACTCTAAAATTACAACAGCACAACAACAGAGAGGAAACAAACAAGGACTTCTAATCACCTCTCAACAAAGGTTTGCTCCAGGCACTGTCAGGCCATTATATGCTAATCAAGGTGAAACATTCACACCTAGCTCCAGCAGACAAGAGTCTCACCCTGGTCATTCCACAGATATATAAACCCTTTTTCCTAGTTCCAACAGACCTCACTACCTCTGAGGATGCTTGCCATAGATACAGGCGAAACGTCAGGGGAGAATGCCTCTAGACCATGGCCAAAAAAATCTACAACAACCCAATCCAAATTCTGTTAAGTGAGCCTCAATTTTCTCCCATTGTTTTATTGATCAAAGGGTATCATCTGCAAACAAATGTATTCTAATAATAATAATAATAATAATAATAATAATAATAATAATCTTTATTTATACCCCGCTACCATCTCCCCAAGGGACTCGGTGCAGCTTACATGAGGCCGAGCCCACAATACATCAGTAATAAAAGCAATAACAAACAACAATACAAAACAGTTAAAATAAATCTCATAAACAAAAAATAAGCAATAAACATTGACAGTAGCACAACAAACGTTTAAAAACCTATGGCTGGGCCAAATGTAATAATTAAAATTTAAAAAATAATGCTGGGCATGAACAGGTAAGATATAACTGGGATAGAGTTTTCAGAGAGGGATGGAGGCATGCAGGCAATCCTAAATCAGTAATAAAGTGCATTTAGAGGACATATTGCTGAGAGTTTCCTTATTCTGGGAAGGCACACTGGAACAACCACATTTTCAGGCTCCTCCTGAAGACTGCCAGAGTTGCGGCATGCCTGATGTCCTTGGGAAGTGAGTTCCAGAGACGAGGGGCCACTACCAAGAAGGCCCTATATTTTATATTTCTCTTTTTTCCTATTCTCTTATTACATTAGCTAATAGTTCCATTACAATTGCGAATAAAATTGGGGAAAGGGGACATCCCTGCCGTGTGCCTCGTGTTATATCTATTTTCTCTGTTAAACCATCATTCACCATTACTTGGGCATAATTTTTTGAATATAATTTATTAATTAGGTTTCTAAATCTTTCTCCAAATCCAAATTTATCTAATATTAATGTCATTGTCTGCCAGGATACACTATCAAATGCCTTATAAATATCCAAAGCTAATACTCCTGCCACTTAATTTCTTTTTTTAATACTATAAATTACATTTAATACCCTACCCATTAAATTTGACATTTGCCTTTCTCCTATAAATTCACACTGATCCTATGTGATATATTTATATAATTTATTCATCCTTTTAGCCAGTATAGCAGTTAATATTTTTGCATCGTGGTTTATTAATGAGATAGGTCTGTACAATCCTGGGTCTGTGGGGTCTTTGTTGAGTTTTAAAATTAAAGTGATTTTTAAAATTAAAGTGAGCCTTATTATTATTATTATTATTATTATTATTATTATTATTATTTCATTCTTACCGGCCTCTTCTCATGGCTCAACTAATAGTAATCATCATCATCATCATCATCATCATCTTGCAAGGAAAAAAACAAGAGCCAAAAATGACTTGAAGGCCCATAGCAAGCATAATGCACAGTCATACAGAAACCAGAAATCTTCCTTCCTTTTTTCGAAACTAAGCTTTTAAGAAGTCTTCCTCCTGCAGTGGTTACAAGAAACCATACAAAATATCTGTTTTTAGAAAAAAAGAGAAAGAGAAAGAGAGAGGTGATGTTTTTTACCTATTTGGGTCAATGGAAGGATCCTCCTTGTACAAGAGTGCTCTATCTGACTGTGATGATGTTTGAACATTGGACCTTAACAAAAGCTCCTTAGACTTACATCGGTCCGGTCCTCATCTCCGTCAACCCCTTCAAACAGATGCCTTACTTTACAGATCGAGAAGTGGAACTCTACCAAGGAGCGGTACAGCATGGAGACGCGGAGTCCCATTATTTCTATTTTGGGGGTGCTTTTTCCTCCCCAAAGGCATCCCCAACAGGGCTGGAAAGAAGCAGAGGCTGGCCATCTGTCGGGAGGGATCGAATTGTATCTTCCTGTCTGGCAGAAGAGGGTTGGACTGGATGGCCCTTGGGGTCTCTTGCTACTAGATTCTATTATATTTATTACCCCCCATTTTGGTAGGAAGGTGAATCCATCCTGCATTAGCTTTGGAGACTCCATTTGGTTTGAATGTCACATGCCTGGATAGATAAATAAATAATGGGATGAATGGATGGATAGATAAATAGAGGGGTGGATGGATATAGGTAGGTAGGTAGGTAATGGTATAAGTGGAGGGATAGAAGGAAAGACAGATAGGTAATGAGATGAATGAGTAGATGTATAGATGGATGGATAGATGGAGACAGATGATAAATTGATTGAAGATAGATAGATAGATAGATAGATAGATAGATAGATAGAGGGATGGATAGATGGAAGGATGGATAGAAGGAGGGAGGGAGGGATGAGTAGATAGATAAAGGGATGGATAGATGGACAGGAAGATAGAGATAGATAAATAATAGTATGGATGGGTGGGTGGGTGGGTGGATAGAAAGAGGTAATTGGATGGATGAATGGAGTAATGGACGGACAGACAGACAGATAGATGGGTAGATAGATGGATGGATAGATAGATAGATAGATAGATAGATAGATAGATAGTGGGATGGGTGGATGGAGTGATGGAAGGGCAGGCAGACAGATAAATGGACTGGACGGATGGACGGACAGACAGCTAGATAGGCAGATGGATAATGGAGCTATATATATACACACACACACATAGGTAGGTAGGTGGATGGTTATATATTTTCCGGCCTCATCTCTGTCTTCTTCCTGATTCCATTCCAGGCTCAGTATGAAAACCCACCCCATATCTATGCCTTGACAGACAATATGTACCGCAACATGCTCATAGATGCAGAGAACCAGTGCGTAATCATCAGGTAAGGAGCCCAATTTCCTTTTGAATTGTTTAGACTAGCAATGTGGATGATGGGGTTTGTAGTCCAGCCGTAAGTTCGAAAAAAGGCTCTAGATTTTGCCTCTGCTTTCGTTTGTTCCCCTTTGCGACCAAAACGTTGCAACAGAAGCATCACAGGATATGGATCAACTTCCCCCTTCTCCCTCGCAGCTGCCCACTCCAAGGGAGTTGTTTTATAATATTTGTAACTGAAAGGCTCCATCCCATGTTGTCAAACTATAACTCCCAAGATTCCAGTGTTCTGAGGTTGGGATTTTGAGAAGGGTATGGATGGAAAAAGAAAAGTGGAGATGATGGAGATGGGGATGCAGGAGGGGGAGGAAATTGAGGCAAAGATAGAGATAGCAATGGAGGCGAAGAAGGGGGAAGAGATGAGATGGAGGGAGAGGAATAGAGACCAAGATGGAGAAGGGGGAAGAAAGAAAAGGTGAGGAAGGAGAGGAAAAAGCAATGGAAATCAAGATGGAGAAAGAGGAAGACATGGTCATGGAAATGGAATTGAAGAAGGAGAAGGTGATGAAGAAGGAGGAGATGAAGATCAAGATGGAGATGGAGACCAAGCTGGAGAAGAAGGAGAAGATGATGATGAAGTAGTAGATGGAGAACAAGATGGAGAAAGAGGAGGAGATGGTGATGGAAATGGAGATGAAGAAGGGGGAGAAGGTGATAAAAAGGAGAGGAAGGAGATGATAATCAAGATGGAGATGAAGACCAAGATGGAGAAGAGGGAAGAAAGAGATGATGAGGAAGAAGGAGAGGAAGGATGAGATGAAGATCAAGATGGAAAAGGAGAATATGGTGTTGGAAATAGAGATTAAAGAAAGAGATGAAGATGAAGGTGGAGACCAAGATGGAGAAGGAAGAAAGGATGAGGAAGAAGGAGAGGAACAAATAGATGGAGAAAAAGGAGGAGATAGTGATGAACATGAAGAAAGAAAAGAAGGAGATAGTGATGAAGAGAGAAAGGAGATGAAGATCAAAATGGAAATCAAGATAAAGGAAGGAAGGAAAAGAGAGAGGTTGAGGATGGAGAGAAAGGAGGAGAAAAAGGGAAAGGATACGATAGAATAAAAGGAAGGAGGAGATGGGGATGAAGCTCAGGACGGACAGGAGAAGAAGCCATTGACCATTTGTTTCTACTTTAATATCAATATTTGGGGTTTTTTAGCGGCGAAAGTGGCGCCGGGAAAACCGTGGCTGCCAAGTACATCATGGGCTACATTTCCAAAGTGTCCGGTGGCGGTGAAAAAGTTCAGGTAGGTCTCCTTCAAGGAATCTGATGGGGAAATTGGAGAGGTAGTTTTCAAAGGGTTACCATTTCTTCCTCCCCAAAGGCGGGGTTGCGAGCAATGGCGGCCCAAAAAATAAATAAATGTGAAATAGTTTGGGAGTGATTTCTGTTCAGAAATTATCCCTGTTCAAAGCACTACAAATCCCATTCTCCTTTTTTTTTCTCCACAGCACGTCAAGGACATCATCCTCCAGTCCAACCCGCTGCTTGAAGCCTTCGGCAACGCCAAGACCGTTCGGAACAACAACTCCAGCCGATTTGTGAGTCTTATCCTTGAAAACAGGGCCCATGGGACATAAGAATCCAATGCCCCAAAATGATAAGAGGCCTTCCAAGGGGAAGATCTATAGAACTTTGGCTGGAGATCATGCCTTGAGAGTTGGACCAGATGACCTCTACGGACCCCTCTCCCAACTTCATGATTCTACAATCCTCCCATCAATCCACCTTCTCTCGTTGTTCCTGTTCAGGGGAAATACTTCGAGATCCAGTTCAGCCGCGGCGGGGAACCTGACGGAGGGAAGATCTCCAACTTCCTGCTGGAAAAGTCCCGGGTGGTGAGCCAGAACGAGTGCGAGAGGAACTTCCACATCTACTATCAGGTAAAGGTGGGCTCGTGAATAAGGGATCATAAGTAATCAGTTGCCGGAATTATGAGTAATTGGTTTCTGGATATTGGGTTTTGCTAGCGATGATAGCTGTCATTCTCTTTGGTATTTACAAGATGGCAAATTCATTTATGGTCATTAAGTACCCCATGCGCCCTCCGAAACCCACTTGTTAAGCCAGGTATTGCCCCAAATGACTGTTTCCTATGACAGGGGTCATACTGAATGGCCTTTGTGATCCCTATGATTCTATAAGAGGGAGGGCTTTAATCTGTTGGGAGGGCTTTAATCGTGTATTCTTATACGGCAGACTGGATGGCCCTATGGAGTTTCTTCCAACTTTGGGATTCTGTGATTCTTATCAGAGACTGGATGGCCATCTGTCAGGAGGGTTTTGACTGTGTATTCTTGACATTCCCCCCTCACCAGCTCATTGAAGGTGCTACGGCGGACCAGAAACACAACTTGGGCATCATGACCCCAGACTACTATTATTACCTCAACCAGTCAGAGACGTATGTTGTGGATGGGACCAACGATCGCAGCGACTTCCAGGAAACCATGGTGAGCGGTTTTGCACGACACAAACATAATGGAATGTCAAAAAATATTGGCCTGATCCAGCATCACTCCTTTGCAAAAAGGAAATCAATTGACATAGATAAGACTCACTCATCCTATTGATCTACTTTCAAGCTAGATTTAGGAGGAGACTCCGTTCTCATTTTTGTTACGAGCGTCAAAAGCTACCGAACCATGTATCCCAAAAATCCCTCGGAGAGTAATATTATTGACTCTGGTTGAGCTTTTTCTATGGCGCTCGGGTCTTCAAACATGGCCGCCTTGGAGAACAATGTCAAAGTTTGGACTAAAATCAGGAGTGGATTTGTGACACACTCTCTTCTGCAGTCACACACAGGTTTTGCCTTGAAGCGTATACAGTTGGTCCTCCACATTTGTAGGTTTCCCTTTTGCGTCTTTGCTCGATAAGGCCTCTCTGCTCTTCTCCTTTTTTCCTCCTGTTTCGTTCTTTCTTTCCTTTCCTTCTTGTCGTCATTACGTCCCTTTCTGGAAAAATCCCAAATGCTTCTGGTCTTATAGTTGTTCGAATAGGGGATCCAAGTGTGAAAGAGCTGACTTGATTTAAATAATCAAAAACAATTAAAATGTGCCTAGTAAATTCAAAGAGAGTAGGGAAGGGACCAGTCGGGCCTCCTATGGGAAGGTACTGCATAGGAGTGTCCACTAAGAAGACCTTGTCTCATATCCTCCGTTCTTGACCATCTTCTTGCCTCATTTCTCTCCCCCCCCCCCCCCCCCCCAGAATGCCATGGATGTAATCGGCATTGCTCGCCAAGATAAGCAACTCGTCCTACAGATCATCGCCGGCATCCTTCACTTGGGCAACATTGGCTTCCAGGAGCAGGGCAACTATGCACAAGTGGAAAACCCTGACTGTGAGTTGCAGGCAAACAGAAGCAAATTTAGTATCAACGAGGCAAGACAAGAGCCTAGTATAGCATTCGGGTTAAGGGAGTTCGGATTCAGTTAAAACGTTAGGAAGAACAACTTTGATTTGGCCTCAAATGACCCCAAGGGAAGGATATTCCAAAACCGGAATGGAACTTGACATAGCAGAGAATGCCTCTTCCCCTATACTCCCTTAATGCATTGCCTCCGCCCCATAACAGACTATATGAGTTTGTTTCATGTTGTCCGCTGTAAAGGACTCTCCATTTCGTAATTCAGAGATTTGTATGATTCTGAATGGGACCTCCTTCGCATCATTACGAAACTATTACTTTGCATGCAATTTTCCTGCTTCTTGGCAGGGGGTTGGACTGGATGGCTCACGAGGTCTCTTCCAACTCTATGATTCTATGAAACGGAAGTGGAAGCCTCCAAAACATACTCCATAATTGTCTGTGGTGGGAGGAGGCTGATGTGATTGACAACGGTGGCTGTATGCTGGTTTTTTCCTCGTCAGCCAATCACATGGCTTTCCGCAAAGCTGGTCTCCTCCCTTCAGCATCTGTGATTTTTTGTGGAGTTAGTAGGAGAGAAAGATGTGTGCTTTTGAAAGTTTTTTAAATTCCTAAAAATCAGTAGATGAACAAATCTTTCTGAAACTTTGCAGGATCGATGCCTTGCTTATGTTGTCTCATTGTGCAGAAAATCAAGCAGATACTTCTTGTAGTTAATTTTTAATCATTTGTAAAAACGTTTTAAATTTCCAAAAAATTAGTGGATGACTGAAATGTTCTGCAACTTGGCAGGCTTAAATGTGTAAATGGGGCTATTTGTAAAAACGCTTTATAAAATTCCTAAAACTTAGTGGGTTATCGAAACATTCCGAAACTTGGCAGGCTTAAAGACATCAATGTTGTCTACAAGTGTGACAAATTTCATCCCGCAAGACGTAAACATGACGGAGAAACGAGCCTCAAAATTTTCCCCCTCACCGCTAATGGAATAAATCTGAACGAAACCATTACAAAGCTTTGGAGATTCGGAATACAAAACGAAACAGAATCTTAACGCTCCATTTTTAATCTTTATAAGTGTAACTACAGGGTAACTGTCACTATTTTTTAAAAGCCATGTCTCTGTTGTTGTTTTCCCTGCTGTAGTACTCGCCTTCCCGGCTTATCTTTTGGGTATCGACAAGGACCGCTTGAATGACAAGCTGACCAGCCGCAAGATGGACAGCAAATGGGGGGGACGCTCCGAGTCCATCAATGTCACTCTCAATGTCGAGCAGGCCTCCTACACCCGGGACGCCCTGGCCAAGGGACTCTACTCCCGTGTCTTCGATTTCCTGGTGGAGGTGAGTCCGACAGCAGCAAAGAAGGCCAATACAATCCTAGGCTGGACCAATAGTAATAAAGGGAAGTCATAGTCACACTCTCTTCTGCTTTGCTCATCTTGAATGACCCTATGTCCAGTTCAAGAAAAATATGCACAAGACGGAAGGGCTTCTGAGAATTATAACTTGTTCTATCACAAGGGGCCAGGCTTAGCACAGCGAGTTAAACTGCTAAGCTGCAGAAAATCCTGTTGATTGAAAGATTGGCAGTTCAGGGTGAGCACCCGCTGACAACCCCAGATCCCTCCCACCTAACAGATCGAAAACAAAAATGTGAATAGAGAAATAGGTACTTTAAGCGGGGAGGTAATAAAAGGCGCCCCTAAAGGACATGCCGGCAATTCAATCGGGAGGACTTCCAAGAACAACAAAGCTCCTTGGCATGGAACATGGAGTGACAGCACACACGCACACACTCGTGGCTGGAGTCGAACACAGCCTCCAGATGCCAGAAATGGAAAAGATGGCGAAAGCCTTTGCCTCTGTTTATGTATTGTCTGTCCTTGTTAATAATATAACGGCATTGAATGTTTGTCGTATATGTGTTCTGTAATCTGCCCCGAGTCCCCTCGGGGAGATAGAGCAGAATATAAATAATATGGATATGGAATATTATTATTATTATTATTATTATTATTATTATCCATCTCTACATGGTGATAGGGTTTTGAGTAAGAGATGTTTCCTTTCTCGGCTTGCCCCTTCAAACACCAACTCCTTTATTCAATTTCCTGCCTTAAAATCCTCTCTTCTTTCCCCCAGTCAATCAACCGGGCAATGCAGAAACCGAATGAAGAATATAGCATTGGCGTCCTGGACATTTACGGCTTTGAAATATTTCAGGTAACCTAGTGGTCCAAAAAAATAAGAAGTCCAAATGGATGTTGTTTATTTTTACATCATATCCAAAGGAAGGGATGGGTTCATTCATCTAAGTGACTCCAGAGACCATGTGACCTTGTTGCTGTCTGTTCAGGATTCTTCAAATTGAACTAATAAATATATGTGTGTGTATATATGTATGTATGTGTGTATACACATATACTTATGAATCCTCTTTGAAAAATATGTATGTAGGTATGTAAATATGTCTGTATATATCTAAGTACATGCATATATATGTGTGTGTGTGTAAAGAATATATGTGTGCGTATATATATATATATATATATATATATATATATATATATAAATGACCTGTTTGAAGTTTGAATATATATGAAAGTGTGTGTGTGTGTGTGTGTTTGCATGTATATATACATGTTTGTATGTATATGCATACATATATTTATTAGTCATGTTTAAGTATCTGTATTTAAGCATATGTATCTATGTTTGTATGGATATACATAACCATGTATATATATGTATGTGTGTGTTTATATACACACACACATATATATATATATACACATACATATTTGAAGAGTATATATGTTTGTACATATACATGTATTAATCATGTTTGAATATATATGTGTATACATACAAACACTTGTATATATGTGTGTATATATACACACACATATATATTTAGTAGTCCTGTTTGAAGTATATGTACGTGTATATATATATATACACACACACTCATATGTATATATATATGTTGTCATGTTTGAAGTATATGTATATACATTTAATGTGTGTATATATGAACACACACATATATATTTAGTAATCCTCTTTGAGGTATACATATGTATATACATATATATTTATTGGTCATGTTTAAATAATATATATCTATATACATACAATGTATGTGTGTGTATATAGTCCTGTTTGAAGTATACATATGTATATGCATATATGGATGTATTTGTGTGTGTGTATATGTGTGTGTGTGTATATATATATATATATATATATATATATATATATATATATATATATATACACACGTGTGTGTGTGTATATATGTCATGTCTGAAAAATAGGTGTGTTTGTATATATGTATATCTACTCTTCCTTTTAGAGAAACGGCTTTGAGCAATTCTGCATCAACTTTGTGAACGAAAAGCTGCAGCAGATCTTCATCGAGCTGACCCTCAAAGCTGAACAGGTGAGATGTCCCTTTTCAGGGTAAAAAGGGAGGCAACCCCCCTTAAAATATTAGGGTTTAGTTTAAAACAAACGAAGCAAAAATCAAGCTATATGATGACAATAACACACCTTGTTTCCCCCGCCTTTGGGCTTAGGAAGAGTATGTTCAGGAAGGCATCAAATGGACCCCGATTGAGTATTTCAACAACAAAGTAGTGTGCGACCTCATCGAAAACAAGCTGGTAAGAGGATGATCTCATCGGTGATGTCATTGATTGACACGCAACGGGGAGGGTCCAATGGGTAATGTCAGTGCTGCGATTTCCCATCTCTGCACCTTTTCCCAGAATCCTCCAGGCATCATGAGCATCTTGGATGATGTCTGCGCGACCGTCTATGCCAAAGGGGACGGGGCCGACCAGACGCTGTTGCAGAAGCTGCAGTCGGCTGTTGGGACTCACGAGCATTTCAACGGTTCCAGCGGCGGATTCGTCGTCCACCACTATGCTGGCAAGGTCTGTGGCTTCCCTTCCCAATCCCTATTCATTTTCTCTAGGAATTCCTAGACCCTCAAGTGATTTTATGGCCAAAGTTGATACCAATATTGTCAACACCCATTGAGTATTTATACATGAATGAGTTCCTTCTCTCACGTCCGCCCTGTTCTGTGCATGGGACTGATTGTCTCAAGGCGAGCAGTTAGATCCAACCAAGAAATACTACAGAGTCTTTATCTGTAGTTAGCAGAGATGTATAGTACAGCCTCTGACCTTGTTTGCCGCTTGCCACTTTAATAAGCACGTTTGAGCTCTAACTTTCCTCCAAATGCCTTTGGAGGCTTTAATTTTCACTCGTTGCCTATGTACATCTATTTACACATCGGGTCTGCTATTGGTATATGTGGAGATATACTCACAGCAAGTCAACGAGAAGTGATGACCATAGCAAAACATGGCAAAAGATCATCACAGCAAAGGAACCATATGACACATGCCTGCAACTTACGTTTATACCCACAGGGACCACAGGAAATGATACAATTCTCATCATGCCTGTCACATGGTCATGACTTATCAAGGCACTGAATTTTTGCCATTGTTATTGGAAACCGCCCTGTGTCCCTTCAGAGAGATAGAGCAGGCTATAAATAAAGTATCATCATCATCATTTCTCCCTCTAGATCCACATCTCCATTTGCTTAACCCTTCAGTGGAATGTGCTGTGACCACATGTCTATTAGAACTGTATTTTCCACACACTGAAGTTATAGACAATGCATTTCATTTTCTAACAAACACATCATTATCTACCTGACCAAAATATTCCATCTGCCCTCAAAGTTTTTGAGGCTAGAGTTAGTTCTCTGATATTGTACGGCTCCTCTGTTTGGATTTCTGCAATCAATAAATCATTTAATATATTCAATTCCAAGTTTCTCCGGAAACTAATGGGGCTCCTTAGATGTTTGTCTTATGCCATTGTATGCATTGAAACCTTGGCATGGATGAGAGCTATAAATTTTGGCTGCACAAGCAGACCCCAATAGCTGTATTCTCTCTCTTGTCTCTCTCTCTTTCTTATCAGATCATTTTATTTCAGAACTAGCTTGGGTTGCCTGGGTTATTTGAAAAAGTCAATTTTTTAATTGTACAAAAGGCATAAGGTTGTGGGTGAACAACAACTCACATTCTGCCAGGTTAACTCCGGAAAATTCCATCAGTACCTAAAGTTTGTTATGTTGGGCAAGTTTGCTCTAGAGATGCATCATCAGTGGGATTCAGTGTGGCAGTAGGGCAAACTACAACTCCCTCTATGGTGAACCAGTCCCCTCAAACCCCTCCAGTAGGTTGATTTAGTCATGGGGGTTCTGTGTGCTAAGTTTGATCCAGGTCCATCATTGATTGAGGTCAAAGTTTCTCTGGTTGTGGGTGAACTACAACTCCCAGAAAGGAAGGTCACTCCTCCCCCACCCCCAAACCCCTCCAGTAATCAAATTTCAGCATAGCAAGTATGTGTGCCAAGTTTGGTCCAGATTCATCGGTGTTTGGGTGCTATCTGCATGTAGGTGAACTACAACTCCCCCATATCATGGTGACTTTCCCTCAAAGAGCTCCGGTATTTTTTGCTGGTCATGGGGACTTTGTGTGCCAAGTTTTGTCCAATTCCATCCTTGGAGTTCAGAGTGCTCCTTGACTGAAGGTGACTTATAAATCCCAATACCTACAGCTCCAAAACGTCCAAGCCAATTTCCCTCAAAACCCACCAGTATTGAAATGTGGGCATATTGGGTATGCATGCCAAGTTTGGTCCAGATCTATCATTGTTTGAGTTCATAGTACTCTCTGGATGTAGGTGAAATATAACTCCTATAAATCCCTCCAAAGACATCCAGTATGTTTTGTTGCTCATGGGGGTTCTGTGTGCCAAGTTAATTCCAGGTCCATCGTTGGTGGAGTTCAGAATTCTCTTAGATTGCAGGTGAACTATACATCCCAGTACCTACAACTCTTATAAATCATGGTGAATTCTCCCCAAAACTCTCCAGCATGTTCAGTTGCTGATCAATTCCTCTGTTTGCTGTGTGCCATAGAAAAGAATAGGAAAGGGTTAAAGAAGAGGCAGTGGGTGGGGTCATGCAAATTCCACATAAATGGAGAGAGTCAGAAACACTGGGATGTCTGTGGTGGAGGAAACACAGAAAATCTAAGATAAAATTGTCTTTGAATGAAAGCCTTCACTTGGGTGGGGGAGGGGGCAAGATAGTGTTTGTGGAGGACATTGGCAGGGCTCTTGGACATGTTCATGGCGCTCACTATAACCTGCAATGTCATTGAAGGGATTGACTTAGGCAATCCCTCATAGCCTGAGGGTGATGGCCCTCCAAGTGTAGTGTCTTGGTGGTCTATACATGGTGTATATGCTGTGGAGCCCCATTTTTTATCCGCATGTTCTTCTGCAGTGAGAACATTGGTTTCCAGGTGGAAGGCAGTCCTGGTCAGGACTGGCTTCACATGCCTTTCTCTTGGTACATTTCTCCCTTTCACCCTCCATTCATGCCTCTTTGAATTCTGTAGCACTGCTGCTCACAGCTCACCTCCAGCTAGAGCACTCAAGGACCAGGGCTTCCCAATTCTTGGTGTCTATGCTTTAAGCCCATCTTTAAATCTCTTTTCCTGTCCATCCACATTCCGTTTTCCATTCTTGATTTCGGAATATAGTAACTGCTTTGGGAGACTGTGATTGGGCATTTGGACAATGTGGCCAGTCCAGCGGAGTTGATGGTGTAGGAGCATCGCATCAAAACTGGTGGAAGGAGGGAAGGAGGGCCATTGGTGTCTCCTGAGTAGTGGGAGCTATAGCTAATTGTGGAGGCAGGAGCTTGTCTGTGTAAGTGGACACCCTAGCCACAGATATACACACATATTTTTGCTTTTATTACGTGTATAGATAAATGATTCTCAGAAAGATTGAAACAATTGGCCTGTCCTAATGTGGAAGTCTGCAGGTCAGTCAAGAGCAAACTTTTGGATCTTGACTTTCATAATCTGACTCTTGCAGCAAAAACAATTTGCCGGTCCACTTCCGAGCAAAATTCAAAGTGCTGGTCTTGGCCTATAAAGCCATATACAGTTCCAGCCCAGCTTATGTGTCCGAACGTATCTCCCTCTATGTCCCGCCTTGGAATTAAAGGTCGTCCGGAGAGGCCCTGCTCTCAGTCCCACCCTCTTCACAAGCTCGATTGGCAGGGACAAGGAACAGGGCCTTCTCAGTGGTAGCCCTCCACTTGTGGAATGCTCACCCTAGCAAAATTAGGTCGGCTTCATCCCTCCTCTCTTTTAGAAAGAAGCTCAAAACATGGGTTTGGGACCAGTAGGTTTGGCAGTATTCACAATGCTTTAACTCTAACAATGACAGGCTTGGACTGAGTCGTCGGTCACTAAATTAGATTTGGACTTGGCTATATGATGAAGAATAATGTTTTAACATATTTTAATCCAATATATTTTAATCTAGTGCTTTTCTCTTGTATAATGTTGTTGTAATGTGTTTACATGTGTCGGCATCAAATTGCTGCCATTGTAAGCCACCCTGAGTCCCCCTTTGGGGGTTGAGAAGGACGGGGTGGAAATGTTGGAAATAAATAAATAAATAAAATTTGTTCCCCGACCACGTCATTGATTCCATGCTCAGCTTCACATTTTCATCAATCCGACCCAGAGGAAAGCTTTGGTGACTGCAAGATGCAGTGTGTTGCCATTAGCTCTTTTGTGTGGGAGGTATAAAAATGTGGAACAATCCGAAAGGATTTGTTCTTGTGACTCGGATTGTGTCAAAACACTTCACCATTCTTTGTTTGCTCTAAAGATAATATACAGATGAAATACAGGAGTTCTGTTTTTTCACTGTGGCAAGAGTGTTATAAAACAACTCTAATGCATTCTTTTGTGAGATTGTTTATTCTTGAGATGACTAATTCTTAATTATGCTTTCTTTTTAATCTGTGACTTACTCTTGTTGTATATGCCTATGTTGTGATTTTGCTGTTGTATCCCAGTAAAGGCTGTGTGCGTGACACATCTGGCCATATAGAGACACAATGGAGGATCTAGAGCAGTGTTTCTCAACCTTCCTAATGACATGACCCCTTAATACGTTTCCTCATGTTGTGGTGACCCCCAACCATAACATTATTTTCATTGCTACTTCATAACTGTAATTTTGCTACTGTTATGAATCAGAAGGTAAATATCTGATATGCAGGATGTATTTTCATTCACTGGACCAAATTGAGCACAAATATCCCATACACCCAAATTTGAATACTGGTGAGGTTGTGGGGGGGGGGGGGGGTGTGATTTTGTCATTTGGGAGTTGTAGTTGCTGGAGTATATAGTTAACACATAATCAAAGAGCATTCTGAACTCCACCAAGGATGGAATTTAACCAAACTTGGCACCATAACAACAGAAAATCCTGGAAGGGTTTGGTGGGCACTGGCCTTGAGTTCTGGAGTTGTAGTTCACCTACATCCAGAGAGCGCTGTGGACTCAAACAATGATAGATCTGGACCAAACTTGGCATGAATACTCAATATGCCCAAATGTGAACACTGGTGGAGTTTGGGGAAAACAGACCTTGACATTTGCCAGTTGCAGTTGCTGGGCCAAACTTCCCACACAAAACCCCCATGCCTTGAAGGGACTTGCTGGCACGAACCTCCTTCCAGCCTCGTACACTCTCCCTTGCCCACACATGTGCACCACACTGCCATACACCGAGCATGCCTGC
The DNA here is from genome assembly GCF_037176765.1 of Anolis sagrei. NCBI lineage: Eukaryota > Metazoa > Chordata > Lepidosauria > Squamata > Anolidae > Anolis > Anolis sagrei. Next base: position 51,207,125 of record NC_090034.1, read on the forward strand.
TCTCCCCTCCCTGCTTGGAGTCTCAGAAACAGCCCACCGCTTGGCTGAGAGACCAGTCAATCACAGCGCAGGAGGGCTTTTGGTGGGAGGATTCACCCTCTGTTTCCAAACAGGAAGAGAAGGACAGGCGGAGTGATCTTCAGCTTTCTCTGCCAAAAGGGTTCCTAAGACAATCAGAAATATATGTTTTCTAATGGTGTTTGGCGACCCCTCTGAAACCCCCTTGCGACCCCCCCCCCCCGGGGTCCCGACCCCCAGGTTGCGAAACACTGACCTAGAGATTCCCACAGAAGTGTTCTCTCAATTTCAAAAAAGAGCACTATGGAGTAATGGGGATAAAAGAGAGAAGTGACTTTGGCCATATTGGATGCGAAGACCTTTAATGTCTTCTAGGTTTCCTATGATGTGAGCGGCTTTTGCGAACGGAACAGAGATGTCCTATTCACTGACTTGATCGAGCTGATGCAAAGCAGCGAGTTGTGAGTGTATTTCCCTCTCTGCTTTGATTATTAGGTAGCTAAATAATAATAATAATAATAATAATAATAATAATAATAATAATGAGACACCTCTTAATTTCTCAGTGCTTTCATCCGGACACTTTTCCCTGAAAAACTGGACGCGGACAAAAAAGGACGGCCCACAACAGCCGGGAGCAAAATCAAAGTAAGGCTGTACCCATCTTGACTGTTATAAATTTGACTGCAAATGTTTGCTATGCATCATCTTCATCCTCCTTTCCTAAACAGAAACAAGCCAATGACCTGGTGAACACGCTGATGAAGTGCACCCCGCACTACATCCGCTGCATCAAACCCAACGAGACCAAGAGGCCCCGCGACTGGGAGGAGAGCAGGTGAGGAATTATAAGGTTCCTCTACATCCCGGGAGTTGTAGTTCCCATAAAAAAAAAAAGCAGGACAGGGAAACATGGCACCTTCTGACTCCATTGAATATAGGACTAACAACTACCTCTGTTATATTGGCTCTTGTAGGGTGAAGCATCAAGTCGAGTACCTGGGTTTGAAGGAGAACATCCGAGTCCGCCGGGCCGGCTTTGCCTACCGCAGACTGTTCCAAAAATTTCTGCAAAGGTAAGGGGCACCTCTGAAGACATCAGGGACCTATAATGACTTTGGGACTACTTACTTTACTGGTAACTACTCATTACTGCTATCCAGAACACTAATTTACTCGGTTACTGGTTGCTAAGAAGTTGCTATTATGGTCACGATAATGGGGAAGTATAAGGTACTTCTCTTTCTCCCCCAAGTGATCAGTTCAGATATTGCAACTGGGAAATTGTGTCATTGGGAAATTATAGGGTGTTTCTCTCTCCCCCAAGTGGCCGATTCAGATATTGAAACTGGGAAACTCAAAAGGCATCACAAAGCTTTTTTGTAGTCTTGTGAAGTATCAGCAAGTATTCTGCTTTGCAGGTATGCCATCCTCACCCCGGAGACCTGGCCAAGGTGGAGGGGAGACGAGCGCCAGGGGGTCCAGCATTTGTTGAGATCCGTCAACATGGATGCCGACCAGTACCAGATGGGTCGCACCAAGGTTTTTGTCAAGAACCCAGAGTCGGTAAGAGCTGACAGTGCCCTTAGCAATGTCTCTTAGAGTCTCTAACTCCTCGCATTGGAGAGAACATCTCTCTAAAAATCTCTTGGTCTTCTAGTGTGATTGTATGGTTGATGTTGACCATAAAGTCATGCTGGAGGATCTAGAGATTCCAGGAGAGATGTCTTACATTTAGGGATGTTCTTTTTTGCGAATGTGGAGAGCTGAACGTTGCACTAATGAATTAATAACGAAAAGGTTCACTTTTTTCTCCACATACCTTGCCAGCTCTTCCTTCTCGAAGAGATGCGGGAACGGAAGTTTGATGGATTTGCCCGGGTCATCCAGAAAGCGTGGCGACGCCACATTGCCATCCGGAAATACGAGCAAATGCGGGAAGAAGGTGAGGAACGGCAGCATTATGGGACACCATTATCTGCATTACACAGTTTTAGCGGAATCCTGGGATCTGTCATTTGGGGAGGGACTTGGAGATGAATTCATGTCTCTGATCAAATCATTATATTTATATATAAAATGGGAGGGGGATGAATCCAAACGTGTCACTTTTTTGCTTGCGGCATAGCCTCCCACATCCTGTACAACTTCAAGGAGAGGCGAAGAAACAGCATCAACCGAAACTTCGTGGGCGACTACCTGGGCATGGAGGACAAACCCGAACTCCGCCAGTTCTTGGCCAAAAGGGAACGGATTGATTTTGCCGACTCGGTCACCAAATACGACCGAAGGTTTAAGGTGAGTGTTGTTGTGTGTTGACAGGTCTCTTTTCCAACTTTCAGCAAACCAAACATTTCCTCCGTTTAAGATCTTTAGCCTCACCCAAGATTCACGGTCAAACGGGGATCTGAACCATGGTCTCCAGAATCATATTTATACTTACATAAATAGGTAAAAGTAAAGGTTTTCCCCTGACATTAAGTCCAGTCGTGTCTGACTCTGGGGGTTGGTTCTCATCTCCATTTCTACGCCAAAGAGCCGGCGTTGTCCGTAGATCCCTCCAAGGTCATGTGCATATCGGCCGACATATTGACGCTCCATATAAATACTATATAAATATTTATTTTGGGTTTCCTTTTTTATTCCAAGTCTTCTAGGTGTTTTGTAGTTCAACTACCAGAAGTCCCGGCCTAGCTTGTCCAATGGTCAAGGATTCAGGGAGCTTAGAGTTTGGGAACCATAGATCCTAGTCATTGTTGGGCATTATTCATTCAGACATGGTTCACCTCTCGCCATCTCGTTTGCCTCCTCTTCAGCCGATCAAGCGCGACTTCATCTTGACCCCCAAATACTTCTATATGATTGGCCGAGAGAAGGTGAAAAAAGGCCCCGAGAAAGGTCAAATCCGAGAGGTGTTGAAGAAGAAAGTGGAAGTCCAAGCTGTGAATAGAGTCTCGCTCAGGTGAGAACCTTCCTTCCAAGGGTTCGTTGGTCTATTTCATCTGTATCTCTCAAGGAATTTGCAAAATCTACCTTGAGCTCCAGCACTAGAAGACAATGGAGTTGCCTTCCATGCTACTTCCATGTTTGGGATATCTGTATTACTTCCCCCCAAAATTTGATTTTTCTTATGGATATCACTTACTCCTCAGCACCAAACAGGATGATTTTTTCATCCTCCATGAAGCGGAAGTGGATACATTCCTGGAGTCCATTTTCAAGACCGAACTCATCAGCCTTCTGTGCAAGCGGTATGAAGAAGTCACCCGGCGGAAACTCCTCCTCAACTTCAATGACACGTAAGCAGACCCAGACAGCTGATTCAGGGATTCAGGTTTTTTGAAAAATGGGTTTTAGACAAAGGTGTGCAACCATTGAAAGAACTCAAACGCCATTGGGATTCCTTCTTCAGGCTACAGTTCCGGGTCAAGAAAGAAGGCTGGGGAGGCGGTGGGACTCGGACAGTGACCTTCATGAGTGGTCAAGGCAGCGCCGCTGTCCTCAAGGCTGGAGGGAAGACATTGACCGTCTCCATTGGGAGCGGATTGCCGAAGAACTCCAGTAAGTGTTGGTCTTGATGGGACCATAGGTCTACAACATTTCACCAAGTTAAAATCAGATATGTGTCATCAAATATCACCTGGAGGTGGTCAAGATGGCAAAAGTTATTATTGTAGTTTGATGGAACCTCCTTCTACTCTACCTTGGACTAGATAGCCTTTGGGAGTCCCTTCCAACTCTTGGATGTGTAGCAGCCCTGTGTTTCCGCTTTGGTTCTAGTTAAGTGGCTCCAAACACCAAGTAAGGAAGTTTTGTCTTACATCTCGCTTGTATTTTCTTTTTTCCCTGCCAGAGCCCACCAGGAAAGAAATCCACCACAGCAAAGCTCACCAGAGGCCAAAAGGACCCCCACGAGCCACACCGCCAGCCCCAAGAGGTATTATTATTGTTAGTCATTGTAGTATTTCTCTACCAAAGGAGACTCAAAGGAGGTAGGAAAGCTTGAATATGTCCCAGAAGCTCTTTATCAGAGATTTAAGATTGTCTGCACATTGCACTTACCCTAAAATACTCAGCACTTTTTAATCTGTACCCATTACATTCGGCCTGGCCCTAGTTTTATTGTGTCATGGTGTATTGTTTCTATTGTTTACTGTTATTGTTTAATGTTTTGATTTGCTTTATAATGCTATGTGTATTGTTATGTTGTTGTTTTATTGAGGCCTTGGCCTTTGTAAGCCGCATCGAGTCCTTCGGGAGATGCTCGTGGGGTACAAATAAAGATAATAATAATAATAATAATAATAATAATAATAATAATAATAATAATAGAAAAAAAGTAGTAGTAATAATAATAATAATAATAATAATAATAATAATAATTGAATAATTCACCTAGAGAAGGTGAAAAGTACAACTAAAAAACGGCAATTAAAGGTTTGGGAATGCGAATAAAGAATGTAAGGAGACTGAACAGGGAGTTAAAATCCAAGAAAATGAAGGTATAAACATCCAGATTTCAGTAGCAAACCCCAGCAGACACCATGGTCCCACTCTATATATTGTTTGACTATTACAGATCCAACTGGAAATTCTAATGGAATGGCTAACAACCACAGCACAAATTATTATATCATTAAGATATGTTAATTCTCAAGCAGCCCATCAATGGTTCGAATGTGAATTAGGATATTTACAGTGACTTGGAGAGGTTAAACGATCTGTCCTTTGCTTGTCGCTGCTTGGAAATGTTTCTATTGGGGCATGACGATGGGTACGGTGTTGGGGTCGGCACCATAAACTCACATTCCTAGCAGTTATGGCGTTTGAACCCGTGATCTGAAACATTGTCAGAAAGATTCATTTGTTTGCCAAATGCCTCTCAAATGCAGGGGGACCTCCTTCGGGGAATTTCCGGAATGGTGCCGCACAGTTTCCCCGCAACAGCAGCCGCCTGCAGGAGGAACCCTACAGCACCCCGAGGCGGGCGGGGCAAGCACCCCCGGCAACAGCGCTCCCTAAGCAAGGGGTTTCGCGGAGGGCCAAGGCCAGGACGCCCTCCGAACACAACATGGAGTTCCTCAACGTTCCGGACCAAGGAATGGCTGGGTAATTGATGCTTCAGCTACCTTAAAATTGCAAGAATGTGTATTGTTGAGTCCTTCTGTTGTGCCCTGTAGGTGTTCTCGCTGACTCCCATGTTGCTTCCTGCCTCACAGGACCCAAAGGAAGCGTAGCATTAGCCAAAGGCCTCCTCCGGCAGTGGGGCGGCCCAAGCCTCAGCCCAAAGCCACCGGGCCCCGCTGCCGGGCCCTTTATCAATATCTCAGCCAAGACGTGGATGAGCTCAGCTTCAATGTGGGCGATGTGATCGACCTCTTGATGGAAGGTACGGACTCTTTTGTTCTAATAATTCCATAAGATTCGACTCTCGTTGGGCGAGTGGGCTTAATAACAAAAGACCCTCCTCATAAATGTTCAGCAGAGCAACTCAGCAGCAGCGTGACCCTGTGCCAGTAGCCCAAAGTGATAAAAAGGACAAAAACACAGAGACCAATGTTATATCTTCCATAGGACGCCTTCCTTTGTAGTAAAATAATATAGTTGTACTATTTACAATAACAAGGTTTCCACAACATGAATAAACAAATACACAGTAGCTTTAGACATAGGAGCTTTTCCACACGAGGCTTCTCTCACACCAGGCCTTCTCATATCAGGCCTTCCCAATACTGGGAGGCCTACCTCACAGAGAAGCCTCCTCACATAGACTGAGAAGTTCCCTCACTGAGGCAACTAACAATAACAGGATTCAGCCTAATCACTCTCCACAGGGTGGCTATTTACAAGAACAAGGTTTCCACAACACAAATAAACAAATACACAGTAGCTTTAGACATAGGAGCTTTTCCACACGAGGCTTCTCTCACACCAGGCCTTCTCATATCAGGCCTTCCCAATACTGTGAGGCCTACCTCACAGAGAAGCCTCCTCACATAGACTGAGAAGTTCCCTCACTGAGGCAAGCTAACAATAACAGGCTTCGGCCTAATCACTCTCCTCAGGGTGGCTATTTACAAGAACAAGGTTTCCACAACACGAATAAACAAATACACAGTAACTTTAGACATAGGAGCTTTTCCACACGATACTTCTCTCACACCAGGCCTTCCTCATACTGTGAGGCCTACCTCACAGAGAAGCCTCCTCACATAGACTGCGAAGTTCCCTCACTGAGGCAAACTAACAATAACAGGCTTCGGCCTAATCTCTCTCCTCAGGGTGGCTATTTACAAGAACAAGGTTTCCACAACACGAATAAACAAATACACAGTAGCTTTAGACATGGAAGCTTTTCCACACGAGGCTTCTCTCACACCAGGCCTTCTCATATCAGGCCTTCCTCATACTGTGAGGCCTACCTCACAGGGAAGCCTCCTCACATAGACTGAGGAGTTCCCTCACAGAAGCAAACTAACTCTAACAGGCTTTGGCCTAATCTCTCCTCTGGGTGGCTATTTACAAGAACAAGGTTTCCACAACACGAATAAACAAATACACAATAGCTTTAGACATGGGAGCTTTTCCACACGAGGCTTCTCTCACACCAGGCCTTCTCATATCAGGCCTTCCTCATACTGTGAGGCCTACCTCACAGAGAAGCCTCCTCACATAGACCGAAGAGTTCCCTCGCTGAGGCAAACTAACACTAACAGGCTTCGGTGTACTAACTCAGTGCTTGACTCACTTTTGTAATCAAAAATACTCAAGTTAATTTTTAATATTCCTGACAACTCTCAACCAGAGTAGTGCTATAGTTACTACTAGTCTTGTATATTCAGCCCTCCACATTTGCTGATCAAAATTTAGTTAAAACCTGCAAAGAACCCAAAAGGGCTAACTACTTTAATAGCCATCAATTTATTATTACACTACGTAACAAAATTTGGGGAAAAAAGTGTGTTCCTGGTTTCAAAGTGTTATTTCCTGTTTAATTGTGCGACCCTTACTTTGAAAGTAGTTGTTATACTGCAAAAACTTCATTTTTGTGGCTGCCAGAAACAATGTTGGATTGGTTAAGACTCAATGAGATAGTAATTGAAAAACTAGAGCAAAATGTGCTGGAGGATGTCCCACCAAAACAAAGTTTCTGAAGTCTAATAAACTTTTTCCAAGTTTTTATGATAGAACCAATTAGGAAATGACATTTAGAACCAGGAATAAAAACTGTGTTATATAGTGTTGATCAATGTACAGCAAAGAAGGCGAATCTGATTTTGCAGGAAAGGGTTGGACTAGATGGCCCTTGGGATTTCTTCCAACTCTAGGATTCTATTATATGTTTCTGTGATTTATTTCATTGCAAATAATTGCTTTAATTCTGGTGTAATCATGTTACATAGTGTTATTATCACGCTATTATTATTATTATTATTATTATTATTATTATTATTATTATTATTAAAGCTTGGGCACCCGACAGTGCCCAGGTTATTTGAAAAAGGCATTGTTTATTTTGGGGTGTTAGGTAATATCAGTTCAGTAATTTGTAGCTCTATTTCTTAGAGAGAAAAAAAACCAGTATTTCCTGTTGTTTTTTAATGAATGCTCCCATTAGAAAATGAAAAAGGGTGTGGGTGAACTGCAACTCCCAAAATCGTGGGCCAATCACCTCAAAGTCCACCAGTATTCTAAGTTGACCATGATGGGTCTGGGTGCCAAGTTTGGTCCAGATCTAACGTCAGCTGCGTTCAGTGCTTTCTGGATGAGGGTGAACTGCAACTCCCAAAATCAAGGCCCATTGCCACAAATCCCTCCAGTGTGTTCAGTTGGTCATGGAGTATCTCTGTGCCAAGTCTGGTTTCGGTCCATTGTCCATGGGGATTACAGTTTCTCTGGTTGTAGGTGAACTACAACTCCCAGAAATCAAAGTCTATCCCTCCCAAACTCCTTCAGTATTCAAATTTGGGCATATCAGGCATGTGTGCATCGTCATTCGAGTTCACTGTGATCTGGATGTAGGTGAACTACAACTCCCCCAAATCAAGATGAATTCCCCCTAAAGCCCTCCAGTATTTTTTGTTGGTCATGGGGGTTGTGGGCCAAGTGAGGTCCAGAGTGCGCTTTGATTGCAAGTAAACTTTAAATCCCAGTGCCTACAACTCCCAAATGTAAAGGGCAATTTCCCCAAAACCCACCAGTATTCCAATTTGGATGTATCGGGTATACGTGCCAAATTTGGTCCAAGTCAACTGTTCTTTGGGTTCACAGTGCTCTCTGCATGTGAGCTACACTTCCTATAAATCAAGGTCAATTCCCTCCTCCCCAAACCTCTCCAGTATTTTTCGTTGGTCATGGGAGTTTTGTGTGCCAAATTTGGTCTATATCCATTGCTGGGGGTCACAGTGCTCTGTCTTGATGCAGGGTGAACTACAACTTCCCTAACCCTAGCTCTAACTCTAACCCTAACCCCAAACCCTTCCAATATGTTCAGTTGCCGATCAATTCTGCTCTGTTTGCTGTGCACCATAGACAAAAGTAGGAAAGGGTTAAGGGAGAGGCATGGGCGGCGGAGGGGGGGGCTCATGCAAATTTCACACCAATGGAGAGAGAAAGGAACACTGAGATGTCTGTGGTGGAGGAAAAAATAAAATCTAAGATGAAATTGTCCCTGCATAAAAGCCTTCACTTGGGGGTAATGGGCAATATGGTGTTGATGGCGGACATTGGCAAGGCTTTTGTACATGTTTACGGCACTCAATATAACCTGCAATGTCACTGGAGGGAGGGCCATTGATGTCCCCTGAGTAGTGGGAGCTATAGCTGTTTGTGGAGGCAGGAGCCTGTATAAGTGGACACCCCAGCCACATGCACACATCCATTTTTCACTTTTATTAAGTGTATATGTGTGTATTTATTTATTTATTTATTTATAATTATTATTATATATTATTATATTTTATATATGATAATTTTATATATATATTTAATATTTTTATTATTAATATCCCACTTCTTTGCTCTAAAAAAGGGACTCAAAGCAGCACTTTAGAGATAACACAACCCATACCTGACTGCTGCCAAACTCGTGGTCTATGTTTTGCCTCCAAACGTTGTTCACAGTAATGCTTTTAATGAGCCTCCTTATGGTGTAGCCGTGCATCGTACAATAGCAATGGAACAATAAGGAGGCTCTAGAAATGCTTAAGAGCAATTTGATTTTCCGCAGATGCCTCTGGATGGTGGAAGGGCCGCCTCCACGGGCGCGAAGGCCTTTTCCCCGGAAATTATGTACAGAAACTCTGAGGAAATTTCCCCCGAAACAGAAGGGAAAAAAGGACCCAGTTGTCGGCTTGAATGCACAAAGGAAAGAAGAAGGAGCCTGTTCGGCCCCAAGGCGGACAAAGGACATTGCCGAAAACACTGACTCTGTAAAAGGCAGGTTGGTTTTTCCATCCTTGTTTGGCAACGTGAAAAGACAAACCGAACGAGGACATCTTACTGTTTTGGGATGCTCTGGTGCTAACTTTCAAAAAGGGGAGCAAGTAGGAATGTGGGGAGGGTTCTTGGTGTAGGAATAAAGGCATTAATGTGCTTTGTATGTCCGTCGCAATGCTTCACGGGGAGGAATAAATTAAATATGCTGTTTGGGAATGCGATTAAGTACATCTTTCAGACGTTAACACCCGTCAACAGACAAGATATTGCACCAATTTTACTGTAAGCTGCTTTGAGTCTTTTTTAAATGTCCTGTGTTTTGGTCTCTGTCCTGTGTGATGAATGTGCATTTTATAGAAATGCTTTTAGGGAACCGAATTTTAGTATGTTTGTAGAATTTTATAGTATTTGTGTGTTTTGGACTGTGCTGTTACCCACCTCAAGCAATGAGAGGTAGATAAGAAATAAAATTATTATTATTATTATTATTATTATTATTATTATTATTACTATCGTCATCATCACTACTACTTCAAGAGTAACAAATGCAAGAACAAATGAAATGCAAAGATACAGAATGGGGGACGCGTGGCTCGAGAGCGGTACATGTGAAAAAGATCTTGGAGTCCTCGTGGACAATAAGTTAAACATGAGTGAACAATATGATGCGGCGGCAAAAAAAAGCCAGTGGGATTTTGGCCTGCATCAATAGGATTATAGTGTTTAGATCCAGGGAAGTCATGCTACCCTTCTATTCTGCCTTGGTTAGACCACACCTGCAATACTGTGTCCAGTTCTGGGCACCACAATTGAAGAGAGATGTTAAGCTGGAATGTGTCCAAATGAGGGCAACTAAAATGATCAAGAGTCTGGAGAAGAAGCCCTATGATGAGTGGCTTAAAGAACTGGGCATGTTTAGCCTGAAGAAGAGAAGGCTGAGATGAGACATGATAGCCATGTATAAATGTGAGAGGAACTCATAGGGAGGAGGGAGCAAGCTTGTTCTATGCTGCCCTGGAGACCAGGATGCGGAACAATGGCTTCAAACTACAAGAAAGGAGATTCCATCTGAACATGAGGAAGAACTTCCTGACTGTAAGAGCTATTCGGCAATGGAGCGCTCTGCCCTGGAGTGTGGTGAAGGCTCCTTCTTTGGAGGCTTTTAAACAGAGGCTAGATGGCCATCTGTCAGGGGTGCTTTGAATGTAATTTTCCTGCTTCTTGGCAGGGGGTTGGCCTGGATGGCCCATGACGTCTCTTCCAACTCTATGATTCTACCTTGGGTCCCCTTTGTTGCCCAGGTTATTTGAAAAAGTCAATTTTTAATTGTACAAAATGCATAAGGTTGTGGGTGAACTACAACTCCCATGTCAGGTTAACCCCGAAAAACTCCATCAGTACTTAAATTTTGTTATGTTGGGCACACTTGCTCTAGATGCATCATCGATGGGGTTCAGTGTGCTCTCTGGCTGTAGGGTAAACTACAACTCTCACTATGGTGAGTCAGTCTCTTCAAACTCCTCAGTAGGTTGAGTTAGTCATAGGGGTTTTGTGTGCCAAGTTTCGTCCAGGTCCATCATTGGTGGAGGTCACAGTTTCTCTGGTTGTGGGTGAGCTACAACTCCCAAAACCCCTCCAGTAATCAATTTTCGGAATACAAGATATGTGTGTAGTTTGGTCCAGATCCATCGGTGTTTGGGTTCACAGTGCTCTTTGGATGTAAGTGAACTACAACTCCCCCAAATCAAGGTGCCTTTTCCCCATAGACCTCCAGTAATTTTTACTGGTCATGGGGGCTCTGTGTGCCAATTCCATCTTTGGTGGAGTTCAGAGTGCTCACTGACTGCAGATGAACTATAAATCCCAGCACCCACAACTCCAAAATGTCCAGGCCAATTCCCCTCAAAAGCCACCAGTATTCAAATTTGGGTTCCTGTATATTCCGGCATATAAGACGACTGGCCGTATAAGACCCCCAACTTTTCCAGTTAAAATATAGTTTGTGATATACTCTCTGTATAAGACTATCCCTCTTCCAACACACACCAAATAAAAATTTAAAAACATCAGATTTGATTTCAATATGGTAATTTTCCTATTACTGTACCTCCTTCTCTGCCTCTCAATCTCACACATGCGCACCTTCACTGCAGTCTTCAGGAGTGAGATCTGAGAGGCAGAGGAGGAGGTATGGTAATAGGATACAAGGGCGGGCCAGACAGGTAAAAGAGGTGTGCTTTTCTGGGCCCAGAGCCATTCCATCTCTTTTTTCCATACCCCGGGCGCCTGCAGCTTGCTCCACCCTTCACTTACACTTTTCCCTGGGCACCCCTTCACATTACCATCGGGACTGCATCAAATCCACGAATCCTGATGGATTTTCTTCTACCATATTTGTACAGTGTCGCCCTTAATGCTTTCATACAGTCGCTGTATACAGCAGGGACGCATCCGCTGCCATTTTTGAGCTCTCTCCATCATATGCGGCAACCAGATTCTTCAATCCGGACTGGAAGCTTCAGCACCCGCTCTGTAAGACTACTCCTAGCGTATAACTCCCAGCGTATGAGACTATCCCTAGCGTATAAGACTACTCCCAGCATACAAGTCTACTCCTGGTGTATAAGACGACCCCTGACTTTTGAGAAGATTTTCTTGGGTTAAAAAGTAGTCTTATACGCCATAAAATACGGTATATTGGGTATGCATGCCAAATTTGGTCCAGATATATCGTTGTTTGGGTTCACAGTGCACTCTAAATGTAGGTGAACTACAATTCCTATACATCCCCCCAAAGACCTCCAGTATGTTTTGTTGGTCATGGGAGTTCTGTGTGCCAAGTTGGTTCTAGGTTGGCGGAGTTCAGAGTGCTCCTTAGATTGCAGGAGAATTATACATCCCAATACCTACAACTCCTATAAATCATGGTGAATTCTCCCCAGACCTCTCTAATATGTTCAGTTGCTGATCAATTCCCATTTGCTGTGTGCCATAGATAAAAGTAGGTAAGTGTTAAGGGAGAGGCAGAGGGTGGGGTTATGCAAATTCCACACCAATGGAGAGTCAGAAACACCGGGATGTTCCTGGTGGAGGAAACACATAAAATCTAGGATGAAATTGCCTTCACTTGGGTTGTGGGCAGTATGGTGTTTGTGGCAGACACTGGCAGGGCCCTTGTACATGTTTACGATGCTCGCTATAACTTGCAATGTCATTGGAGGGAGGACCACTGGTGTCTCCTGAGTAGTGAAAGCTATCACTGTTTGTGGAGGCAGGAGCATGTCTGTGTAAGTGGACACCCCAACCACTAACATGCATACATTTTTTTACTTTTATTGGGTGGGTGGATAGATAGATGGATGGAAGATGGTGTCCCAAAGGCCTACCTTAATGGCTTTCCATCCATGCTCCCAAAGCAAGAGGGTTACCCTATTGCCTTCAATTTATTTGGGGTTGTAACACTCAAAAAACCTGAAAAGGTTCAAGCAAAAGTATAACCTTCTACTAGAACAGTGGTTCCCAACCCTTTTTTTTGACCAGGGACCACTTTGACCAGGGCCCTCTCTCCAACATTAGTACCAAAAGGGTTACGAATCAAGTTTTTTGTTAACTTTAGATTCAGTTTGGTTATTTGGGATGCCGATTCAGAAAATTGCATTGGATAGACCACATCTGCTCTGGTTTCTGATACAGAACATACGCCATCCGGTAGTCACCATCAGAAAATGATGGTGTCCACAGAAAATCATATTTAATCACTAGCTGTGCCCTGCCACGCGTTGCTGTGGCCTATAGTAAGAATTTTCGAAGTAGAGGTAGATATCTGGACTATTATGAAAGAGCGGTACGTACCTATTCTTTCCCTTTTTCTTCCCCTTCCTCTCCTTTCTTCCTTCTCTACCTCTTTTTTTCATTCCTTCTTTTGCTCTTTGGTTTCATCCATCCTTCTCTCTTTCCTTCCTTCCCTCTCCCTTCCTGTATTTCTTCCTTTGTCTCCTTTCTTCCCTCCCTGCTTCCTTCCTTCACTTTTTATTTCCTTTTCTCCTTCCTTCCTTCTTTACCTCTTTCCTGCCTTTCCTCCCCTTTTTTTCATTTCTACTTTCTCTTCTTCCTTCCTTCAATACCTCTTTCTTTCCTTCCTTCTCCCCCCTCCTTCCCTCTTTCTCTCCCCCCTTCTCTCTTTTCTTCCTTCCCCCTTTCCCTCCTACATTCCTTCCCTTTTTCTCTTCCTCCTTTCTTCTCTCCTTCCTTCCTGTCCTGTTCTCCTGCAATACTATGGTAGAGTCCCTTCTAACTCTATTCTTTGAGTCTATTTGATATAGCAATATTTTGAATTTAAAGGTATTTTGTGGCTTTTTTTCAGTGATGGTCACTCCTTGGATTGCGAGGAGTTTTGTTGCCAAATTTGGGGTCATTTGGCTCAGTAGTTTTTTTGTTTTTAAGGTACTCATTACGCACAGATGTATTTTTATATATATAGATTAGAGCTGATGTGGTAGTAGTAATCTTTTGGGGATAATCAGCCTCTTCCCTCCCAACATCCCTATTGCCTCAGCACTATAAGAGGGTTTTGCAAGACCAGTCTGTCTCATTGCTGCATGGTTTCGAGGCAACGGTGTAGTAATGGTGAGGCCACAGACCATATTTTCGTTCTTGCGGACCACTGGTGTTCCAGGGACCATAGGTTAGGAACCACTGCACTAGAATGTCTTTTGAAACATGTCGAAACCAGCAACGAAGTAAAATATAAACTTTTTATTTAGAATTAAAGCAAATACTTCTGTATCACAAACACACAATATTAAACTTCCAAGAAATATGCCGCTAAATTTTGAGAGTGAGCATTTATTTTGGAACGGTCACAACATGCGGACAAAAATGCGGGCGAGGGAAAGAAGAAAGGAGGAAAGAGAGGGAAAGATGACAAAAGCTGGAAATTTTTCAACATCTGCCCCAAACATCCCCACCACCACCACCAGCAAACTTAACACAATATTTCATACAAAGAAGTCATTTATGCGTACACACATATATATGTGCATGTATAAAGATGTTGACAGAATTCCTACCAATTTCATCTCCTGACAAAAAGATCCAAGGAAAAGCTCTACGAGGCAAAAAAAGGAAAACACTGCAAAACAAAATAATGTCTAATCTTCTTCCGAAGACTCGCGTTCGAAGCTGTAGGCCATAAAGCAAGCGTCGGGTCGCTTGGGGACAAGGGGATGCCCCGGTCTCACAATCTCAAAGCCCAAGAAGCTGAAAGTACGGAGCAACGAGGCTGGAGGGGGGAGCAGGAGAGGGTTAAGGGCTGGCCCAGACCCACAAAACACCACCACCACAGACCCACAAAACAACAACACCCTTTGACAATATGGATCAAAATCCAACCAAAATGGGCTCAGCACAACTATTGTTTACTCACCTCTGTCGTCTCGGTTCTTGTGGAAGCATATGAACACATGGTCAACTTGGAGCTGTTCTTCGGCAAATTCGAGAAGAACTGCGAAACTGAACAAAAGGAAGGGAGTGAGACGTACAAATGGCTGTGGTTTTGGGGAGAGAAGGAAGTGAGCAAGCCAAGTGCAAGATGCAATGCTAAAGGTACACCTCCCTTCCATTTCTATGTCACATGAAAATTACCACTGTTGGAAAATTTAGAAAGCAAAGGAAGATTGATGAAAAGCAGCCCAATCTTACCTATCTTTGCTCCCTTCTGGCAGAGCGCCGTTGGGGATCTCGATGTACAAGTTGTTACTATTCAGCACAGTCCTCCAACTGATGTGCTTGGCCTCCGTCAGCCTGGACTGGATATGCAGGATCCGTGTCCTGTTATTGGATGGGATTTCCTCTGTGACATTCAGCCGATTATCCTGTGGGAGGGAGAAGGAGAGCAAAAGGCGATTTGGAGCTATTTCCGACCAATGGGGCTTAGAAAAGGCCATGGCCAATTTTCCTGAGCAACCGATCCCCTGCAAAGCACGCTATCCGAAATTGTATGAGGTTACACTCCCCCCTGCGCCCACAATAATCCCATCCATAAAGACCACGCATACTTACAGAATAAAATAAATTAGCTGAAAGATTGTGATCCCTCTGACTATTCCCTCGCCCACCTGGGATCTTCAGGGGTGGGTGAGGGGCATCAGGAGCACCACCGAGGCCCCGGACCCAGGTTACTACAGCAATTGAAGGCCATCCTGGAACTGAAAAGGAAGAAAGGGAAGTCTGAGCGAGGAGTAAACATGCAAGGAGGGTCGGTGGGGCCAGAGTTGGGAGTTTGGGGGCAGAACGGCAGACTTGAAGACACACATAAATACATGTGTATTTGGCTTTACCCCAATGCCAAACTGGTATATTTACGCTCCATTCTTTATCAACACCTTGTTGCCGCTACTCTCCCTAACAATATCCTCCCTGCAACAAACACACACCTTTTCATTACTCTGGAGGCTGTATTGTTCCTATCATGGCTTTAAAAAGACGTCCACATCCAGATCTATTGGCCCTCGCATTAAAGTAGAGCATAGATGTTGGTTTTTTTCCACATCTGTGTCTGTATGCACGTTCAAGGTGACTTGAATATGCATACAGAGGTGGCTTTGGCATCCCCTTTCTCTGAAATGTACCAGGTATTTGTCAGGCCACTGATCAAGGGCTTTCGGGATTTCAATGGCATCGAGGCCCCTATTTGGACCGGCAAGCTGGCTATATACAGGTTTCGTCTGGTTGCGATAAGAGGACTTGGAAGTAAGTGGTTTTCACGTCTGCCGTAAGCCGGCTCAAACAAAGATGTTGGCTTTCTCGGATGGAACAGGTTCTGACTCGCCATAGGATTCAACTGAGGACCTTGTTTCCTCTACAACCCTTTAAAAAGCTAATGTTCCTCATCTGCCTCTTAAGGCTGGGGAAACTATTTGTGTTAATGAGGGAGGAAAGGATACCCTAAAGGAGTTCTCTGGGCAGATACACCTCCACTGTTGCCTCTTCTCCACTTTTTATGTGGCCGTGATCTCAATGCCCAGAAGCCAGTCTCATTTTTAAGGATTTTTTTAAAAAGGTTCTCCTTTGATAGGGAGGTTTATTACAAAAGGGAAGAGAGAAAAATGGCTCCTTGTGAGACCGTTTTGGGGAAGGAGAGAGGAAACTGTTGATGGGGGACATTTTGGGGAAGTAAATAGAGATAAAGAGAGAGAAGCTGCGTCATGCAATCGTTGTAGGGAGTGGCAGGAAGAGACAATTATGAGGAAATAGATCTGGGCCCAAAAGGACTGTTTTGGGGAGACGGGCCTGAGCCCAGAAATACTATTTTGTGGGGTGGATCTGGCCTGTAAACGACCATTTTGGGAAGAGATCTGGGCACAGAAATGCTATTTTGTGGAGACAGATCTGGACTCTAAATGACAATTTTTTGGGGGGGGGGGGGAGATCTGGCCTCTAAATGACCACTTTTGGGGAGCTCAATCTGGCCCTTAAAAGACAGATCTGGACCCAGAAAGGCTGTATTAGGAGGCTGAATCTGGCCCCTAAAAGCCCATTTTAGACTAAATTCTAAGGACGGATAAATCTGGCCCCTAAAAGAGAGATTTCTCTCCTTGAAAGACCATTTTGGGGAGATAAATATAGTCTCTAAAAGACCATTTTGAGGGAACAGATCTGGCCTTTTAAAATCTAGCCCTGAAAAGATAGATCTGGGCCCAGAAAAACTATTTTAAGGGATTCAATCTGACCACTAAAAGCCCGTTTGGGGAGACATATCTGGCCTTTAAATGATACACCAGACCCCTAAAAGACTGTTTTTGGGGAGATAAATCTGGCCCTTAAAAGAAAGCTATGCCCCCCCCCCAAAAAACCTTATCAGGGGCAACTAAAAGCCCATTTTGGGGAGATAAATTTAGCTCATAAAGTCTATTTTCTGGGGACTGATCTGGCCTTTAAAAGATAGAGCCAGGCCCAGAAAGACCATTTTGGGGGGTTGAATCTTGCCCCTAAATGACGACTTGGAGGAGAAAAATCTTAAAAGATTGATCTGAGCCCAGAAAAACCACATTAGGGGATTGAATCTGGCCCCTAAAAACCCATTTTGGGGAACAGATCTGGCCTTTAAAATATAGATATGGGGCCCAAAAAAGCATATTAGGGGGTTGAATCTGGCCCCTAAAAGCCCAATTTGAGGGGGGTGGGGGAGAGAAAATAAATCTCACCCAGGAAGGGCTGGCCCCTAAAAGACCACCTTAGGGGGTTAAATCTGGTCTAAAAAAGCTCATTTGGGGGAGATATATCTGGCTACTAAAAGATCAGACCCCTAAAAGACTATTTAAGGGAGATAAATCTGAGCCCAGAAAGACTATATAAGGGGGTTGAATCTAGCCCCTAAAAGCCCATTTGGAGGAAATAAATCCGAGTTCAGAAAGATCATTTTGCGGAGATAAATTTGGCTCCTAAAAGCCCATTTTGGAGGAAAGATGAGGTCTTAAACGGATAGATCTGGGCCCAGAAAGACCGTTTTGGGGAGATAAATCTAGCCCCTGAAAGCCGATTTTTGGGGAGACAGATCTGCCCCTGAAAAGCTAGGTCTGGGCCCAGAAAGACCATGTTAGGGAGTTGAATCTGACCTCTAAAAGCCCATTTTGGGGAGATTAATCTCGCCCCTAAAAGTGCATTTTGGAGGGACAGATCAGGTCTTTAAAAGCTAGATCCGGGCCCTGAAAGACAATTTCAGGGAGCCAGACTTGGCCCAACTCTTCCCCCCCCCCCCGTTTTTTTTCCTGCGATGCACGTCCGCGCATGCGCCCTGGGGAGGGGCGTGTCGGCGCTGGCCCCGCCCCTTGGAGGCCCGAAGGAAAGCCAGCGTCCTGAGGCCTGGCTGGCGGCTCCTCACCGGCCAAGAGCAGCGTTGGCGGGCCGGGCAGGCATGATGTCTCGGTGGGTCTTTTTATTCCCTTCCTTCTCGCGGGCGAAGCAGTGGCTGTTGAGGATCCGCTGCAGGGAGGATTTCACCATCCGGGCCGCCCCCTGGTCGCCGAACCCCCTCCCTTCCCTGCCGCGCCGCTTCTGCTCCTGTTGCTCTCCTGGGCTGTTCAAAATGGCGGGCCGCTTCCTGTTGCGCGGCCTTTTATCACCTACGCCACCACGCCCACCAGTGACGTGTCGCCCGCTTAGCCACGCCCACTCCGCCCGTGCCTCTGCGCCCACTCGCAAAGCTTAAACCAACCAGTGTCGTCGTATCATTCCAAAGCCACGCCCACATATTGCTCCGCCCTCTACTCTCTTTCTTCTCTCTCTCTCTCTCTGAAGTAAACAACTTTTTTTTCTCCCCATCACGCCCCGCCCCGTCACCGCGAGGGAGTCTCTGATTGGATAAAGCCGTGGCTACAGGGAGAAGTGAAGCGCATGCGTACAGGCGAGGCTTTCAATCAAGCCCAAGAGGGAGGGAAGAGGAGCGGCAAGCCGCGTCCTGATTGGTTGAATATAATTCCTTATTTCGCCCCTCCCCGTCATCTCTGAATGGATGAGCCGGTCCTGATTGGTTGAAGGAAAATCCCAGTGTTGTGATTGGCTGAGAGGGATGGCTTTCTTAAGACAGTGCGGATGAATGGAGTCCGGTGTTAATGGGATAGAAATGGATGCCTAATCGAATAAGAATATTATTATATTATATTATATAGTATACTTTATAATTATATATAATATATATAATAAATATTATAATATATAATTATAATATTTATTAAAATATAATATATAATTAATATATTAATACATATTATTTCAAGAGTAATATAGATTATTTCAAGAAGCCTTTGGTTAAAAGAAAGAGTTGGAAGAATCCTGGTGGACCATCGAGTCCAACCCCATTCTGCTAAGAAGCAGGAAAATCACATTCAAAGCACCCTCGACAGATGGCCATCCTGCCTCTGCTTTAAAGCCTCCAAAGAAGGAGCCTCCACCACACTCCAAAGCAGAGAGTTCCACTGCTGAACAGCTCTCACAGTTAGGAAGTTCTTCATGTTCACGTGGAATCTCCTTTCTTTCCTGTAGTTTGAAGCCATTGTTCCATTGCGTCCTTGTTTCCAGGGCAGCAGAAAGGAAGCCAGCTCCCTTCTCCCCATGACTTCCCCTCACATCTTGATCCCTGGCCCTCATCATGTCTCTTCTCCGCCTTCTCTTCTGCAGGCTAAACATGCCTGTCTTTCAGCCGCTCCTCATGGGGCTTGTTCTCCAGACCCTTGATCCTTTGATTCACCCTCCTCTGGACACATTCCAACTTAGAGTCATCATCTCCCTTCAATTGTGGTGCCCAGAACTGGACACAGTATTCCAGGTGTGGTCTGACCAAGGCAGAAGAGAGGGGCAGCATGACTTCTCTGGATCTAGGCACTCGACTCCTATTGATTCAGGTCAAAATTCCATTGGCTTTTTTTCCTGCCGAATAACATTTTTCGGCTCACGTTTATCTTGTTGTCCACAAGGACTCCAGGAATGGGTTGTTTTTTTCATGCTGTCTGACCGTGTTCCAGAAGCATTCTCTCCTGATGTTTCGCCCACATCCATGGCATCCTCAGCAGGCATCCTCAGCTGTTATGGGGTCTGTTGGAAACTAGGAAAATTGGGTTTCTATATCTGTGGAATGTCCAGGGTGGGAGAAAGAACTCTTGTCTGTTGGAAGCAGGTGTGAATGTTTCAATTGGCCAGCTTGATTAACATTTAATGTCCTAGCAGTTTTCAAGGTGTGACTTCTTACTGCCTGGGGGCATCCTTTGTTGAGAAGTGATTCACTGTCCCTGATTGTTTCCTGTCTGTAATTCCCCTGTTTTCGACAGTTGTTCTTTATTTACTGTTATAATTTTAGAGTTTTTTAAATACCGATAGCCAGATTTTGTTCATTTTCATGGTTTCCTCCTTTCTGTTGAACTTGTCCACATGCTTCTTGTGGATTTCAGTGGCTTCTCTGTGTAGTCTGACATGGTGGTTGTTAGTGGTCCAGCATTATTGTGTTCTCAAATAATATCCTGTGTCCAAGTTGGTTCATCGGGTGCTCTGCCATGGCTGACTTCTCTATTGAAGTAGTCTGCACTGCCTTTCACTGCTTCACAGACTACTTCAGCCAGAGAAGTCAGTCATAGCAGAGCACTCAATGAACCAACCTGGACATGGGACTTGGGGGCACTGTTTTGCAGTGGGTCTGTTCCTTTCTAGAGGGTTGGACCCAGAAGATGGGGCTGGGAGACTCCTGTTCAGTTCCCTGGCCAGTGGCCTGTGGGGTCCCTCAGGGCTCAATCCTGTCCCCCATACTGTTTAACATTTACATTAAACCACTGGGAGATATTATCCCGAGTTCTGGAGTGCCGTGACATGTGTATGCAGATGATACCCAACTCTATTACTCCTTTCCACCTAATGTCAAGGAGGCCATCCTGATCTTGAACCAGTGCCTGTCATCAGTAATGGACTGGATGAGGGTCAAACAAGCTGAAACCGAATCCTGACAAGACAGAGGTCCTCCTGGTCAGTCGGAAGGCAGCTCAGGGTGTGGCATTTTAGCCTGTGTTGGACAGGTCACACTCCTGGACTTATCGCTGATCCTAGAACCCTAGGTGTTGGCGATGACCAGAAGCGCATATGCGCAATTAAAACTTGTGCACCAGCTGCGCCCATACCTTGAGATGCCAGGCCTGGCCACAGTAGTCTGTCATAAATACTTTTTAAACCAGGTTCTTTTTATTGCAGTTTCCAGTGTGAGAGCGTATATCAGAACTTTTACATAATAATAATAATAATAATTATTATTATTATTATTTATTTATAACCCGCCACGATCTCCCCAAGGGACTTGGAGCGGCTTACATGAGGCCAAGCCCAACAACACATCAATAAAAACAACAAGCAATAAGCAAAATGAAAACATAACTTTTCTACTTTTCACAAAGAATGACATTGGGCATTCAGACATACAGATTCTATGCAACTACATTGGAAAAAAATTGGATTCACAAACAGCTTACAGTTACATGTGTTAGAGCGTGTAAGGAATCAGTGAGTGTGTCAACTGTAAAATAAAATGGGTGAAGCTAATTGGTCGGTCTATACCCAGGGAGCAGGCTGAGCCTGGACTCTTGGATACTGTTACATTTTTGTTCAGGCTTCAGCTATGCAGGTGTTTGGAGCAGCAGAGAGAAGCAGGTGGAGAGAGACAGAGTTTAGGGCAGGGGTCCTCAAACTTTTTAAACAGAGGGCCAGGTCACAATCTGTTGTAGTAGAGTTGCTGGCAACGTTACAACTGATAGTAGGAGTAGTAGAGGAGGGAAATGAGGTGCCCAGGTGTTAGATGAGGAGCAGCAAAGGAAGAGAATTCAGGAGATACTTATGTCACCCACAGACGAAGAATCCTTCGAAGGTTTCTCTGAGAGTGAAATGAGTGAAGAGGAGGAAGGAGATAGGAGTAGAGGTATTAAGAGGATTACTTGAGAGCAAGAGTCAGTCAAGGAGCGTCAGAGAAAGAGGATCCAGGACATACTTACTGCTCCCACAGAGGAAGAGGATTTCATGGGTTTTACTGGAAGTAATGGGTCTGGGAGTAGTGAGGATGAAGAGGAACCATTGGATTGGACACAAGTTCAGGAGATCAGAAATGTGTGTACACAACCCACGTCTAGTGATACTTTTGAGGGATTTTCTGGTGGGGATTGGCAATTTGGTGAAACCATGGAATAACGGATAAATGAAGGCACTGGAGTGATAGAACTTTGCAGTAGGCAAAGTGTTGGTTTCGTGCCTTGGGTGCTGTCGCTGCTGTTTCTCTTGTTGGGCTTGGGTCCTGGAACTGCAGGTTGCTGTTTCCTTCGTGTATCGACTGGCTTGGATTCTTGTAAATGCGGATTTCCCCTCTCCTTGACTTCGGACTGTTTCTGACGACGACGCTGCCTTTTGGACTTTGGAATCTTCATCTGGGACTTCTTCGACTTTGGACTGCTTTTGGACGACAGCTTCTCTTCACGGCTCATTGTTTGGTCATATTTGAACTGTGTGATTTTGATGTGTTTTGAAGAAACTCTTGTTTAATCCTGATTATTTGCCAGTTTAATCCGGTTTATTTTCCAAGGTCGTTTTTCAAGCTGCAAATTGCTACAAACTTTGAGTTTTGACCAGGGACACTGAAGCAAGTGTTCCTGAGTCCTGTTTGCTTTGATTTAATAAACTGTTGTTTTGAACTTACTCCTGTGTCTGGCTCTTTAAGGCATCTGGGTTCCGACACAGTCCCTCAAACTGTTGGAGGGCCAGATTATAATTTGAAGGGAAAAAAATGAATGAATTCCTATGCACACTGCACATATCTTATTTGTAGTGCAAAAAAAAAAAGGCTTAAAAACAATACAATAATTAAAATTAAGAACAATTTCTGACCCTGAGCAAGAGCTGGGTAAATGACCTTGGAGGGCCGTATCTAGCCCCCAGGCCTTAAGTTTGAGGACCCCTGGTTTAGAGTATGCTCTTGCTTCATGAGCTGCTGAAGGAGTTTGTTCACACGGGCAAAGAAAGATCATTTTAAATCTCTCATAAAATGACATTATGTGAGTTGATGTAACTCAGTGGTTCCCAATCTTCCTAATGCCTCTATCGCTTAATACAGTTCCTCATGTTGTGGTAACTCCCAACTATAAAATTATTTTTGTTTCTACTTCATAAATGTAATTTTGCTACTGTTATGAATCGTAAATATCTGATATGCAGGATGTATTTTCATTCACTGGACCAAATTGGGCACCAATACCCAATGCGCCCAAATTTGAATACTGGTGGAGCTGGGGGGAGATTGATTTTGTCATTTGGGAGTTGTCGTTGCTGGGATTTATAGTTCACCTACAATCAAAGAGCATTCTGAACTCCAGCAATGATGGAATTGAACCAATCTTGGCAACTCCCATGACCAACAGAAAATACTGGAGAGGTTTAGTGGGCATTGACCTTGAGTTTGGGAGTTGTAGTTCACCTACATCCAGAATGCACTGTGGACTCAAACAATGATAGATCTGGACCAAACTTGACACAAATCCTCAATATGCCCAAATGTGAACACTGGTGGAGTTTGGGGGAAATAGACCTTGACATTTGGGAGTTGTAGTTGCTGGGATTTATAGTTCACCTACAATCAAAGAGCATTCTGAACCTAGCCCACAATGGATCTGCACCAAACTTTGCACACTACCTAGATGACCAACATTGAATACTGGTGGGGCTGGGGCTGTTTTTGGATTCTGGGAGTTGTAGTTCACCAACACCAAAAAGGAAGAGAAGGACAGGTGGAGAGATCTTCAGCCTTCTCTGCCAAAGGGGATCCTAAGACCATCAGAAATATATGTTTTATGATAGTCTTTGGTGACTCCTCTGAAACCACTCTCGTGACCCGTCCAGGGGTCCCAACCCCAAGTTGAGAAACACTGATGTAACTGATCACATTGTACATATGTTGTTCTGAACTACGAAGAGTAAACTACTTGTTACTCATTGCTCATCTGCGTGGCATATTTTCTTTCTCCGTCAAGGCAGTGTGTGGAGTGACCAAACGTGAACTACACGTGGTCTGTTTTACATTACACCACAACATTGGTTAACAAACAAAGGATAATTACATATTTACTGAGCATTCACACACATAAACATTCATCCATCCTCATGCAACCAAACATTACCATATCCTTTCTCCTTTCTTGGAGAAGGACATCTGCTTAGGCCAGTCCCGGCTTCCCTGCGGCCTGCCAACACACAGTTCCAAATCTTTCGTAACGTCAAAATGCCCAAATGCATCCTTTCCCTGAGAACAATGCCAAGGACCAGCTCCCTGTGTTCTGGATTTGACTTGAAAGAGCATTGTCTTTGACTAATGTAAACAGCCTTTAGAGTTAATTTGGTTTCTGGTCAGCAAATGTTGACAGATGTAAACATTTATCTTATCATTGTCACAGTTCTTATCACAGTTTACTATGCAGGTCAACTATTTCAGTTCTCATTAGCAGCTTTTAATTACAGTCCAGCAAGCAGGCAGTTAATGATTTAGTCATGGCAGGCCGTCATCTTTTAGAATGACGTCTCCAAAATTATTAGCTCTCATTCATTCATCTTTTATTTAGTTCCAGCACTCTTATCTATCTGTCTATCTATCTATCTATCTATCTATCTATCTATCTATCTATCTATCTATCTATCTCACCCATGGGTTTTACAATTTTCTCCCTTCGTATTTGGCCCAGCTTGCCCTCATTTAATCCTTGTACTGTCTTACATTCTGTTTAAATTAGGACATTAAGATCGTCTGGGGAGGCCCTGCTCTCGGTCCCGCCCGCATCACAGGCGCGGTTGGTGGGGACGAGAGACAGGGCCTTCTCGGTGGTGGCCCCTCGGCTGTGGAACGCCCTACCTGTGGACATCAGACAGGCCCCTTCACTGCTGGCATTCCAGAGGAAGGTCAAGACTTGGCTTTACGAACAAGCATTTGGCTAAATAGTGCAATGAAATACAGTAAGATGGTACAACTGAACATAGGAATTGGTATAAAGGATTATGATTACGGATTCTGATTTGTTTGCTGAGGCGCACGTCTATGATAATGATTGTTTTTGACTTGATATGTTTGTATAATGTGTTTTTAATTGCCTTTCTGATGTTGTTGTGTTAACCTTTACTATGTAAACCGCCTTGAGTCGCCATTTCAGCTGAGAAAGGCGGTATAGAAGTAAAGCAAATAAATAATAATAATAAATAAATTATGTTATTGTCACTATTTTATTGTATTATTATGTTACTAGCTGTACCCTGCCACGCGTTGCTGTGGCCCTCAGATAAGAGAGGACTTCCAGTTGAAGCAATAGACAGAAGGGACAGATGGAAGGGACATTGATAGATGGAACAGAAGGTAGATGGAGAGAACATAAATAGGTTGGTAGGTAGTAGGTAGATAGATATGTAGATGGAGTGATTGATGGATTGAAGGATGGATGGACATACAGACAGACAAAGGGGGTTGGACTGGATGGCCTCTGGGACTCCCAACTGGTTGACCATCTGTCGGGAGGGCTTGGATGGTGTCTTCTTTTACTGTAAAATGAGGTTGGACTGGATGGCCTTTGGGGCCCCTTCCTATACCTCAAAGGGTTTCCCGCACCCATCCTTCCATGCGTGGCATCAAAGGGCCCCTTCCGGGCGATCCCCCTCCCTCCCTCCTAGCCAGTCGTTGCTGTGGCCTAGCTTGGTGATATGGAAAATATTTGAAAAGTAAACAACTAAATACTTTTTAAATTAAAATACTAACAGTAAAATATTTTAAAGATAATTAAGTATTTTTAGATTTAAATTTTGTAAAGGTAAACAATTTAATATTTTAAAATCAAAACATTAAAGTTAAATAATTTAAAATTAAATAATTATTTTAAAAACAAATTATGAAGTAATTAACTATTTCATAATTAAACCAAATAAAATACATTAAAATAAAGTATTATGAAATGTAAATATTAAATATGTATAAGTTATAATATTAAATGCAAAGCTGGGGTGAACATTGCTGGAAGAAACATTAACAACCTCAGATATGCAGATGACACCACTCTGATGGCCGAAAGCGAGGAGGAGCTGAGGAGCCTTCTATTCAAGGTGAAAGAAGAAAGCGCAAAAGCCGGGTTGCAGCTAAACGTCAAAAAAACCAAGATTATGGCAACAAGAAGGATTGATAACTGGAAAATAGAGGGAGAAAATGTGGAGGCCGTGACAGACTTTGTATTTCTAGGCGCAAAGATTACTGCGGATGCAGACTGTGGCCAGGAAATCCGAAGACGCTTACTTCTTGGGAGGAGAGCAATGTCCAGTCTCGATAAAATAGTGAAGAGTAGAGACATCAGACTGGCAACAAAGATCCGCCTAGTCAAA
The DNA here is from genome assembly GCF_037176765.1 of Anolis sagrei. Classification (NCBI taxonomy): domain Eukaryota; kingdom Metazoa; phylum Chordata; class Lepidosauria; order Squamata; family Anolidae; genus Anolis; species Anolis sagrei. Next base: position 51,233,501 of record NC_090034.1, read on the forward strand.
GCCATGGTCTTCCCTGTAGTCACCTACGGATGTGAGAGCTGGACCTTAGGAAAGGCTGAGCGAAGGAAGATCGATGCTTTTGAGCTGTGGTGTTGGAGGAAAGTGCTGAGAGTGCCTTGGACTGCGAGAAGATCCAACCAGTCCATCCTCCAGGAAATAAAGCCCGACTGCTCATTGGAGGGAAGGATACTAGAGACAAAGTTGAAGTACTTTGGCCACATCATGAGGAGACAGGAAAGCCTAGAGAAGACAATTATGCTGGGGAAAGTGGAAGGCAAAAGGAAGAGGGGCCGACCAAGGGCAAGATGGATGGATGGCATCCTTGAAGTGACTGGACTGACCTTGAGGGAGCTGGGGGTGGTAACGGCCGACAGGGAGCTCTGGCGTAGGCTGGTCCATGAGGTCACGAAGAGTCGGAGACGACTGAACGAATGAACAACAACATAATATTAAAATTAAAGGAATAAAATTAAAATTAAACAATTTTATATTTTAAATTTTAAATATTAAAATGAAATAATGGAATGTAAATAATAATTTTTTTCAAATCAAAATATGTAAATGAAATATTTTAGAACTAAAGAATTAAATATTTTATAATGAAAATATTAAAATATTCTTAAATTAAACAAATATTTTAAACATAAAATATCTAAATGAAGTATTCAAAAGTTAAATATTTTTAAATGAAAATAATGAAATATTTTAAAATTAAGTAAGTATTTTATAATTAACATGGTATCAAAAATATTTTGAAAGGGTTATATAAATTTATAGATATATATTGCCAATTATTACATAGCTGTATGGATTCGTTGGGTCAGTTCATTTTTTGTAGTTCTTTGGGATAGATTTTTATGTGTCATATCATTGACTTAAAGCCATTATAGTTGATATATTTATTATTTTGGATTATTATTATTATTATTATTATTATTATTATTATGCTATTTGATCCTATATGCTTGGGGTGCTATATTTGTAGAATGAATGGTGTCTTCCTGCCTGGCAGAATGGGGTTGGAATTGGATGGCCATCTGTTGGGAGGGTTTGAATGGGGTCACTCCTGCCTGACATGAATAGGATTGGGGTTTCTGTATTCTGAGCCTGGGTTATCAATGGATCTGCTCTGAGCTTGATCGCTTTTGCTTCCGCAGTTTCTTTTCTCCCGAAACCATCCCATCGGCAGTAGATTAGTCGGGTCTGGGTAGATGAATTTTGGAGAAGCCTGAATTTTTGTGAGTGGAGGACATAAATTGGACTGTTAGGTGTCTTGTATCCAAATTTGGTGTCAATTCCCCCAGTGGTTTTTGAGTTCTGATGGTAGCACAAACGAACATTACATTTTTATTTATATAGATTGTTTAGCATCTGTATTTGATGTGATCGTCTGTTTTGTATGTATTTCATTTTGCCTTATTGTAATTGCTTGGTCTAATGTTAGCCGCCCCGAGTCCCTTCGGGGAGATGGTGGCAGGGTACAAATAAAGTTATTATTTATTATTTTTATTGTTCAAACCATATATCATGTATTTTTACCCTGATTTATCAAATCTGCACGTCACATTTCGCCCTAGTTACATCCTGTCTGGACTACTGCAACACTCTCTACGTGGGGCTGCCTTTGAAGATAGTTCGGAAGCTCCAAATAATCTAAAGATCAGCAGCCAGGTTGCTAACTGGGGTGCCATTCAGGGAGCTAACAACTCCTCTGTTACAGCAACTCTACTTCTGCCGGCCTGCTTCCCGGCTAAATACAAAGTGCTGGTTATTACCTACAAAGCCCTAAATGGCTCGGGCCCAGACTATTTGAGAACCCGCATCCCAACTTACAATCCCACTGCGAGAATCTGAGAGGACCCTCCTTTTGATCTCACCCCCGTCCGAAGCACAGCTGGTGGGCACGAGCGAGAGGGCCTTCTCTGTGGTTGCTCCAGCTCTCTGGAATGCCCTCCTTATTGAAATGAGATGCTCCATAGCTATAGAAGAGCAGATGAATATTGAAAAAAACATCCCTCCTGACTGCTTTCTTACTAAGGGATAGCACACAACAATAATCATAACAACAGCAACATTATATTTATACGGGGGCTGCTGATAAGTCTTTGGCTTTGTGTTCTTCTTTTGTTTCTATGGTAACAAATGTTACATCACATGGAAGCCTTGTGTCTAATACATGTTTTCAAAGTTTTGTGTTTGTAGCTTATGGCAACCGTGCTCTAGGAAAACAAAATGGCAGAGTCTAAGGCGATATTCACAGCAAATGAGAGCAGAGGAGTGATATAATTCTTGTTTCTGCAAGGAAAGTCTGCCAAGGATATTCATGGTGATGTGTCGCAAACATTGGGGGATCAGGGCCCTTCATATTCTACAGTTGCCAAATATAAAACGGGCCACTTCAGCACCAAGGATGAGGAACATCCTAGACGACTGAGAGTGGTTGTTGTTCCGGAGATTGTAGATGCTCTACGCAACCTCATACTGGAGAATCGGTGAATTTCAGCTAAAGGAATAGCAGACATCATGGGGATTTCTCGTGAACGTGTTTCTGTCAATATCCATGAACATTTGAACATGAAGAAGCTCTCTGCAAAATGGGTTCCCAAATGTTTGACAACACCTCACCTCTGAGGATGCTTGCCATAGATGCAGGCGAAACGCCAGGAGAAATGCCTCTAGAACATGGCCATATAGCCTGAAAAAACCCACAAGAACTGAGTGTTTGACAACAGATCAGAAAAGCATGCAAGTGAAAACTTCCCAGTCCATTTGATATCGGAGGACACCCCCCACCCCCTGCTTTAGGACTCTGTAAAAGATAATTCAAAATCAGAGAATTCATAGTTTTGCCAAGGACACCAGGCTGGAATGATCCCATAACCCCCTATCTCTCCCCCATGTGGGAACCTAAGGCTCTTTTCATGGCCTCATGGCCCCACGTGGCAACGTCCCTGTAACCCAAACTAGCATCTGACCAATTTGGCTATTATTTATTAATTGGATTCTTTTTTATTAATGAAACTCCTGTTTTATGAAAGCACAGTGTTCCTAGGGCTTTCCATACACCCACTCCCCATGAACTCTTATGGACTTTCTATGGACTTTTGGAAATCTTTAATCAACTTTTCATGGACTTTGGAACTCTTATGGAACCTATAACAACCTCTTATGAACTTTTATGATATTTTACTGATCTGTATAAACCTTTGGTGGACTGTGGAGGGAGGGAGGGCTGATGCTCCCTTTGGTCTTGCATGATTTATCCCTTGTGAACCCCTTGTATGTTCCCCTTCCCATACCATTATATGTGTATATGAAATATGAAGGAAAAGCCACTGTTTTCAAAAACCCAGCAACTCGCCTAGCTCAGGAAGTGCCCTCATGCTTCCTGAGCTACTAAATGGTGTATTTTAATATTTTGATAATTTTTTTTTAATGTTTATGTATTGTATGTGAATTTGTGTCCCGGCACCCCCCTTCGGGGTGAGAAAGGCGGAATATAAATGTTTTAAATAAATAAATAAATAAATAATCCCCTAGCACCGTGATGGCGAACCTATGACAGCGTGTCAGTACTGACACGCGTAGCCATTTCTACTGACACGCACCCGATGGACAAGCTGGGTTCAGAAAAGGCAGAGGAACCAGAGATCAAATGGACAATATCCGGATGCTGGATAATGGAGAAAGGACGGGAGTTTCAGAAAAACACCTATTTCTGCTTCATTGACTATTCTAAAGCCCTTGACTGTGTGGATCATAATAAATTGTGGCAAGTTCTTGGTGGTCTGGACATACCAAATCAGGTAAGTTATATTAGGTTGTTGCTGTTGTTGTTCATTCATTCAGTTGTTTCCGCCTCTTCGTGACTTCATGGACCAATCCACATCAGAGCTCCCTGTCGGTCGTCACCACCCCCAGCTCCTTCAAGGTCAAGCCAGTCACTTCAAGGATGCCATCCATCTATCTTGCCCTTGGTCTTCCTTTTTCCTTCCATTTTCCCCAGCATCATTGTCTTTTCTGAACTTTCCTTTCTTCTCATGATGTGGCCAAAGTACTTCATCTTGGCCTCTACTATCCTTCCCTCCATGAGCAGTCAGGCTTTATTTCTTGAAGTATGGACTGGTTGGATCTTCTCGCAGTCCAAGGCACTCTCAGAACTTTCCTCCAACACCACAGTTCAAAAGCATCTCTCTTCCTTTGCTCAGCCTTCCCTAAGGTCCAGCTCTCACATCCGTAGGTGACTATGGGGAATACCATTGCTTTAACAATGCGGATCTTTGTTGCCAGTGTGATGTCTCTACTCTTCACTATTTTATCGAGATTGGACATTGCTCTCCTCCCAAGAAGTAAGCGTCTCCTGATTTCCTGGCTGCACTCTGCGTCTGCAGTAATCTTTGCACCTAGAAATACAAAGTCTGCCACTGCCTCCATGTTTTCTCCCTCTATTTCCCAGTTGTCGATCATTCTTGTTGCCACAATCTTGGGTTTTTTTATGTTTAGCTGCAACCCAGCTTCTGCACTTTCTTCTTTCACCTTGATTAGAAGGCTCCTCAGCTCCTCCTCGCTTTCGGCCATCAAAGTGGTGTCATCTGCATATCTAAGGTTATTCATGTTTCTTCCAGCAATTTTCACCCCAGCCTTGCATTCATCAAGCCCCACACATCACATTATGTGTTCTGCATACAAGTTGAATAGGTTGGGGGAGAGTATACAAGCCTGCCGTACGCCTTTCCCAATCCTGAACCAGTCTGTTATCCCATGGTCAGTTCTTACTGTTGCTACTTGGTCCTTATAGAGATTCCTCAGGAGAGAGACAAGGGGATTTGGTATGCCCATACCACCAAGAAGTTGTCACAATTTATTATGATCCACACAGTCAAAGGCTTTAGAATAGTCAATGAAACAATATTTATTTTATTTAGTTTAAATAACAAAAACATATATAATTGTAATATATAACTATATTTAATATAATTAGGTTATGGTTTATTAAATATAGTTTAATAGTGGGCATGGGAACTTTTGAATCTGAAGGCTATAAATATTGTATCTCTCCACCCAATGGGCATATCAGCTTCTGGGCAAATGATTGCGCTTTGACATCCGTTCCAGCTGGAATGAAATAAACATCTTGGTGGCTTTCTCTTCAACTTAATGAGATTTATTCTGGAATATTGCCTTCTCTTGTCTCACCAGGCAACCCACAATGGTTTTGGTCTATCCACAGCCATTCTAAATTCCTCAACAACACATTTTGAGGAATGTCAGCGTTTCCGGGCTAATAAGAACTGCCTAGATCGACTGGTCACTATGGATGAGACCTGGATTTATTTGTATGACCCTGAAACCAAGGAGCAGTCAAAAGAGCAGAGGCACAGTGGTTCTCCTCGTCCAAAGAAGTTCAGGGTGCAAAAATCAGCCATAAAGGCGATGGCGTCTGTGTTCTGGGATAAAGAGGGCATGCTGCTAGTGGACAACCTTCCAAATGGTTCCATCATCAATGCAAGGTATTACACTGATCTTTTGGACCATTTGAAAGCAGCTCTGAAGGCCAAAAGGTGTGGCAAGCTGCCCAAAGGAATCTTGTTCCTGCAAGACAATAGCTCCGCTCACACTGCACAAGTGACCATGGCAAAACTGGTGGAGCTAGGCTTCCAGATGGTTGACCACCCACCTTATTCACCGGATCTAGTTCCTTCGACTATAATCTGTTTCCAAACCCGAAGAAACACCTCAAGGGTAGCAAATTTCACACCATTTCTGATGCCATGGCTGCTACGGATGACTGGTTTGAGGCACACCCGAAATCCTTATTTTTTCAAGGCTTACAGAACTTGGAATACCGATGTAAGAAGTGTGTTGATATCAGTGGAGAGTATGTGGAATAAATGTAAAGTTTCATCTTCCTATCTCGTTTCTTTCTGGGTAAAGCCAAAGACTTATCAGCAGTCCCTATTCCACCCTATCTCCCCGAGGGGACTCAGGGCGGATGACAGTACACATACACGGCAAACATTCAATTCCATTTGGACAGACAGGACAGAACAGACAGAAAGGAGGTATGTTGTGTCGACATCCAACTTTCGGCGACTTTGGAGGCTGTGCTCAAATCCAGCCACAGGGGGTGCTGTCGCTCCATCATCTATGACAAAGAACCATCAGGACTTCCTTTTGGTCACCAGCATTTTTTTTTCTTTTATGGTGTTGTAAAATACCTCCCCCACTTTTTAGCAGTACCTAATTTCTCTATTTACAGCTCTAATCTGTTTTCGAACTGCTTAGGTCAGTGGTTCTCAACCTGTGGGTCCCCAGATGTTTTGGCCTTCAACTCCCAGAAATCCTAACAGTTGGTTAACTGGATGGGATTTCTGGGAATTGTAGGCCAAAAAACCTGGGGACCCACAGGTTGAGAACCACTGGCTTAGGTAAACAGTGAGCTGGGCTGACAGTTGGGTGCTCACCCCGACCAGGGCTTTGAACTACGGTTGGTAGATCTTATTGCTGCTGGTGATTTACCAGCTGTGCTATAGCCCAGCCACTGTAGGGCCACTTCATATCTATATGTTATACCTCTAGATTCCATCTGAACAGTACTTGGGGTATTGAACTTTAGGGGACCCAAACATCACCTCTTCCATAGAGCTTATTTCATATGCACTTTTGATTATGATCTGTATTTTATTGTTTAATGTTTTTATGTATATTTGCTTCTGTTTTTATGATTGTATATGGCATCGAATAATAATAATAATAATAATAATAATAATGATGATGATGATGATGATAATAATAATAAATAAAACTTTATTTGTACCCCGCTACCATCTCCCCAAAGGACTCGGTGCGGCTTACATGAGGCCAAGCCCACAGCACATCAATAAACAAAAGCAATAACAATAATCAATACCAAACAGTTAAAATAAACTCAAAACAGAAAATACACAATAAGCAATAAACAATAACAATATCAAAACATACAGCATTTAAAAACCTATGGCCAGGCCAATGTAATAATTCAAATTTAAAATTAAAAGATTAAAAGTGCTGGGCATGAACAAGGTAAGGCAAATTAGGATAGGGTTATTGGCCTTTTGGATGTGTAAACTGCCTTGCGTTCCTTCAGGGAGAGAGGGCGGGTTAGAAATAAATTTTATTTATTATTTAAATAATAATAATAATAATAATAATAATAATAATAATAGTTGAAAAAGTTTTTGGCTAAAACAAAGAAAGAAATTATTGTTATTATAGTTTTTCAAGACACTTTTAGCTAAAAGAAGGACATAAATTATCATCATCATCATCATCATACTATGTGTTCCCCAGATATTGTCAAGGGAGCTCTGGGACCATTCGGAGGGAAGAGAACTGCCATCATGCTATAAACTCTCGGGAGACAATGCTTCTGAAACATGGCCATACAGCCCAGAAAACTCACAGCAACCCAGTGATTCCAGCCATGAAAGCCTTCGACAATACAATAAGTTAAAGTTTTTATTTATTAACTTTCAATTATGTTCATATATTTGTACTTTGTTGTAGCCTTGCCTCGAGCCTTCAAGAGAGAGGGGTAATAAATATAATTATTTATTATATTTTACTTTTAATTTATGTATTTATTATTACTATTATATTCTAATAATAAATATATTTTTAATTTCTAATAATATTAAATATTATTATTTTAATAATAATAATAATAATAATAATAATAATAATAATAATGCCCGCCTTGGATTTAATGAAAGAGCACATATCAAAGGGGTGCAATATTCCGATTCGGTCACATGATGGCAGCAAACTGGGGGAAGGGCTTTATTTATTTATTTATCATGTCAGGAAGAACCAGACATTTGTTTTTAACAAAACAAACAAATAGACAGACAAAATACAAAGTTTGCAAGCTTGGTAGTTGATTAAATGTCCTTTGACCAGTATCTGGCCACCTGGAGTACCTCTGGTGTTGCCGCAAGTAGGTCCTCCATTGTGCATGTAGCAGGGCTCAGGTTGCATTGCAGCAGGTGATCAGTGGTTTGCTCTTCTCCACACTCGCATGTCGTGGATTCCACTTTGTAGCCCCATTTCTGAAGGTTGGCTCTGCATCTCGTGGTGCCAGAGCGCAGTCTGTTCAGCGCCTTCCAAGTCGCCCAGTCTTCTGTGTGCCCAGGGGGGAGTCTCTCATTTGGTATCAGCCATTGGTTGAGGTTCTGGGTTTGAGCCTGCCACTTTTGAACTCTCGCTTGCTGGGGTGTTCCACCAAGTGTCTCTGTAGATCTTAGAAAACTATTTCTTGATTTAAGTTGTTGACATACCGAAACAGGGGATGAGCTGGAGATGTCACTGCCTTGGTCCTTTCATTATTGGCTGCTACTTCCTGGCGGATGTCAGGTGGTGCAATACTGGCTAGACAATGTAATTTCTCCAGTGGTGTAGGGCACAGACACCCCGTGATAATGCGGCATATCTCATTAAGAGCCACATCCACTGTTTTAGCGTGGTGAGATGTGTTCCACACTGGGCATGCATACTCAGTAGCAGAGTAGCAAAGTGAAAGGGCAGATGTCTTCACTGTATCTGGTTGTGATCCCCAGGTTGTGCCAGTCAGCTTTCGTATGATATTGTTTCTAGCACCCACTTTTTGCTTGATATTCAGGCAGTGCTTCTTGTAGGTCAGGGCACGGTCCGGAGTGACTCCCAGGTATTTGGGTGCTGCAATGCTCCAGTGGGATTCCTTCCCAGGTGATCCTCAGAGCTCAGGATGCTTGTCTATTCTTAAGGTGAAAAGCACATGTCTGTGTTTTAGATGGATTAGGGATCAGCTGGTTTTCCCTGTAATAGGCGGTAAGGGCACCTAGAGCTTCAGAGAGCTTCTGTTCAACCATCTCAAATCTCCCTGCTTGAGCAGTAATGGCACAATCATCAGCATAGATGAAACTCTCTGTCCCTTCTGGCAGTGGCTGGTCATTTGTGTAGATGTTGAACATGGATGGAGCAAGCACACTCCCCTGAGGCAGGCCGTTCTTCTGTTTCCGACATCTGCTTCTCTGGCCCTGGAGCTCAACAAAAAAGCTCCTGTTTTGTAGCAGGTTTCCTATGAGGCGGGTGAGGTGGTAGTCCTTTGTGATATTATACATTCTTCTCAGGAGGAGGCGGTGGTTCACAGTATCATAGGCTGCTGACAGGTCTATGAAGACAGCTCCTGTGATCTGCTGCCTTTCAAAGCCATCTTCTATGTGCTGAGTCAGGTTCAGCACTTGCGATGTGCAGCTTTTGCCTTTCCTGAAGCCAGCTTGCTGTGGAATCAGACAGGGGTCTATTTTTTTCTTAATTCTATGCAAAATAAGTCTCTCCAGAACTTTGTAGAGGTGGCACAACAGGGAGATTGGTCTGTAGCTTTTTGGATCATTACGGAATTTGCCTGGCTTCAAGATGGCGATGACTCTTGCTTTCCTCCAGATTTTGGGGTCATTGCTCAACTGTCTTAGCAGCCTCCACGCCTTCTGGCTGCTCCTGCCCATGTCGACCTCCGTGGTCAGCTTGATCCACTGTTCTTTTTTGGCTTCAGAGATGGAGGACACAATGCTCTGCGCTGCCTGAAGAGTCTGCTCACTAAATGGGTCTTCGTTGTCGAGCCTGTAATAGTTTTCCAACAAGGCAGCTGTTTCAGGAGTAATGCTCTGAAGGTAGTTGGTTCTGCAGCCTCTCAGTATAGAGGCCCATGAGCAGGTTTTCACTATTTCGATGAAGTGCTCGTATTCCTCAGGGATTGGCGCGATTGATATGATCATGTCATCTAACATGTCTGAGAATTTAGTCCAATCTGCCTTTCTGAAGTTGAATCTTCGTTTAAATCGAGCTTCCTGAGGCCTTATGGTTGGGAACAGTTGGCATACTATAGGTTGGTTCTGTGTGTTTGGAATTGGTGGTCCCACTGATTTAGTGCATTGCTGTACAATGCTGTCGCGCACAAAGGAAAGGGCTGATTACTGCCTTGATTTCAATGGAAGAGTCTGTTTAGGGAAAGAGAATGAAGGGGTGTCATTTTCCAAAGTGTCCACTGGATGGCGGCAAAGAGCAGCCTTCAGCGCCATTAGAGACGAGGCAAGCAATGCATGGAAGTGGAAGAAGACAACAGAATAGGAAAGACGCGAGACCTCTTCCAGAAAATTAGAAACATTAGAGGTAAATTTCAGGCGAAAATGGGCGTGATAAAAAACAAAGATGGCAGGGACCTAACAGAAGCTGAAGAGATCAAGAGAAGGTGGTGAGACTATACAGAAGATCTGTATAGGAAGGATAATAATATCGAGGATAGTTTTGACGATGTGGTGAGTGAATTAGAACCAGACTCCCTGAGGAGTGAGGTTGAATGAGCCTTAAGAAGCATTGCTAACAACAAGGCAGCAGGAGACGACGGGATCCCATCTGAACTGTTTAAAATCCTGAAAGATGATGCTGTCAAGGTGATGCATGCCATAGGCCAGTAAATATAGAAAACACAAGAATGGCCATCAGACTGGAAAAAATCAACTTATATCCCCATACCAAAAAAGGGAAATGCTAAAGAATGCTCATACTTTTGTACGGTGGCCCTTATTTCTCATGCCAGTAAGGAAATGCTCAAGATCCTGCAAAGAAGTCTCCAGCAATACATGGAGCGAGAGTTGCCAGGTGGACAAGCTGGGTTCAGAAATGGCAGAGGAACAAGAGACCAAATTGCCAATATCCGCTGGATAATGGAGGAAGGCAGGGGGTTTCAGAAAAACGTCTATTTCTTTTTTATTGACTGTTCTAAAGCCTTTGACTGTGTGGATCATAATAAATTGTGGCAAGATCTTGGTGGTCTGGGCATACCAAGCCACCTTGTCTCTCTCCTGAGGAATCTGTAGAAGGACCAAGTAGCAACAGGCAGAACAGACCAGGGAACAACAAACTGGTTCAAGATTGGGAAAGGAGTACGGCAGGCTTGGATACTCTCACCCAACCGATTCAACTTGTATGCAGAATGCATCATGCGATGTGCAGGGCTTGACATATGCAAGGCTGGGGTTAAAATGGCTGGAAGAAACATTAACAACCTTAGATATGCAGATGATACCACTTTGATGGCTGAAAGCAAGGAGGAGCCGAGGAGCCTTCTAACCAAGGTGAAAGAAGAAAGTGCAAAAGCTGGGTTGCAGTTAAACATTAAAAAAGCCGAGATTCTGGCAACTGGACTGACTGATAACTGGGAAATAGAGGGAGAAAACGTGATGGCTGTGACAGACTTTGTATTTCTAGGTGCAAAGATTACTGCAGATGCAGACGTCAGCCAGGAAATCAGGAGAGGCATACTTCTTGGGAGGAGAGCTGTGCTGTCGCACGCTGGGCCTGTGCATCAGACTGTTTTTGTTCATTCGTTCAGTCGTCTCTGACTCTTCGTGACCTCATGGACCAGCCCACGCCAGAGCTCCCTGTCGGCCGTCATCACCCCCAGCTCCTTCAAGGTCAGTCCAGTCACTTCAAGGATGCCATCCATCCATCTTGCCCTTGGTCGGCCCCTCTTATTATTATTTATTTATTTCTTGCACTTATTGACCGCCACTCTCAGCCCTAGGGGCGACTCGTGGCGGTGAACAACAACACAGAAAAGACAGTGTACAGAGAATCACGACAATACGTACAAACTACTACTACCTAACATATACTTATGCTAAAAATCCGCTTCGTCTAATCCTGGGGTCATAGTCGCTTTCGTAGTCATAATCCATTCCAGAGTCGATCCAATGATACCACTCAGTTGAAGGCCTGCTCGAAGAGCCATGTTTTCAGGCTCCTACGAAAGGCCATCAAGGAGGGCGCCTGTCTCACTTCAGCAGGGAGGGTGTTCCACAACCGGGGGGCCACCACCGAGAAGGCCCGCTCCCTCGTACCCGCCAAACGTGCCTGTGAGGCAGGCGGGACCGAGAGAAGGGCCTCTCCTCTTCCTTTTACCTTCTACTTTCCCCAGCATAATTGTCCTCTCTAGGCTTTGCTATCTCCTCATGATGTGGCCAAAGTACTTCAACTTTGTCTCTAGTACTTACTTACTTAGGCGATCCCTCGCTTTCCGAGGATGATTGTCTTCCAATATTCTTGTGAGTCCATATGTGGCTGTGGAGCCCTATTCTTGCTCTGCATCTTCTTCTGCAGTAAGGGCATTGGTTTCCAGGTGGAAGGCGGTCCCGGTCGGGGTTGGCTTGATGCGCCTTCCTCTTGGCACGTTTCTCTTTTTCACCCTCCACTCGTGCCTCCTCAAATTCTGCAGCACTGCTGGTCACAGCTGACCTCCAGCTGGAGCGGTCAAGGGCCAGGGCTTCCCAGTTCTCAGTGTCTATGCCAGAGTTTTTAAGGTTGGCTTTGAGCCCATCTTTAAATCTCTTTTCCTGTCTACCAACATTCCGTTTTCCGTTCTTGAGTTCGGAGTAGAGCAGCTGCTTTGGGAGACGGTGGTCGGGCATCCGGACAACATGGCCGGTCCAGCGGAGTTGGTGGCGGAGCACCATCGCTTCAATGCTGGTGGTCTTTGCTTCTTCCAGCACGCTGACGTTTGTCCGCTTGTCTTCCCAAGAGATTTGCAGGATTTTCCGGAGGCAGCGCTGATGGAATCGTTCCAGGAGTTGCATGTGACGTCTGTAGACAGTCCACGTCTCACAGGCATAGAGCAGGGTTGGGAGGACAATAGCTTTATAAACAAGCACCTTGGTATCCCTACGGATGTCCCGGTCCTCAAACACTCTCTGCTTCATTCGGAAAAATGCTGCGCTTGCAGAGCTCAGGCAGTGTTGTATTTCGGTGTCGATGTTGACTTTGGTGGACAGGTGGCTGCCAAGGTAGCAGAAATGATCAACATTTTCTAATGTTACACCATTAAGCTGTATCGCTGGCAATAACACATCCCTGTTTGACACCCGATTCTACCTTAAATGGGTCACTTTGGGAGCCACTGCTGTCCAAGACTGTTGTCATCATGTCATCATAGAGGAGCCGCAGGATGTTCACAAATTTGTTAGGGCACCCGATTTTTTGGAGGATGGTCCAGAGAGCGCTGCGATTCACTGTGTCGAATGCCTTTGCAAGGTCGATGAATGCCATGTACAGAGGTTGGTTTTGTTCCCTGCATTTTTCTTGGAGCTGTCGTGCAGTGAAGATCATGTCCACGGTTCCTCTGGAGGGGCGGAAGCCGTTCTGGGATTCTGGGAGGGTGTCTTCTGAGAGGGGCAGAAGCCGGTTTGCAAGGATTCTTGCGAGGATTTTCCCAGCGGAGGTTAGAAGGGAGATACCTCGATAGTTTCCGCAGTCTGTTCTTTCCCCTTTTTTGAAGAGGGTGATGATGGTGGCATCCTTGAAATCTGCTGGGATTTTCTCGGTCACCCACACTTTTTCTATGAGCTGGTGGAGTTGGTGTGTCAGCTCAGGTCCTCCCTCTTTAAAGATTTCAGCAGGGATCCCATCTGGTCCGCTGGCTTTGTTATTCTTTTGTTGGCTGATGGCATTGCTGACTTCTTCCAGACTAGGCAGTGCTGCAAGCTCATCCCTGGTTTGTTGTTGCGGGATTTGTGAGAGGACCTCTTCGGCCACATTGGAGCTGCGGTTCAGGAGGCTTTGGTAGTGTTCTTTCCAACGTAGTGCAATTGAGTTTTGGTCCTTCAGGAGTTTGGTTCCATCTGATGAGCGTAGAGGGCATATGCCATGGTTTCTTGGTCCATAGATGACCTTTGTGGCTTTGAGGAATCCCTGAGCATCATGGGTATCTGCCAGGTGTTGGATTTCTTCAGCCTTCTTTGTCCACCAGATGTTCTTGAGTTCTCTTGTCCTTCTTTGGACTTCAGCTTTTGCACTGGCGTAGATCTTTTTCTTAGCAGCACAGTTGATGTCTCTCTGCCATGTTTGGAAGGCTTTCCTTTTCTTGTCAATTAGCTGTTGGATCTCGATGTCATTTTCATCAAACCAATCTTGATGTTTCTTGGTTTGATATCCAATAGTTTCTTCGCAGGCTGTGATGATGGAGGTCTTCAGTTTGTTCCAGTGTTCCTCAACATTTTCGGGGTGTTCTGTGGGTAGATGGTTCTTGAGTACTGTTTGGAGATGGGCTCGTCTGGAGGGCTCCTGAAGGGCTTGGGTGTTCATTTTGTGCCTTGTCTTCCTTGGAGCCTGCGCTTGGGGGCAGTCTTGAGAGCCATCGTTGATCGGATTAGCCTGTGGTCAGTCCAGCAGTCGTCAGCAACTGTCATGGCTCTTGTGAGGAGCACCTCACGGCGGTCTCTGGCGTGTGTGATTACATAGTCTAAGAGGTGCCAATGCTTTGACCGGGGGTGCTTCCATGATGTCTTGAACTTGTTTTTCTGGCGTAAGAGCGTGTTGGTGATGACAAGGTTGTGTTCTGCACATTTGGTGAGAAGCAGGATGCCATTCAAGTTGCTGTTTCCAACCCCGTCTTTTCCGATGGTCCCTGGCCACAGGTTGAAGTCTCGCCCGACTCTTGCATTGAAGTCCCCCAGGAGGATGATTTTGTCCTCCTTAGGTATCCCCGATAGGACGGTGTCCAGCTGACAGTAGAATTTCTCCTTGATGTCTTCATCAGCATCTAGTGTTGGTGCATAGGCACTTATGATGGTTGCCCGTTGGTTTTTGGCAAGATCAATTCGGAGGGTTGAGAGTCGTTCGTTGATGCCAGTGGGTGCTTCGGTCAGATGTTTCACCAGATCATTCCTGATAGCAAAGCCAACTCCGTGCAGTCTTTGGTCTTCTTCAGGCAGTCCCTTCCAGAAGAAGGTGTAGCCTCCTTTTTCTTCCTTCAGCTGTCCCTCTCCTGCTCTCTCTCCGGGTCTCCTGAAGGGCTGCTATGTCGATGTTAAAGCGTCCCAGCTCTCTTGCAATGATGGCAGTTCTGCGTTCGGGGCGTTCACTGCCACTGTTGTCCATCAGAGTCCGTACGTTCCACGTACCGAAGTTCATTTTTCTTTTTTGGCCGGAGAGTGGTGACCCCACTGGACGCGGCAGTCCAGTCAGGGATGAGAGAGACAGACTATGTTTAGGGCACCTTTTCTAGCCCCCTCCCCGTGTGGGGTGAGCAGAGTGGGTCCTCAATAGGGCTGCTCAGTCGCGGATACAGCTGCCGAACTACTCAACTGCCTCGGACCTTGAGGTAGAACGACTGAGTCTGTACCCACCGCCCATGTGCCAGTCTGTGACTAGAGGCTTCCAGATTTCACAGTCCTTCCCCCATCACCACTCGCTGATCGCCATGGGACTTTGGTTGGTTGGTTTTTATTTTCTTTGGAAGACGCCTGTGCATGAGTTTTTTTAATGTGTGGAGGTCAGTGCACAACTGATCAACACACAGTCTTCACAGAGTGAGGTTCCACTGGTGATGTAGTTTAACACAATGACCGTGGCTTCTCAGTCTGTTGCAGCCTTCTTCCGCCTTCGCAGCCGTTGTAACATGTGCCATGTTATCCTCCGCCTGCTCCGCCGTTGAGGTCTTTGGGTCTTCGGACTGTGCTTGGTCTGGGACCTCCCCCGCAGCCACTCCTGGGAGTGCACGACTCCAGTTGTTGTGCCTACAGTTTCATCGGAACACTCAAGCCCCCTCACCACGACAAGGTGACAGTCCATCGAGGGGGTGTCTCTAGTATCCTTCCCTCCAATGAGCAGTCGGGCTTTATTTCCTGAAGGATAGACTGGTTGGATTTTCTGGAGGTCCAAGGCACTCTCCGAACTTTCCTCCAACACCACAGCTCAAAAGCATCTCTCTTCCTTCGCTCTGCCTTCCCTAAGGTCCAGCTCTCACATCCGTAGGTTACTACAGGGAATACCATGGCTTTGACTGTAGACAGGACATAAATTCTGTGTGCCCAACGGGACACCGGGGCTGCCTCAGATTAAAGGCCTTTGGATTTCCTTAAAACACAGTCTCTAGAATACTGAAAGGTTCAACAAAGTTCTGTATTAATGAAAACAAACAGGTACTTTAAGGCTTTCTTAACAGTCTATTGGCTCTTTCAATCTTGTTCTTTGCCTCTGTTGGCGTGGAGCCCCTACACCCAGTACCAACTGCTTCTGGCTTCCGCGAGAGACCCTTACCAAGCAGAGCTTTGTAGACTTCCAGAGGAAAAAGAATTCAGGTTTCCGTGATGGCTGGCTGAAGTCCTTCAGCGAAGGAGCTGTAAGGCTGTATAACCCCGGTCAGGCTGTAGGCTGTATATCTCCCCGGCCAAGCCATAGAAGACGAAGCTTTCTACAGGAGCTCTTGGTATTATGTCCTGCATGGGAAGCTTCTCTGTGTGGACTGAACTCAAAATGGCTCATATTCCCTCTAAAACTCAAAAAGGGGGCAGGACCAGGGAATCTAACTATAATTGACAGGTGGCTTGCCCTATGATTGCAACTAAAAGAAGCCACCTATCTGCAGAGTCCCTGAAACTTAGGACTATAACAAACATTAAATGCAAAGCAAACAAAATTGGAGCTCCTAGTACAGCTGTACCTGCACAAGCGCAATGTCCAATCTCAATAAAATATACTGTATATACTCACACTGGCAACAAAGATCCGCATAGTCAAAGTCATGGTATTCCCTGTAGTCACCTATGGATGTGAGAGCTGGACCATATGGAAGGCTGAGCGAAGGAAGATAGATGCTTTTGAGCTGTGGTGTTGGAGGAAAGTGCTGAGAGTGCCTTGGACTGCGAGAAGATCCAACCAGTCCATCCTCCAGGAAGTAAAGCCCAACTGCTCATTGGAGGGAAGGATAGTAGAGGCCAAGATGAAGTCCTTTGGCCACATCATGAGAAGAAGGGAAAGCTTAGAGAAGACAATGATGCTGGGGAAAATGGAAGGAAAAAGGAAGAGGGGCCGACCAAGGGCAAGATGGATGGATGGTATTTTTTAAGTGACTGGCCTAACTCTAAAGGAGCTGGGGATGGTGACAGCCGACAGGGAGCTCTGGCGTGGGATGGTCCATGAGGTCACAAAGAGTCGGAAGCGACTGAACGAATAAACAACAACAAACCCTTCACCTGCCTTCCTTTAATGGACGCAGAATATATAAGCATGAAATGTTTGAGGTGGCCACATGATGGCAGCAAAGAGCAATTGCCAACGTGCCAATGTTGATGCTCTAATTATATTGTTGTTGTTGTTGTTGTTGTTATTGTTATTAGAATAGCCAATGATCAACAATGATAATAATATATTATAATATATTATAATATAAATAAATAATATATAATTGTTGGTGTTATATTATTATTATTATTATTATTATATTAACCTTGAATTATTATGAATTATTATGAATTATTAATGTTATTATTAATAATAATAAATTATTATTATCAAAATGGCCAATGGTCAATGTGCCAACTGTCCATATTTTTTTTTTTTGTCATGTCAGGAGAGACTTGAGAATCTGCAAGTCACTTCTAGTGTGGGAGAATTGGCCGTGTGCAAGGACGTTGCTCAGGGGACGCCCGGATGATTTGATGTTTTATCATCCTTGTGGGAGGCTTCTCTCATGTCCCTGTATGAGGAGCTGGAGCTGGTAGAGAGAGCTCATCCCCCTCTCCCTGGATTCGAACCTGCGACCTGTCGGTCTGCAGTCCTGCTGGCACAGGGGTTTAACCCACTGCGCCACCGGGGGCTCCACTGTCCATAATAATAATAATAATAATAATAATAATAATAAACAACATAATAATATATAACAATTTATTGTAATAATATAATAACATATTACAACAATATATTACACTAATATATTAATAATAATTAATTAATTATAATAATAATATAGCAATATATTACAAAAATATAGAACTAGCGGTCCCCTGCCACGCGTTGCTGTGGCCCAGTCTGTTGATCTGGAAAATTAAGTAATGAGAAAGTCTTGGTTTCTAATATATGTAATGTCTTTCTACTTGTGGGTAAACAGTATTTCTTGCTGTTTCTTTGTCAGTGTTGATGTGGAGAGTGTCTGGTTTGCCCACCCTGGAACATGCAAGATATCATTGTCCTTCTTTAAGGGTCCCTTTCAAATCTATGATACTATATCTGTGTGTGTGTGTGTGTGTGAATCGTATCTATCTATCTATCTATCTATCTATCTATCTATCTATCTATATCTGTGGCTGGTTGGTTCTTTGTCAGGAGGACTTTGATTCTGTTTTCTTGCCCTGATGAAGGAAGTGGGATTGGATGGCCTCAAGTATTTTCTGTTGGTCATAGGGGTTCTGTGTGGGAAGTTTGCCTCGATTCTGTCGTTCGTGGGGTTCAGAATGCTCTTTGATTGTAGGTGAACTGTGAATCCTAGTGACTACAATTCCCAAATGTCAAGGTCTATTTCCCCCAAACTCCATCTGTGTTCATATTTGGGCATTTTGAGTGCTTGTGCCAAGTTTGGTCCAGATCCATCATTGTTTGAGTCCACAGTGCTCTCTGGATGAAGGTGAACTATAACTCCCAAACTCAAGGTCAATGCCCACCACACCCTTCCAATATTTTCTGTTGGTCATGGGAGTTCTGTGTGCCAAGTTTGGTTCAATTCCATCGCTGGTGGAGTTCAGAATGCTCTTTGATTGTAGGTGAACTATAAATCCCAGCAACTACAACTCCCAAATGACAAAATCATAATTTTTTGAGTGATGGTCACTCCTTGTGTTTTGAGATGTGTTGTTGCCAAATCTGGTGTGATTTCGTTCATTGGTCCTTTTGTTTTTAAGGTACTCATTATGCACAGAGCATTTTTATATATATAGATTATGATTAATAATAAATTTTAATAATTTATAATAGGATATATTGTAATAATAAATTATAATAATATATAATAGATAGAAGAAGAAGAATCGCAGACTCCTGGACCTAATGTGCATTTGTGCTGTGTTGTTATGTACATGTAAAATGATGATGATGATGATGATGATGATGTTGGCCCATTGGTCATTCTAATAATAAGAAAGCCGGAACATGATTCCTTGCGTCCTTTGAGAAGCAATGGAGGGGAAAGAAGAGGAGGCTGAGCGAAAGCTGCCTGGCCACCTGCCGCGTCTCTCCTTTCAAGCGCATCTTTTTGTCTGCGCACCCTACCTGTCGTGAACCTAGAACAAGAGCCAGGTTTGGGTTTCAGCTTCTTGCAAAGAGTCCGAAACCCTGCATCTCCCATCTACGCTTTGAAAGGCTTGGGTGTTTAAAGGCCATTCTCCATGGAGGAGCAAGGGGCAAAGCCTGCCATTGCGGCTCGCGAGACAGGTATGGAAGCTCAGGTGAGAGGGAAAGGCTCTCATTAGGATGCATTGAGGCAAGTGGAATGATGTCCAGGGTGGGGGAAAGAACCCTTGCCTGCTTAAAGCAAGTGTGAATGTTGCAATTAGCAAGCTTGAATAGCATTGAGTAGCCATGAAGTTTACAAAGTCAATCAGTGAGGCTATCTGCACAGAGGTAGCCTGGCCTTTGTTGCCTGGAGGCACCCTCTGGGGAATAATGTCCAGGGTGGGAGAAAGGACTCTTGCTTGTTTAAAGCAAGTATAAAATAACCCCAGACCATTGGACCTAATGTGCATGTGTGCTATGTTGTTATGTACATGTAAATTAATAATAATAATAATAATAATAATAATAATAATAATAATATATTGAAATAATATATATGAACAACCCCAGACACTTGGACCTAATGTGCATGTGTGCTATGTTGTTATGTACATGTAAATTAATAATAATAATAATAATATTAATATATTGTAATAATATATATGAACAACCCCAGACACTTGGACCTAATGTGCATGTGTGCTATGTTGTTATGTACATGTAAATTAATAATAATAATAATAATATTAATATATTGTAATAATATATATGAACAACCCCAGACACTTGGGCCTAATGTGCATGTGTGCTATGTTGTTATGTACATGTAAATTAATAATAATAATAATAATATTAATATATTGTAATAATATATATGAACAACCCCAGACACTTGGACCTAATGTGCATGTGTGCTATGTTGTTATGTACATGTAAATTAATAATAATAATAATAATAATAATATATTGTAATAATATATATGAACAACCCCAGACACTTGGACCTAATGTGCATGTGTGCTATGTTGTTATGTACATGTAAATTAATAATAATAATAACAACAACAATATATTGAAATAATATATATGAACAACCCCAGACACTTGGACCTAATGTGCATGTGTGCTATGTTGTTATGTACATGTAAATTAATAATAATAATAATAATAATAATAATAATAATAATATATTGTAATAATATATATGAACAACCCCAGACACTTGGACCTAATGTGCATGTGTGCTATGTTGTTATGTACATGTAAATTAATAATAATAATAATAATAATAATAATAATATATTGAAATAATATATATGAACAACCCCAGACACTTGGACCTAATGTGCATGTGTGCTATGTTGTTATGTACATGTAAATTAATAATAATAATAACAACAACAATATATTGAAATAATATATATGAACAACCCCAGACACTTGGACCTAATGTGCATGTGTGCTATGTTGTTATGTACATGTAAATTAATAATAATAATAATAATAATAATAATAATATATTGAAATAATATATATGAACAACCCCAGACACTTGGACCTAATGTGCATGTGTGCTATGTTGTTATGTACATGTAAATTAATAATAATAATAATAATAATAATATATTGAAATAATATATATGAACAACCCCAGACACTTGGACCTAATGTGCATGTGTGCTATGTTGTTATGTACATGTAAATTAATAATAATAATAATAATAATAATAATAATAATATATTGAAATAATATATATGAACAACCCCAGACACTTGGACCTAATGTGCATGTGTGCTATGTTGTTATGTACATGTAAATTAATAATAATAATAACAACAACAATATATTGAAATAATATATATGAACAACCCCAGACACTTGGACCTAATGTGCATGTGTGCTATGTTGTTATGTACATGTAAATTATTATTATTATTATTAATAATAATAATAATAATAATAATAATATATTGAAATAATATATATGAACAACCCCAGACACTTGGACCTAATGTGCATGTGTGCTATGTTGTTATGTACATGTAAATTAATAATAATAATAACAACAACAATATATTGTAATAATATATATGAACAACCCCAGACACTTGGACCTAATGTGCATATGTTCTGTGTTGTTATGTACATGTAATTTAATAATAATAATAATAATAATATATTGTAATAATGTATTGTAATAATATATACTGTATATACTCAAGTATAAGCCTAGTTTTTCAGCTCTTTTTTTAGGCTGAAAAAGTCCCCCTCGTCTTATACTCGAGTCAAGGTTATTTATTATTTTAATCTGTTATTATTATTATTATTTGTACTACATTTATAATTTTACTCTATTAGTATTATTACATTTATTATTTTACTTTATTATTGTGATTACATTTATTATTTACATTTATTATTTTACTCTATTATACCTCTTATTACTACATTTCCATTGTCTTAATCAATAATAATAATAAATGTAATAATTTATTTTTATTAATAAATTATTACATTTATTATCTTATTCTCTTTAGTATTATTGCAAGGATACATAAGCACATTTACATTGAAGAAGATGAAAATAATGGTTTCATCAGAGTTGGACAGTTATCTTAAATGACAGTTTTATGTAAATATTCAAAAACATTGGACCTACTGATACCTCAATTAATGTAATTTTATTGGTATCTATTTTCCTTTTGAAATTGACCAGTATGTGCTGCATTTCCCACCCTCGGCTTATACTTGAGTCGACACGTTTTCCCAGTTTTGGGGGGTAAAATTAGATACCTCGGCTTATATTCGGGTTGGCTTATACTTGAGTATATACGGTATATATAAGGAGAAGGAGAAGAACCCCAGACTCCAATTCCAATGTGCATCATTCCACAGAAGATGCTTTCAGCCAAACAAGGCCAGGTTACTTTTATGAAGACCCTCACTGATTGACTTTGCAGCTTCACAGCTACTCCAAGGCTAATTCAAGCTTGCTAATTGCAACATCTACACTTGCTTCAAACAGACAAGGGTTCTTTCTCCCACCCTGGGCATTATTCCACAGAGGGTGCCTCCAGGCAACAGAGGTCACGCTACCTCTATGCAGAGACCCTCACTGATTGACTTTGCAGTTTCATGGCTACTCCAATGCTAATTCAAGCTTGCTAATTGCAACATTTGTACTTGCTTGAAACGGACAAGGGCCTCCCATGCAGGAAACGTGTGTGTGTGTGTATGTATTTGTGTGTGTGTGTGTGTGTGTATATATATATATATCAGAATCCTAGGGTTGGAAGGGACCCCCAAAGGCCATCCAATCCAACCCCTTTTACTAGGAAGGATGACACAATCCAATACCTCCCAACAGATGGCCATCCAGCCTATATTTAAAGATCATTTTACCCTCCCGAACAGGACC
Source organism: Anolis sagrei (assembly GCF_037176765.1). Lineage (NCBI taxonomy): Eukaryota > Metazoa > Chordata > Lepidosauria > Squamata > Anolidae > Anolis > Anolis sagrei. The sequence goes on from NC_090034.1 coordinate 51,256,033, forward strand.
TGGACCCGGGCGTTACAGCTTGCCTCCAACCGTGGGCTTTGCCAACCATGATTACACCCGCTTTGCCAGCCCGGCTTACTCTTTCCACCAGAGGCTCAACAACAGCAGTGAGTATCTAATTGTAGCGGCAAAGAACCATGGGTTTAATTCCTGAAGGTATATTGTCCTTTTAAATGTGTTTTTCAGTCCATCCAAAGGACTCCAGTCCTGGGCCACGCTATTATGTCGAGCCTGAGCTCACACGTTTCGGCAGAGCCAAGGGACCCTCCTATTCCATGCTGGCGCGAAGCAAGCCTAAGGGTAAGCTGGAAGGAACTATATATATACACACACACACATGTCAGACTCAAATATTACCATATCATGTCCCCATTTGGGCTTCTCTAGCTTCTCAAGCCTATTAAGGAGTTCCCTGAGGCTGAGAGAGTGTGCTTTGGTGGCATGTTCCTATATGGCAGAAATGGGGATTGGTTGGGATGGGCCTTGGGAGTCTCTTCCAACTCTAGGATTCATACACACACACACACACACACAAAGTCTAAATGGCCAGAAGGGGGTTGCACTTGATAGCCCTTGGTGTCTCTTCCAACTCTAGGATGCCGTAGCCCTATTTTCCCATGTGTCATCAAATGTAAGTGAGGCCGGATGGCTATCTGTCGAGAAAGCTTTAATGGTGGCATGGGGTCGGTCCAAATGGCCCTTGGGGTCTCCTCCAACTCCAGGATGATTTAGCTCTATTTCTCCATGAATCTTCAAATGTCTATGAGGTTGGGTCGCCATCTGTCGGGAGGGCTTTGATGGTGGAATGGGGTCGGACTGGAATGGCCCTTGGGGTCTCCTCCAACTCTAGGATTCTATAGCCCTATTTTCCCATGTGCTTTCAAATGTCATTGAGGCTGCATGGCGATCTGTCAGGAGGGCTTTGATGGTGGAATGGAGTTGGCCCGAGTGCTCCTTGGGGTCTCCTCCAACTCTAGGATGTCATAGCCCTATTTCCCCATTTGCCTTCAAATGTCATTGAGACTGGGTGGCCGTCTGTCGGGAGGGCTTTGTTGGTGGAATGGGGTCGGACTGGAATGGCCCTTGGGATCTCCTCCAGCTCTAGGATGCTGTAGCCCTATTTTCCCATATGCCTTTAAATGTCATTGAGGCTGGATGGCTATCTGTCGGGAGGGCTTTGATGGTGGAATAGGGTCAGCCCAAATGGTCCTTGGGTTCACTTCCAACTATAGGATGCTGTACCCCTATTTTCCCATATGTCATCAAATGTAAATGAGGCTGGATGGCCATCTGTCAAGAGGGCTTTGTTGGTGGAATGGGGTAGGACTGGAATGGCCCTTGTGGGTCTCTTCCAACTCTAGGATGCTATAGCTCTATTTTCCCAGGTGCCATCAAATATCAAGGAGGCTGGATGTCCATCTGTCAGGAGGGATTGGATTGTGCTTTCCCTTGGGGTCTTTTCCAACCCTAGTATTCTATGAATGACATACTATGAGGCCAGTCTGTCTCAATGCTGTTGTGCTCCTTGCCTTTTCCAGGTATTCCTCGGACTCCCGGACCTGCAACCTACCACTTGGAGAAGGTGCCTCCTCCATCCCATCAGCGGCCACCCTCTTTCTCAATCGGGGCCCGGACCAAGCCCCGCCCGGTGGACCCCGTCCCGGCCCCCAACAGCTACACTCTCCCTTCACTCCTGGGCCCCCACGTCCCCTACAAAGCCTCCAGCCCCAGTTTCTCCGTTGCTGGCCGGAGCGCCAAAGGTGGTCACTCGGAGGACCTCCAACGAACACCGGGGCCTGGCCGTTACAAGACGACGGACCCTGACGTCTACCTGTGCCGCTCGCCGGCCTTCTCCATGCTGGGGAGGTTCAAGCAGGGCAAAGGGGGTCTCCCAACCCCGGGGCCTGGTGCACACAGCCCCGAGAAGGTGACAATCCACAGGGCAAGGGCCCCCTCCTACTCCCTCGGCATCCGGCACTCGGAATTCCTCATGCCACTTGTCGGGGAGGCTCTGGAATGGTAGGCAAGGCTGCCCTTGACCAACTCCATTGTGAGACTCATGGAATGAATCCCAACGGTGTGACACTTTGGCAATAAAAACGAAATGCTCAAATATAGGCGTCTTAGTCGATGTAAGCGGTCTTTCCTCCAACTGTGTTGCTGTGGGTTGAGTCTTCTCTTGAAAGAACAAGCCAAGACACACAGGGGCTGAAAATACCAGACATGCTGATTGTTCGGAAGACAAGAGTCTCACACTAGCGCCCATCTATATTATAGGGCCTTCGCTACAATGTCATTAATCACCCCAAACCTCAGGTGCCTCGTGTCTGCTCCTTCCCTATACCAGAGCCCACCTTCTCACACCTCAGGGCCATTGACTTTTACGGCTGATTCATGTGTCCTTGCAGCATCCTGTTCTTGACCATGTGCTCTGTGTCAGGACCAGGAAGCTGATAGTTGCATGGCATGGAGTGATCATGAGTTGATCACAAGTGCAACGTGAGCCGATAGTGTGAAAACGACCAAAGCAATCCTAGGCTTCATTGATGGCAGTCTAGCATCTCGAGCAGTGTTTCTTAACTTGGGGGTCGGGACTCTGTGGGGGTTGCGAGGGGGTTTCAGAGGGGTTGCCAAAGACCATTAGAAAACATATATTTCTGATGGTCTTCGGAACCCCTTTGGCAGAGAAGGCTGAAGAGGAGGGTGACTAAAATGATCAAGGGCCTGGAGAACAAACCCTATGAGAAGCAGCTTAAAGAACTGGGCATGTTTAGCCTGAAGAAGAGAAGGTTGAGAGGAGACATGATAGCCATGTATAAATATGTGAGAGGAAGTCATAGGGAGGAGGGAGCAAGCTTGTTTTCTGCTGCCCTGGAGACTAGGACAGGGAACAATGGCTTCAAACTACAAGAAAGGAGATTCCATCTGAACATTAGGAAGAACTAATGAACTGTGAGAGCTGTTCAGCAGTGGAACTCTCTGCCCCGGAGTGTGGTGGAGGCTCCTGCTTTGGAGGCTGGATGGCCTTTTGTCGGGGGTACTTTGAATGCAATTTTCCTGCATCTTGGCAGGGGGTTGGACTGGATGGCCCATGAGGTCTCTTCCAACTCTATGATTCTATGATCCTTCTCTTCCTTTTTGGAAGCAGACAGCAAATCTTCCCCCCAAAAGCCCTCCTCTACTGTGATTGGCTGGCCTCTCAGCCAAGGGGAGGGCTGTTTCTGACACTCCAAGCAGGCGTGCTCGGTGCATGGCAGTGTGGTGCACATGTGCAGGTGAGGGAGAGCGTGCAAAGCTGGAGGAAGGCTCGCGCCCGTGACTCCCTTCAAGGTATGGGAGTATTGTGTGGAAAATTTGGCCCAATTCTATCACTGATGGGGTTCAGAATGCTCTTTGATTGTAAGTGAACTATAAATCCCAGCAACTACAACTCCCAAATGTCAAAGTCGATTTTCCCCAAACTCCACCAGTGTTCACATTTGAGCATATTGAGTATTTATGCCAAGTTTGGTCCAAATCTATCATTGTTTGAGTCCACAGGGCTCTCTGGATGTAGGTGAACTACAATTCCTAAGCTCAAGGTCAATGCCCATCAAATCCTTCCAGTATTTTGTTGGTCATCGGAGTTCTGTGTACCAAGTTTGGTCCAATTCCATTGTTGGTGGAGCTCAGAATGCTCTTTGATTGTTAGTGAACTATAAATCCCAGCAACTACAATTCCCAAATGACAACATCTAACGCCCCCCTCCAAACCCACCAGTATTCAAATTTGGGTGTATCGGGTATTTGTACCAAATTTGGTCCAGTGAATGAAGATACATCCTGCATATCAGATATTTACATTACAATTCATAACAGGAGCAAAATGACAGTTATGAAGTACCAACAAAAATAATTTTATGGTTGGGGGTCACCACAACATGAGGAACTGTATTAAGGGGTCGCGTCATTAGAAAGGTTGAGAAACATAATCTAGAGCAAGGGTTTTCAAACTGTGCTCCGCAAAGCCCTTGGGATGATGATGGTGATGATGATGATGATGATGATGATTATTATTATTATTAGGGAGCTTTGAGATGGTTGAACAGAAGCTCTCCGAAGCTCTAGGTGCTCTTACTGCCTATTACAGGGAAAACCAACTGATCCCTAATCCATCTAAAACACAGACATGTGCCTTTCACCTTAAGAACAGACAAGCATCCCGAGCTCTGAGGATTACTTGGGAAGGAATCCCACTGGAGCATTGCAGCGCACCCAAATACATGGGAGTCACTTTGGACCGTGCTCTGACCTACAAGAAGCACTGCCTGAACATCAAACAAAAAGTGGGCGCTAGAAACATCATACGAAAGCTGACTGGCACAACCTGGGGATCACAACCAGACACAGTGAAGACATCTGCCCTTGCGCTATGCTACTCTGCTGCTGAGTATGCATGCCCAGTGTGGAACACATCTCACCACACTAAAACAGTAGATGTGGCTCTTAATGAGACATGCCGCATTATCACAGGGTGTCTGCGACCCACACCACTGGAGAAATTACACTGCTTAGCCGGTATTGCACCACCTGACATCCGCCAGGAAGTAGCAGCCAATAGTGAAAGAATCAAGGCAGAGACATCTCCAGCTCATCCCCTGTTTGGGTATTAGCCAGCACGTCAACGACTTAAATCAAGACATAGTTTTCTTAGATCTACAGAGACACTTGCTGGAACACCCCAGCAAGCGAGAGTCCAAAAGTGGCAGGCCCAAACCCAGCACCTCAATTCATGGGTGATACCAGATGAGAGACTCCCCCCTGGGCACTCAGAAGACTGGGCAACTTGGAAGGCGCTGAACAGATTACGCTCTGGCACCACGAGATGCAGAGCCAATCTTAAGAAATGGGGCTACAGGGTGGAATCCTCGGCATGCGAGTGCGGAGAAGAACAAACCACTGACCACCTGCTGCAATGCACCCTGAGCCCTGCCACATGCATGATGGAGGACCTTCTTGCAGCAACCCCAGAGGCACTCCAAGTGGCCAGATACTGGTCAAAGGATACTTAACCAAATACCAAATTTGCAAAATCTGTGTGTTTTTTTTCTTTCTTTTTTTTCTTTTTCTTTTTAATCTCTGTGTTTGTTTTGCTCTGTTAGAATTGTAATACAATGGTTGCTGATGACATGATAAATAAATATTATTACAAAGTCTGGGTGGCCATCTGTTGGACATGCTTTCATTGTGCTTTTCCTGCATAGCAGAAAGGGGTTGGACGAGATGGCCTCTGGAGTTTCTGCTGCTATTATTGCTGTTGTTGTTGTTGTTGTTGTTACAAAGGCTAGGTGGCCTTGTGTTGGGGGTGCTTTGATTGTGCTTTTCCTGCGTGGTAGAATCAAGGGGTTGGACTGGATGACTATTTAGCTTTCTGATGTGTTGGCTTTCTTGATCTCCCCTCTCCATAGAAACTGTCCAAGGTCTTCAACTCTTCTTTAGGACCTTGGACAGGTATCCGCAAAAGGCTGGGATGATGGGAACATTGTCGCCGAAATGTTCCAGTGTCTTGACTCAAGCCAGGGATAATCCAAATTCACCCGGCAAAAGCAGGAAAGAAAAAAAAAAAGAGGAAATCAAAAGAAATAATGAAGTTTATCTAACCCGCCGCTCAGATCCTCTTTTAATGAACTCTTTCGGCACTTCGGAGCAATGACGGTCGGCTTCGTGATGAGCCGACTTGCCTTCGGACTCATTATGGCCCTCTTGACAGCAAAGGGCAGCCTAAGTGGAAGCCAGGCTTGGCTTTTCAAAGCCAGGAGCTTAAGAGGGATTTGCAACGGCTGTTAATAGGGGGAAAAAACAACCCTGGCATAAAGGCGCCCAGTCCCTGAGTCATAAGGCTGACGTTTTGCCACTGAGAAAGCTGCTCTGAGGAACATTCCTATGAAGAATAATAAACTTGAATGGAGCCTCTAAGGGCCATCCAATCCGACCTTCCTGCCATGCAGGTATCCACGACTAAAGCCCTCCTGGAAGATGGCCATGATTGCAAGTCGAAAAAAGACTCCAAACAAGGGGAGGTTTGACCTTCTCTCAAATGGAGTGAGAGGTGAATTTGTAGTTGCATTCTCTAGGAATGTGTGGAAGGGCCTCCTGGTGTCACAGCGGGTTAAGCCGCTGAGCTGCTGAACTTGCTGACCAAAGGGTTGGCAGTTCAAATCTGGGGAATGGGGTGAACTCCTGCTGTTAGCCCCAGCTTCTGCCAACCTAGCAGTTTGAAAAGAAGCCAATGTGAGTAGATCAATAGGTACTGCTTCTGCAAGAAGGTAATGTCACTCCATGTAGTCATGCCGGCCAAATGACCTAGGAGGTGTCTATAAACAACATCGGTTCTTCATCCTAGAAATGGAGATGAGCACCAAACTCCAGAGTCAAACACAACTAGACTTAATGGGGAAATCTTTACCTTTACTTAGGAATGTGTAGACAGAATAATAATATCATTCGTATTTTATTTCTTACCCAACTTGAGAATAAATATGTATTCTGTCATAGCCTCCTCTCTATATATTGACATCCTATATAGGGCGGGAAATTTGTTGATTTTGTACACAAAATGCCCCCAACGAGAAAAATTCTCATCGACTTGGGATAGCTTTTGCTGAGGTTTCACAAGCATGTTTTAAAATATTCTCCCATCTTTCCATGGCGAATTGAAATGTGATTCCTCCTCCCTGGGTTCTACACAACAGATCTGGCTTGACTCATCTCTTTCTGGGAAGGAGGCAGAGATGTTCAACGTGGAAGCATCCCTCTCTGTGTGTCTGTGTGCTTGCTCGGCGCATCTTGACTCCTGCCGCAGTTGGCTGGCAGAGAGGCCACCGGGGTCGTGACGTCACCGCAACTGCTGCGAACCAATTTTTCCCCCAGGGATGGTTGCCGGCCCGTGGGAGGGGCGCGCTCTGCGATGATAGGCGAGCCGGCAGAGTGGGAGACGCTCGGGCAGAGCCGGAGCACTCTAAAACCACTTAGCCAGACGGGGCCGGGCATGCTCGCAGTGCCCAAGTACGACCGTTTTTGGAACGACGCCACGACGCCCTCGGAGACGGCAGCCATGAGCAGCAAGGCCGCGGCGGTGGTGGCATCCGCCCCGGGGTCCGACCCCATGACCTCTCCTCCGGGCGAGGAGCAGGAGGCCGGGACCACCTTCTGCACCTTGATCCCCAAGATGCCCCAATGGAAGTTTGCTGGACCCTCGGGCTTCCTAAGTCGCAGCCCTTCCAGCGCCAACAAGGAGCTTTCGGCTTCTGGGAAGACTGGGTCGGGGTCGGGCCTGGCCGCGGTGCTCAGCGCCTGTGAACCGGTCTGCACCACGCCCTGCAGCCTCCCTGTGATGAGCCGTCTTAGAGGAGGCTCCGGTGGTGGGAGAAAAGCCCCGCGGGCCGAGGGCCACAAGCCGGCCAGCGACGAGTGGAGCCGCAAAGGGAGCTTCATCAGCAAGCCAGTGCAAGGGTGGCTCCATCCAGATGAGAGGGTTCTCAGTCCAGGTGTCTCATACGTCGTTCGGGTAAGTGTTTACGTTCATTGAGTGCCCACTATGGTCAGTACAGCTGAGGGTCTCTTTTGGGGAGGAGTATTGTGTTCACCATGTCACGGGATGGAAACGTTAGGGGAAGATAGCCAAGATCTGGCACCGCTTCGACATTACAAATATCTCTCCCAGCTGACGTTACATATATAGCTTACCGGCCGATGTTACGTATATAGCTTACCAGCCGAGTTGCAATACGCAATCCCTGCATTTGGATGCCAGCGTTGCGCCATCAGGGATCAATGAGTACCATGGCCACACACCAAAGCGATGCATATTTACATGCTATTACACCTTGCATAGTTGCATATGCACAATTGTTATTCATGCACACAATGATGACAAAAGAGTGTTTACAAATTTTCTTTCCGACTATTCGTGGATATGAAACGTAGGCACATTCTGTGTTTCGGCATGGCTCCCGTCTCACGCGTGCCCGTGCAAACGTGAACTTTCCAAAGTCTGAAAATAATATATATCCAAATTCCCAAACGTTTCTGCACCCAAAGAGGATTTCAAGTTTTCAACCTGTATTATTTTCTGTGCAAAATGATATTGCGCGGAATGCATCCTAAATGGTGAAAATTCTCACCAGCCCAGGATTCTTTCCCTGTACGATTCCCAACTGTTAAACAACTTTCTCAAATGTTTTTGATTATTCTAATCTTTCCTCTTTCATCAACCTCTTCTGTTTTAGTACATGGGATGTATCGAGATTCTCCGCTCCATGCGGTCGCTGGACTTCACTACACGGACACAGGTCACCAAGTAAGCCTCCACTCTTTTTTTTTTCTGCTTCTATTTTGGGGCAATTTGATGCAGTATGACCCTTGGGGACCCCCGATGAATTGGGGAATTACAGTGACTTTGGGCAAGTAACATATTCTCAGCCTCAGAAGATGGGGAAGGCGTATGTCCACATCTTGATAGGGTTCGTCTTTAGGGTTCCTTTACACTCTTTCCTGCCCTTAAAGTCCATATCTAGCTTGGGTACCCGGCATTGCTCAGGTCATTTGAAAAAGTCAACTTTTTAATTGTACACAATTGTACACAATGCATAAGGTACTTAAAGTCTATTATGTTGGGCAAGTTTACTCTAGATGCATCATCGGTGGGGTTCGGTGTGCTCTCTGGCTGTAGGCTACAAATCTCACTATGGTCAGTCAGTCCCCTCAAACCCTTCCAGTAGGTTGAATTCATCATGGGGGTTCTGTGTACCAAATTTGGTCCAGGTCCATCATTGGTGGATGTCACAGCTTTTCTCGTTGTGAGTGAACTACAGTTCCCAGAAAGGAAGGTCAGTTCCCCCCAAACCTCTCCAGTAATCAAATTTCGGCATATCAGGTATGTGTGTTGAGTTTGGTCCAGATCCATCGATCTTTGGGTTCATAGTGCTTTCTGAATGTAGGTGAACTACAACTCCCATAAATCAAGGTGAATTTTCCCCAGAGACTGCCAGTATTTTTTGTGGGTCATGGGGGCTCTGTGTGCCAAGTGTGGTCCAATTCCATCTTTGGTGGAATTCAGAGGGCTCATTGATTGCAGGTGAACTATAAATCCCAGTACTTACAACTCCAAAATGTCCAGGCCAATTCACCTCAAAGCTCACCAGTATCCCAATGTAGTATCGAGTATGCATGCCAAGTTTGGTCCAGATCCATCATAGTTTGGGTTCACAGTGCTCTCTGGATGTAGGTGAACTACAACTCTTATGAATTCACCCAAAGATTGCCAGTATTTTTTGTTAGTCGTGAGGGTTCTGTGTGCCAAGTTAGTTGCAGGTACATTGTTGGTGTGGTTCAGAGTGCAGGTGAACCAATTTATTTATTTATTTATTTAAAACATTTATATTCCGCCCTTCTCACCCTGCAAGGGACTCAGGGCAGAACACAACAAATATACGAAAAACATTCAGTGCCAGGACATAAAACCATAAATATATGCAAGCATTAAAATCACTTATATTAACTTTAAAATCTGGGTTGTTGTAGGTTTCTCGGGCTGTATGGCCATGTTCTAGAAGTATTCTCTCCTGATGTTTCACCTGCATCTATGGCAGGCATCCTCAGAGGTTGTGAGGATACTTTTATTTATTTATTTCGAACATTTCTACCCCGCCCTTCTCAACCCCTGGGGGGACTCAGGGCAGCTTACAATTGGCTATAATTCAATGCCGCATCATAAAATACAGAATAACAAATATAACAATTAAACATGAACATCAATAAATAAAGATTAAAACAGTATACTTACACTCTGATTAGCTATTGCCCGTCTGGTGGCTGTTTAGCTAGCCATCTACTAATGATTACTCCGCTTAACTTATCCAAACCCTCTTCCATGTCATAGTCAAACATTATCAATTGTCCTTTAACTTGATTGCCCAAAGGCCTGGTCCCACAGCCACGTTTTAACCTTTTTTGTAAAGGTGAGGAGGGATGACAATGACCTAATTTCCCCGGGGAGCAAATTCCACATGCGGGGGGCCACCACCGAGAAGGTCCTGTCCCTCGTCCCCACCAAGCGCGTTTGAGACAAAGGTGGGGCCGAGAGCAGGGCCTCCCCAGAAGATTTTAAGCTCCGAGGTGGGACGTAGAAGGAGATACGTTCAGACAGGTACGCTGGACTGGAGCTGTATAGGGTTTTATAAGTCAAGACCAGCACTTTGAATTGTGCTCGGAATTGGATTGGCAGCCAGTGGAGCTGGCACAGCAGGGGGGTGGTATGCTCCCTGTATGATGCCCCGGTGAGTAATCTAGGTGCTGCCCATTGGACTAATTGTAATTTCTGAACAGTCTTCAAAGGCAACCCCACGTAGAGCACGTTGCAGTAATCTATTCGGGATGTGACAAGAGCATGGACCACCGTAGCCAGATCTGACTTCCCAAGGTACGGGCGCAGCTGTCGCACGAGTTTTAACTGTGCAAAAGCTCTCCCGGCCACCATCGAAACCTGGGGTTCCAGGCTCAGCAATGAGTCCAGGATCACTCTCAAGTTGCGAACCTGCATCTTCAGGGGGCGTGTAACCCCATTCAACACAGGCTGTAACCCTATGGCCTGTTCGGCCTTACAACTGACTAGTAGGACCTTTGTCTTGTCTGGATTCAATTTCAACTTGTTAGCTCTCATCCAGTCTGACACAGTAGACAAGCACTGGTTCAAAGTTCTAACAGCCTCCTTGGTAACGAGTGGGAAGGAGTGACAGATTTGGACGTCATCCGCATAGAGATAACACCTCATTTCGAAACTCCGGATGATCTTTCCCAGCAGCTTTATGTTATGTTAAACAACATAGGGCAACGTTTCTCAACCTGGAGGTCGGGACCCCTAGGGGGGTCACGATGGGGTGTCAGAGGGGTCACCAAAGACCATCAGAAAACACAGTATTTTCTGTTGGTCATGAGGGTGCTCTGTGGGAAATTTGGCCAAATTCTATCACTGGTGGGATTCAGAATGCTCTTTGATTGTAGGTGAACTATAAATCCCAGCAACCATAATTCCCAAATGTCAAGGTCTATTTTCCCCAAACTCCACCAGTGTTCACATTTGGAAATATTGAGTATTCATGCCAAGTTCGGTCCAGATCCATTATTGTTTGAGTCCACAGTGCTCTCTGGATGTAGGTGAACTACAACTCCCAAACTCAAGGCCACTACCAACCAAACCCTTCCAGTATTCTTTGTTGTTTACGGATGTTCTGTTTGCCAAGTTTGGTTCAATTCCATCATTGGTGGAGTTCATAATGCTCTTTGATTGTAGGTCAACTATAAATCCCAGCAACTACAACTCCCAATTGACAAACTCAATCCCCCTCCCCACCCCACTAGTATTCAAATTTGGGTGTATCTCACATTTCTGCCAAATTTGGTCCAGTGAATGAACATACATCCTGCAAATCAGATATTTACATGATGATTCATAACAGTAGCAAAATTACAGTAATTAAGTAGCAACAAAAATAATTTTATGGTTGGGGGTCACCACAACATGAGGAACTGTATTAAGGGGTTGTGGCATGAGGAAGGTGGAGAAACACTGACATAGGGGACAGAATTGAACCCTGTGGGACTCCACACGACAATGGTTGTGGGGTCGAACAGGTGTCACTCAATAACACCTTCTGGGATCGCCCCTCAAGAAAGGACTGGAGCCACTGCAAAACAGTACCCTGCATCTATGGCCATCTATGCTTGCCATAGATGCAGGCGAAACGTCAGGAGAGAATCCTTCTAGAACATGGCCATACAACCTGAAAAACTTACAACAGCCCAGTGATTCCAGCCATGAAAGCCTTCAACAAAACTTTAAAATCAGTTGCTCAAAAACCATCTCAGGACACTATTCTATTATTGCCTCATTGCATGCCAAGTTTCGTCCAGATCCATCATTCTTTGGGTTCACAGTGCTCTCTGGATGTGAACTACAACTCCTGTACATCAAGATGAATTCCTCCCAAACTTCTCCAGTGTTTTGTGTTGATCATGGGAGTTCTGTGTGCCAAATGTGGTCCAGGTCTATTGTCAGTGGGGGTTACAGTGCTCTGTCTTGATGCAGGGTGAACTACAACTTCCATCATGTTAAGTCAGGCCCCTAAAACCCCTCCAGTATGTTCAGTTGCTGATTAATTCTTCTCTGTTTGCTGAGCACACAGAGGGGTAGGAGAGGGTTAAGGGTAGGAGAGGGTTAAGGTAGAGGCAGTGGGCAGTGTCATGCAAATTCCGCACCAATGGGGAAAGAAAGAAACACTGGGATGTCTGGTGGAGGAAACATATAGATCTAGGATGATATTGTGCCCATATGAATGCCTTCACTTGGGTGGTGGGCAGTATGGTGTTGGTGGAGGACTCTGGCAGGGGTTGTACATGTTCACAGCACTCGCTATAACCTGCAGTGTCATTGGTGGGACCATCCTTCAAAAAATCGGGTGCCCAAACAAATTTGTGAACATCCTGCGGCTCCTTCATGATGACATGATGGCAACAGTCCTGGACAGCAGTGGCTCCCAAAGTGGCTCATTTAAGGTGGAATCAGGTGTCAAACAGGGATGTGTTATTGCCCCAACTTTGTTGGCCATCTTCATCGCTATGATACTTCACCTTGTTGATGGGAAGCTTCCCACCGGAGTGGAAGTCATCTATCGGACAGATGGCAAGCTGTTTAACCTCAGCAGACTGAAAGCCAAAGCCAAGGTTACAACAACATCTGTTATAGAACTCCAGTATGCTGATGACATAATCTGTGCGCATTCAGAAGAAGATCTACAGGCCACTCTAAACACCTTTGCAGAAGCATATGAGAAGCTCGGCCTGTCATTGAACATCGAGAAAACCAAAGTGCTGTTCCAGCAGTCACCAGCCAAGCCCTTTCCAATGCCAAAAATACAGCTTTACATTTACATGTAACATTAGAAAATGTTGACTATTTCTGCTACCTTGGCAGCCACCTCTCCACCAAAGTCAACATCGACACCGAAATACAACACTGCCTGAGCTCTGCAAGTGCAGCATTTTTCCGAATGAAGCAGAGAGTGTTTGAGGACCGGGACATCCGTAGGGAGACCAAGGTGCTTGTTTATAAAGCGATTGTCCTCCCAACCCTGCTCTATGCCTGCGAAACGAGGACTGTCTACAGACATCTGATGCAACTCCTGGAACTATTCCATCAGTGTTGCCTCCAGAAAATCCTGCAAATCTCTTGGGAAGACAGGCGGACAAATGTCAGCGTGCTGGAAGAAGCAAAGACCACCAGCATTGAAACTATGGTCCTCCGCCATCAACTCCGCTGGACCGGCCACGTTGTCCGGATGCCCAACCACCATCTCCCAAAGCAGTTGCTCTACTCCGAACTCAAGAACAGAAAACGTAATGTTGGTGGACAGGAAAAGAGATTTAAAGATGGGCTCAAAGCCAACCTTAAAAACTCTGGCATAGACACTGAGAACTGGGAAGCCCTGGCCCTTGATCACTCCAGCTGGAGGTCATCTGTGACCAGCAGTGCTGCAGAATTTGAAGAGGCACGAATGGAGGGTGAAACAGAGAAACGTGCCAAGAGGAAGGCGCGTCAAGCCAACCCCGACCGGGACCGCCTTCCACCTGGAAACCAATGCCCTCACTGCGGAAGAAGATGCAGATCAAGAATAGAGCTCCAACGGCACCTACGGACCCACTAGAACACTGATCCTGGAAGACTATCCTACTCGGCCAACGAGGGATTGCCTAATAGAATAGATTGGTGAGAGTGACATTGGTGGCTCCTCATAGGTGGGCACAGGAGCCTGTCTGTGAAAGTAGGCACCCCAGCCAGCCACACATACATATTTTCACTTTTATTATGTGTATAGATATATAATATAGTAATAATATTTTAAAAATACATAAATAATATATATGTATTATTTATTGTACATCTTGAAATGTTCTTTTGCTGCAGGGAAGCCATCAACCGACTCTATGAGGCCGTTCCAGGGGTGAAAGGGACATGGAAGAAAAAGGTGGGTTTCCTTGCAATATATATCCGTATATCCAATAGAGTCTCGCTTATCCGACCTTTGCTTATCTGACATTCAGTCTTATCTGACACTCTTATCCGATGCCCCCCTTTTCCTCCAGCATTTCCCCTTCAATTAAAGGAGCGCTCCCCAACTCTCTCTCCATTCCTCAATAAGTGAAAAAGGCAAGACAAGGAAGAGGAGGGAGGAAAGGGGGAAAAGAGGCAGGACTGGAAGCGGAAGCATCCTCTCTCCTTCCCTCTGTGATTTTCATGATTCTCTTCCGCATCCAGATACTTCCTGGTGGGCCCCTCTAGCCCTGAGGCGTTGCCTTGTCTTAACCCTTTGAGTCACTGTTGTTAATAGTCTAGGTGTCTAGCGCCACGTTGGATGGGTAACAGTAGGAGACGCCGTATTATCCAACATTTTAGTTTATCCGACGTTCTGCCAGCCCGCTTATGTCAGATAAGCGAGACCCTGCTGTATATAAAGAAAAGGATGTCTTAAAAATGAGCAAAGGGGTGTATCGCAAGAATGAGAGCCTAACCCTATGCAATGCAATGGTCCCTACCAAGTGGTGTTCTATCCTAGACTTTCCTGCAAATTCCTAGAAAAACTGTTCCCAAGTTTATGTTTATCCATTTATGGTGGTCTTACTATAAGCATGCTGGGAGTTGTACTCGAACGAGGCCACTTTTCCAAATTTTCTCGCCCATTCATGCTTTGCAACAGCTTCCTTTTAATTCACCGCCCTCTGACTCCTATTGAAGAACGAGCTCCTAAGGCTAAAAGTTAATATTGTATTTGGCAAGTGGTTAAAAGCGCAACAATGCCTTCTAACAAGGAGTGGGCGCAAACCGTTAATTAAAGCGACGTAATGCTTCATTTCCCCGTCTGAAAGAAAGGTAATTCTGTGTGTTAATGGGGTGTCTATTGAATGATTAGACTCATATAATCAGTGGATGCGGAACCCTGCAATTACGACTCCTATCGGAACAACGGAAGAAGGCTAAAAATAAACCGATCGGAACACTGGGTATTATCCACCTGAAACAAAGGGTTGTGCGTGTTGAACTCAGATCTAAGTAAATGCTTAATGTTGCACTGATGTGTTATTTATTTCGGAATGGTTTTGGTACATTTCTGCAAGGCTGACTTCCTTTGTTTTGGTGCTGCTTCTTTCTTCCCAGGTCCCTAACAAAGCTCTCTTCTCCATTCTTGGCAAGAGCAACCTCCACTTTGCTGGCCTCAGTATTGTCATCAACATCTCCATTGATGGGCTAAACCTTATGATCCCAACAACCCGGCAAGTAAGTCCCTGCCTGGCTGCGTTCTTGGGAGAAATTGATTATCTTGGATTGGAACTCCCAGAATCCCTGTGTTTTTGGTTAAAGTAGAATGTCTCAGTTTTGAACATCATCATCACCATCTATCTATCTATCTACCTAAAAGTAAAAATGTGTATGTATGTATGTATGTATGTTTGTTTGTTTTGGAATGACTGCTAGATGGCTTGATGGAATTCGACCAAAGGAGCCAGCTGTTACCTCAAAAGGTTGCTGAAAGGTTTCAGGAAAGAGCCACCTGTTACTACAAGAGTTCATTAAAAGGTTGCGGGAAAGAGCCAGCTGTTACCCCAAGAGTTCATTAAAGGGTCGAGGGAAAGAGCCAGCTGTTACTACAAGAGTTAATTAAAGGGTCATGGGAAAGAGCCAGCTGTTACTACAAGATTTCAATAAAGAGTAACAGGAAAGAACCAGCCATTACTACAAGAGTTCATTAAAGGGTAGAAGGAAAGAGCCAGCTGCTACCCCAAGAGTTCATTAAAGGGTAGCAGGGAAGAGCCAGCTGTTACTACAAGAGTTAATTAAAGGGTCATGGGAAAGAGCCAGCTGTTACTACAAGATTTCAATAAAGAGTAACAGGAAAGAACCAGCCGTTACTACAAGAGGTCATTAAAGGGTAACAGGAAAGAGCCAACTGTTGCTATAAGAGTTCATTGCAGGGTAGCAAGAAAGAGCCAGCTGTTACTACAAGAGTTCATTAAAGGGTTGCAAGACAGAGCCAGCTGTTACCCCAAGAGATCACTAAAGGGTTGCAGAAAAAGCCAACTTTTACTACAAGAGTGCATTAAAGGGTCACAGGAAAGTCACTTGTTACCCCAAAAGGTCATTGAAGGGTTGTAGGAAAGAGCCAGCTAAGGTAAATAGGTAAAGGTAATAATAATAAAACTAACCATAATTTTTACTAATCAATACCATTGCCAAACACAAACCTGGGCAATGCTGAATACCTCAGCTAGTACATATTTAAAGGTCAAAATATGTATGGTTTGTGCCACAAAGGCATGATGGATCTTGACCAAATTTGTTAAACATACCTAGTGAATGGTTATTGTAGTAATTGTTTTTTAATTGTGTAATGTGTTAGGTTGTTGACTGTTTTTTACACTGTAGCATTGAATTTTTGCTGTTCTTATTTGTTGTGAACCGCCATGAGTCGCCTTCGGGCTGAGAACAGCGGTATATAAGTAAAGTAAATAAAATAAATAAATTCAAGTCAAAGTATGTATGCATGCTGGTTTGTACCATACAGAGTGCTCTGTGGTTTGATAAATCTGGACCAACCTTGGCACACATACTCTTTATTATCCAACTTAAAATAATGGAAGTGTTTGGACTTAAAAAAAAACCACCCTGTTCAGTCCCAGCACAAAGGAAAGCAAAGGAACACAGCACATTGGTTGCAGATAGGTTAAGGATTGGCAGCTGCTAAGTGAAGGGAAGTCACTGGGGAAAGAAAAGAAGCTGATTGGCTGCTCCTAGGTGCTGTGTGTGTGAGGGTCAAGGAGTAAGAAAGGAAGGGGAAGGGGAAGGGGAAGGGGAAGGGGAAGGGGAAGGGGAAGGGGAAGGGGAAGGGGAAGGGGAAGGGGAAGGGGAAGGGGAAGGGGAAGGGAAGGGACGAAGGAAGGAAGGAAGGAAGGAAGGAAGGAAGAAAGGAAGGAAGGAAGAAAGGGGGAAGAAAAGAAGAGGGGAGGGAAGAAGAAAGAAAAAGGAGGAAAGGAAGGAAAGAGAGAGAAAAAGAAGGGGAAGGAAGGGAGAGTGAAAGGAGGGAGGGAGGGGAAAGAGGAAAGAAAGGAAAAGAAGAAGAGTGGGGAAGGTGCAGAAGAAGAAAAAAACAAGAAAGAAAAGAGAGAGGGAGAAGAAAAGGAGAGAGGGAGACTCACCAGTGCTGGGTTTATGTGCTGCTGGTGGTGATGATAACAATAATAATAATAGTAATATTTATTTGTACCCTCCTTTTTTCTCAGGACGGAGACCCTAAGCACCCCACGTATTTAAAAGCATACCATTAAAAGCATGCAAAAGATCATTCCTAAAGCAATGAATACGGGGATGTATTTTTGTGCATCTCTTTGGCCCCAGGCCTCTGAGCCTGGAGCAGATGCGCCGGCTAATGGTTACAACCCGGATCAATACCATCCGATCAATCCAACGGCTGAGTGATGGTGGCAAGAACCTTCCTCCTCCTCCATAAGCTCCCCCTCCATCCTGCCATCTCTCCTTGTCTGTTTCCATCCTAGATCATCGCGAACCATCATATGCAATCCATCTCCTTCGCTTCGGGGGGCGATACGGTAAGCCCCCCCATAATCACAGTGGCGAAATGCTGGGGAAAACAAAAAAAAAAGACAAATCCTAGTGTGGGAAGGGACTCTAAAGGTCATGTAGTCTAACCTCGGACTGCTTTGATTATGAAACCAAGGAAATGCAGGGTCAGGCTTTAGCACAGAAGGTTAACCACCAACTGCAGTAAATCTTTCCAACCAAAAGGTGGACAGTTCAAAGCCCAGGTCAGTGTGAGCTCCTGGTCTTTAGCCCAGCTTCTGCCCACCTAGCATTTTTGAAAACAGCAATGTAACTATATAAATAGGTACCACTTAAACGGGTACCTATTTACAACAGCATTAAATGTTTGCCATATATGTGTTCTGTGATCCGCTCTGAGTCCCCTTCAGGGTGAGAAGGGTGGAATATAGACACTGTAAATAAACAAATAAATACATTCTCATAGAAGAGTCAGGACATCTAGGGTGCATCTACACTGTAGAATGATCGCAGTCTGATGCTGCTTTAACCACCGCAGCTCAAGGCAATCGGATCCCGGGATTTATCATTTGGAGAAATTGCATAGATTCTGCATCATAGATGCACCCTCCTTCTGAACCCCTTCGTTCATACGCATTATATCCATTTCGCCATTCCTTCCTTTTCCAGCCTTTTCGGATCCGGTCCTTCGTTCCCTTTATCTCCTGGTTGCCAATTTTGATTTTCCCCAAAATCTCAATGAAAGAAAATCAAAGTTAGTTTTGAAAATAATACACTTCCAAATGGGGGATGTTGGGACACTCTGGCGGCACATCTACACTTGAGCTACTAAAGCGGTTTGATGCCCTTTGAACTGCTCCTTAGGGAATGTTGGGATTTATAGTTTGCTCTTGGGCAATGAAGGATGAAACCTTGCAAAAGGGTTCTGTAGTACTGAACCATGGAAGTTAAAGGGGGTCAAGATGCATTAATTCCACAGTGAAGATGCACCTTGGGTCTTTTCACAACTAGTCTTATCTATATAATCCGCTGCTTTCTTAATTGCATATTATTATATTTATTATTATTATTATTATTATTATTACTCCACAGCTTTCTTGATTGTATATTATTATTATTATTATTATTACTCCGTAGCTTTGATTGTATATTATTATTATTATTATTATTACTATTATTCTGCAGCTTTCTTGATTGTATAGTATTATTAATAATAATAATAATAATACTCCACAGCTTTCTTGATTGATTATTATTATTATTATTATTATTATTATTATTTATACCCCACCTCTCTCCCCATGCAGACCCAAGGAAGCTAACAATCCCACACTTAGTCAAGTTTAAAAAGAGCAATGCAAAAGTTTTTTAAAAAATTAATTAAACAGTAACCGTGTGCTAAAAACAGATTGAAATACAATAATAAACACACTTAAAATGGCCTTTAAAACTCACTGTGTATTCTTTCTTTCACTCCAGGACACAACCGACTATGTAGCCTATGTCGCCAAGGACCCCATTAACCAGCGAGGTAAGGGTCACCGCCTTTGGACTCAGCTTGGACGGCAATGCCCAGCATTCCCACTATTAGTGGATGCAGTTCTAGGCTTTCTTTCTTTTTTCGTCGTGTCTGGAGCGACTTGAGAAACTGCAAGTCGCTTCTGGTGTGAGAGAATTGGCCGTCTGCAAGGACGTTGCCCAGGGAACACCCGGATGATTTGATGTTTTTATCATCTGGGGAGAGGCGGATGAGCTCCCCCTATCAGCTCCAGCTCCTCATACGGGGACATGAGAGTTCTAGGCTGTATCCCTAGGAGTCTAGTGCCGAGATTGAGGGAAGTCACAGCCCATATGAAAGGGGTATAGGTGGGATCGGATGTGAGTCAATGGTGTGATGCAGCGGCTAAAAAGGCAATGTGATATCTGGCAGCATCCATAGGAGTCGAGTGTTGCAATCGAGGGAAGCTGTAGTCACATGCTCTTCTGCTTTTATGTTGTCGAAGGCTTTTATGGTCGAAATCACTGGTTTGCTGTGGGTTTTCCGGGCTGTCTGGCTCCTGATGTTTCGCCCACATCTATGGCAGGTGTGACGGCGCGTCTGGCCTCCTTGTATGTAAATGTATAGCTAAATTGTTTGGTTACCTATAGCTGTCAATCAATGTTATTTTGGACCGGTTGAATTGCTCCCTCTGCTCAATTGTTTGACTCCACCCCTTCCTGGGAAAGAGGGCAGTGCTTTCTTTTCATTCTACCATCAGACAACTCAGCAGATGGACGTGAGAAAGGCTTGGCTCTAAAGCCCTCAGTCAAGTCATCTCTCATCACAAATTCTTAAGTTTGTACTCTTAAGATTCACACTTCATGTTCAGATCATCCTGGACGACGTTGAGGAATCTTAAGCGCCTTCAAACCAGTCCTTTGGCACCAAGAGGAAGACTTTGTGCCTTCAAATATAGGCTATTGGACTGGGGTTGTGAATGTTCAGGCATTCACAGCCATTGAGAAAGAGGGAACTTGGAAAGCTTCTCAGCTGGAAAACTCCTTGGACCCAAGACTTCAGAGACTGTAATGTATATTTTCTTTACCCCTGTTGAAACATCAAGTTTATGCCTAAGAAAGATAACTCATTGTGAACAAGAAAGCCTATCTCGAGTTATCTATAGTGTCTTGATCCTTGAGAGTTCCAGTTCTCTAAAGGAGGGCAAGAAGCAATCCGCTGGGGAAAAGATGCCACGTCCATGTTTCTTTCACTAAGATCTATAGCCCCCAGGCATGACGGCACAGCAGACATCCTTAGAAGTTGTGAGGTCTGTTGGAAACTGGGCAAATGAAGTTTATATATCTGTGGAATAATGTCCAGGGTGGGAGAAAGAACTCTTGTCTGTTTGAATGTTGTAATTGGCCCCTTCATTAGCATTTAATGGCCTTGCAGCTTCAAAGCCTGGCTGCTTCCTACCTTTATTACACAGGTATATATATAAACCCCACTTGCCTAGTTTCCAAGAGAATGCTCCACACTCACAACAACCCAATGATTCTGGCCATGAAAGCCTTCGACAACACAATGGAGCTATGGCTTCAAATTGTAGAAGGAGTTCCACCTAATCATTGGGATCAACATCCCAATGGTAAAAGCTGTTTGGCGGTGGAATACGACGCCTGGTGGAGTCTCCTTCACAGGAGATTTCAAAGCAAAGGTCGGATGGCCATCTGTCAGGAGGGATCAGATAGTAATTTCCTGCCTGATGGAAGAGGGGTTGTGCTGTATGGCCTTTTGTGGGATTCTCTTCCACTTCTATGGTTCTCCGATCCTTCTCCACAACTCGCTTTGCCTTCCTCCTGCTTTAGCATGCCACATCTTGGAGTGCTGCAACGGATTGGCGCAGAGCGTCATCAGCACCGTCGGGCAGGCCTTTGAGCTCCGCTTCAAGCAGTACCTTCATAGTCCTCCCAAAACCGTCACCCCACAAGAGAGGTAGGTCCTCACCAAGCAGGCCCGTAGCCAGGATTTCGTTTTGGGGGGGGGGGGGGTAAATTTTTTTCAGGGGGGGGTTTCGGGGGGGCTGAGTTTCGGGGGGGGTGAGTCTGAGTGAAAGAGGGTCTACCCTAGCAAACCTTTTGTATCATTACCCCAATACCCCCATGCATATGGGATATATTGAGAATGGTGATCAGATCATGATATGAATAAATATAATAGTTTAAATAATGCACCAGTAAGGCCTTTTCGCGAACCACCATGAGAAGTTCGGAGGGGGGGGGGGGCGCTGAAGCCCCTCAACCCCCCCCCCCCCCCCGCTACATGCCTGTCACCAAGGAATGTCAAGCATCTCTTCCTTCCTTCCTTCCTGCAAAAATATCATTGTGATAATTTGGGTGCACTTCCCATTGTTGTTGCTGTTATTTTGGCATTTACCTCCTGGAAGAATTATTTGAGCTTAAAAAGAAATCATAATAAAATGAATGTCAACAGGGAGAAATATTAGATGACAGGATGAGGGACGCCTGGTTTGAACACAGGATCTAGTCGACCACAATCTGAACACAAGTCAAGAATATCTCAATGAGATATTCATTGACAAACCAGAGCAAAATGTGCTATGGAACGATGTCCCGCAAAAACAAAGTTTTGGCATTTTAGTTAACTTTTCCCATGTTTTTATGATAGAGCCAATTAGGAAATGACATCTATAAGCCAGGAACAAAACATGTTTTATATATAAATACAACAACAACAACAACAACAACAACAATAGATCGAACTGCAAAGACTCTGGCACAAACCAGCAAAGGTGGTCCCAGTGGTGATCGGCACACTGGGTGCAGTGCCTAAAGACTTGGCCTGCACTTAAACACAATCCGCGCTGACAAGATTTCCATCTGCCAGCCGAAAAGGCCACCCTACTGGGATATGCATGCATTATTCGCCGATACACAGTCCTAGACACTTGGAAAGTGTCTGACATGTGATCCAGTATAACAACCAGCAGAGTGATCTTGTTTTCTGTGGACCCATCTTGTTGTGTTTTAAATAATAATAATAATAATAATAATAATAATAACAACAACAATACTATACTATAGATAATAATATATTAATAATAAAATACATACATACGATAGATAACAATGTATAAATACATTAATAATTGTATAGAATAACATATTAATAATAATAATAATAATAGCAGTATATATAATAATATATAAATAATAAAATATTTTAATAATATATATCAGTAATATCTATCTATCTATGCACATAATAAAAGGAAAAATGTGTATGTGTGTGTGTAGCTGGGGTGTCCACTTACACAGACAAGTTCTAGCTCCCACCACTAAGGAGACACCAAAGGCGAGCACCATGAACAATGTCCTCTACAAACACCATACTGCCCACCTTCCAAGTGAAGACTTTCATATGGGGACAATTTCATCCTAGATTTTATGTGTTTCCTCCACCACAGGCATCCCAGTATTTCTTACTCTCTCAATTGGTGTAGAATTTGCATGATCCTGCCCACATCCTCTCCCTTAACCCTTTCCTATTCTTTTCTATGGCACACAGCAAGCAGAGGAATTGATCAGCAACTGAACATATTAGAGAGATTTGGGGATAATTCACCATGATGTATAGGAGTTGTAGGTACTGGGATGTATAGTTCACCTGCAATCTAAGAGCACTCTGAACTCTACCAATGATGGACCTGGAACTAACTTGGCACACAGAGCCCCCATGACCAACAAAACATTTTGGAGGGATTTATAGGAGTTGTAGTTCATCTACACCCAGAGCACACTATGAACTCAAACAGCAATGGATCTGGACCAAACATACATACCCAATATACCCAAATTTGAATATTGGTGGATTTTGAGGGAAATTGACCTGGTCATTTTGGAAATGTAGGTACTGGGAATTATAGTTCACCTGAAATCAATGAGCACTCTGAATTCCACCAAAGGTGGACCTGGACCAAACTTGGCACACAGAACCCCCATGACTAACTCAACCCACTGTAGAGGTTTGAGGGGACTGACTCACCATAGTGGGAGTTGTAGTTTACCCTATAGCCAGAGAGCACACTGAACCTCACCGATGATGCATTTGGAGCAAACTTACCCAACATAAAAAAAAAATTAAGTACTGATGGAGTTTTTCAGGGTGAACCTGGCATGATGTGAGTTGTAGTTCATCCACAACATCATGCATGTTGTACAATTTTAAAAAATGACTTTTTCAAATAACCTGGGCAACACTAGGTACTCAAGCTAGTAATATATAAAAATAATGTGTAATATATTAGTAATATTATATATAACCCAGGGAGAAAAATTGTGTTATATAGTGTTATAGACTGTTTCAATTGGGACATAGTGTATATTCTGCTTTGGAAAGTGAAATGCACAGATATAGAATTGGGAACTACAGTAGGCCTACTTCAAAGAGCTTCAGTGGACCATAAGCAGAACAGGAGGCAACAATATGATGCAGCAGCTTAAAAAGCCAGTGCAATTCACTATAAGATTATCCTAGTCCCATTCTCTTCTGCTTTGGTCAGACCTCATTGGGAATAAATAGCCCTGTGTCTAGTTCTGGGCAAAGCAATTCAAGGAAGAGACTGTGGAATATAACTCTCCTCCTTGGTCTTTCTGGCCAGGCCAATGGGGATGGACGAGGCCGGATGGGGCGAAGAGGAGGAGGCCTCAGAGCATGACTACTACAACAGCATCCCGGGCAAAGAGCCGCCTTTGGGAGGCTTGGTGGACTCCCGCCTCCAGCACAGTGCCTCGCTGGGCAACGTGCCCTTCTCCTACTCTGGCCATTTCAGTCAGGTGACTCTCGCTCTTCCATGTTTTCTCCATCTCTGCTTGTGTTTGACGCCACTCGATGCTGTCGAACTCGGGGAAGTTGCCAAATGGTGGCATTGAACGGCATTCTGTCAATAATGTAGATGTGCCCTGGGGTCCAATGTTTAACCTTGACCTTTCCAAACTTTCTTCTTCCAAGGTCGGCTCACCCACCAGGAGAGATCTGAGCAGCCATGCGAACCTGAACTGGGATGCCGACTCTCACGGTAAGCTTCGGGATCAGTCTTCCACTCTTGGCAAGGTCTGGGTACAATACATCAACTCAATGCATTAGCTTAGCAATAAAGCGCCGCATACCCTACATGTATGCTGTCAAGTTGGGGCGATTCCATGAATTTCATAGGGTGTTTGCTCTTTGGGAAGGATAAGGGGTGTTCGGGAAATTTGAAATATTGCACTTGGTGGACTCCCATCCAAGCACTGACCAGGGCTGAACCTGCTTGGCAGCCAAGTTCGGATGAGATTGGATGCCTTGAGGACATCCTGTCAAGGCTAGGATATTGACTTCTTTCCCATAGGTTCAACACTTTTGTGGGGGTGGGGAGGGGGCTTCATGTCCCAAGACCACTAAAAATGAGGAAAACTGTGAATAAAAATCCCATGCAGTCGTCCAGCACTACTTGATGGCCATCTTTCCCCAAACATTTACCTTAAGATGACCTATAAATGCCTAGGAAAATATTCTCCCTAGGAACCTCTATCAAATTCAAGGCCTGCAGGCCGAGTGATGCCCAACATGCCATTTCACGTGGCCTTCCAGCTGCTGGACTACAATTTCCATATTCCTCACCATGTCTAGAGCTAATAGGAGTTGTGATACGGTTTAGTTAGAAGACTAGTTCAGGCACATGGATTGCAGATATCATGTCGGGGTTTGCGATGCCCTTTAACCTTTTCCCCAAACCTCAGAGTCACAATGGGTTTTGAGTTCTGATTCCCATCATCCCCAGTCGTCATTGAATGCAATGGGAGTTGTCGCTGGACCAGGTAATAACTAAAGAACACCAATCACTATCTGAAATATATACATATATATATATATATAGCCCCCCTATGCGGGGCTATTGTCTTCTTTGTATGAACTTGGTAAAGATTAATCCTCCCAGGAATGTTTGGAGCTGGGCTGAGGCTCAGACCCAGCTAAGATCTGTAAAAACATGTTATAAATGTATTATTGTTGTTGTTATTATTACTAGAGGAAGGGGATTGATTTTCTGATAACACCAAAATGAAATGCTTGGAAAGCTTATGGTTGTTTTTGGAGGCAACCATAAGACGGCTGTAGCCCTGCTTTTTAAACCCAATAAGACATGTACTTGTTCCAATTCTCCAGGGTTGAGCTCCGACGGCTACGTTGAAGCTGATGGGAAGCCCCTGGGCTCCCAAGACTACGAAGACCACATGTACGTCAACACCCAGAACTTGGACAACTGGGAAGCGGATCCTGGGGGGGCCCGGCCGCTTGCCGAGAGCCCCCCCAAAGACCTCTTTGATATGAGTAAGAGCCAAGCTGGGCAAGGGACCTTTCTCTTAGGTGGGGAAGAAACGGGGGCGGTGGATGAGGAGGCCTCCTGTTTCTAATTTTGCCGCCGTCTCATCTGCACCGAGCGCCACCCTCCCACCTCGCCAGGCTGAATAATGATTTTATTAATATCACCTTCCCACTGCCAAAATGATGATCAGGGTGTGCATTTATATAACCGCCGACACCACCGCCGCAAATGCATGAGACATGCCACCAAATCCATGAGAGGTGCACTCCAGTGGCTTCTCAGATTTCTTTGGCAGATGGTTGAATTCAGGTCTCAAGGGGCCACTGTTGGCACCGAACCTGAGAACATTTTCCCCAGAGTGGGTTTGTTGTTATTTCATTTCAGGAGGAATTATATATATATTTTAAAGTTATCTGGATTTTTCCTTCATTCCTTCCCTTTCCTTCCTTCTCATTCTTCCTTTTGTCACTCTATTGCATACCTTCTCTTTTTTTTCTCTTCCTTTCTTCTTTCCATCCTTTTCTTGACTTTCTCACTTTCTTCTCTTCCTCACTTTCTTCTATTTCTTCCCTTCTGACGTTTGTTCCCATTCTTCCCTCTACTTCTCTTCTTCTTCCTATCTTTCTCTTCGCTTCCTCTGTCATTTGCTTCCCTCCCTTTCTCCCTTTTCCTCTTCCTTCCGTCCTTTTGTCCTTTCCTTCTTTCCTTTCTACTCATTTTCTCTCCCCTTCTTTCCATCCTTTTGTTCTTCCTTTCTTTCCCTCCTTTCTCCTCTTCTTTCATTTCTTCCCTTCCTTTGTTCCCTCTATCACTTCTCTTCCTTTCCTTCCTTCCCTTCCTTCCTTCTCTTCCCTTCCCGTCTCCTCTTCATCCTTCTTTCCTTGCTTTTCTCTTCTCTTCTCTCCCTCCCTTCCTTCTTTCCCTTGTATTTCTAAGAGATTTTTTTCCTAGTCTCCAGGTTTTGCCGCAGTTTGTTTGCCTTTCATACCTCGATGCTGTGTTTTCAAATTTTCACTTGTCAAATTATTATTCGTTTCCCTCTAAAATCTCTGCATGCTCAGGCACGCACTCTCTCTCTCATTTTGTTTGTTTCATACCAATGCAATTAACTTTCCCTGCCAGTCCCTTCCAATTGCCATAAATCAAAATCATCAGGTTGATGCACGGATTAGAGCTCTTTTCAAATTACCCATCTCTTGAGTGATGTTGTAGGGAAGATGGGGCAAGCTGGTTGTTCAAGGCCAGATCGCAAACCGATGGGTGCAAAAATACACACACATATAGACATGGCCTTTCGAAAGCATCGTTCTTGCCCTGAAATTCCTCCCTTTTGCCTGGAGGAATGGAGCAGAAGCGAAGTGGCACTCTGTGGGGTCACTGGACTGACTGTTGCTAGTTGAAGTGATTCTCTGTCATGTCACTGGGAAATAAGGATGACCTGTGTATGGGAGGAAAAGAAGATGAAAGGAAGGAAGGGGAAGGAAGGATAAAAAGAAGGGAAAGAAAGGGAAGCAGGATGAAAAAGGAAGGAAGGAAGATGAAAGGAAGGTAAGAAAGAGAAAAAGAAGGGAAAGAAAGGAAAGCAGAAGGGGAAAGGAAGGAAGGAAGGAAGATGAAAGGAAGAAAGAAAAGAGGAGAAAGAGGAAAAGAAAAAAGAGGGAAGAAAGGAAGAAACGAGAGAGAAAAAGGTTAAAGAGAAAAAGGAAGGAAGATGAAAAGAAGGAAGAAAAGGGGGAGAAGGGGGGGAAAGGAGGGAAGGAAAGAAAGAAAGGAAAGGAAAGGGAAAAAAGAAAAGGGGGAAAGAAGGAAAGGGAAAAGAAAGGAAAGGAGGGAGGGAAGGGAGAAAAAAGAAAAATGAGGGAAGAAAGGAAAGAAAGAGAAGGAAAAAGGAGGGAAGGAAGAAAAGAAATAAGAAAAATAAAAGGGGCGAAGGTATAGGGAAGAAAAGGAAAGTGAGAAAGAAGGGATGAAAGCAGGGTATCAGCCCTGCTAGCAAATAAAGAGTGTGGATAAAAGTGGAGAGAAGGAAAGTGGGACATATGGAGATATTGCTCCTTGTTGTACTCCTCCAACCAACACCAGGACCTTGGGTTTGTCTTAGGGCCTTTCGAAGACGCTTTGAAGCTCCATGCATCCATGTCGGCGTGTGGCCTGGTCAGCGGCCCACCGGTGGAGGACCAGTGGCCCAGCCCTCCGACCCGGAAGGCCCCCATCGCCCCAACAGAGGAGCAGCTGAAGCAAGAGCCCTGGTACCATGGCAAGATGAGCCGGAAGGATGCTGAGAAGCTGCTGCTAACCGACGGAGACTTTTTGGTGCGGGACAGCATCACCAACCCTGGGCAATACGTCCTGACCGGGATGCATGGTGGGCAGCCCAAGCACTTGCTCCTGGTGGACCCCGAAGGAGTGGTATGTATCATAAATACTTTTTAAAAGCATTACAGAGAAAGAAGGCAGACAGGCATACAGAATATATATCTACATTGGGTACACAAACATGGGAATATTACATTTTACTATACATTCATGCACACATAAACATTCACTTCTCAACATGCATACATTACCATCTCTTCTTCCTTCTCCGGGAAAAGAGACCTGCATGTAGGCCAGATTGCGTTCCCTGTAAATCTGCCATCCTGTGAATACACCATCTTCCTTTGTCACTTGGAGAAGATGGCGGCTGGACCAGACTCCTCCTGTCTGCCACAATTTTGGAATAGTGAAGTGTCTTGTATATAGCATATTTCTTCTGATGTTGTTCCAGAAAGTTGTAAATGAACGACAGGTGTCTTCCAGCGAAAACTTGCCGACTCAATCCATTCCAGGCAGATGTCGGCTTTTCTTCTTAACTGATGTTGGTTTTCCTTCTTTCTAAGCAGCCTTGTTTACTTCCTTAACTTAAAAGAGTCATTGCCTCTGGTCATATAAACATGTTGTTTTCCACCACAGAGTTAATCATTTGTCTCTGGTCATCAATGTCAACAATTCTTATCCGCAACTTTTAATTACAGTTTGTCAGTTCACCTCTTTTTGTAGTTTTCCAAGCTTTGTTCTTAAGATGGCTTCTCTACTTTCTATAGGGTCCCAGTCATAGTCCTTTCATACAATTTCATTGTTTTAGAAACAAAGCAAAGGGATGGTCCCGGCCATGAAGGAAGGAAGAGTCAAGGGACCTAGGAATTGTTCTGGAGAGCTAGAGATTTGTAAAATTATCTAGGAATTCATAGCTCCTCCAGTACCATTTAATGGTCAAGGTTGACCATAGGGTTGTACTGGAGGATATAGGATTCCTAGAGAAGTGTGTGCCTTCGAGTTGTTGTGAATGTCCAGATTTGTTTCTTCTAGCTTTCCTCTGAGACTGAGAGAGTGTGACTTGCAAGGTTTCTAGGGCTAAGTGGGAGTTCAAACATGGATCTCCAGAATTGTAGTCTGACGTTCATTTCGTACTGGCTCAATTTGTAACTAGTTACTAAATATGTCCACGTTGCTTTTCCTTGTCTCTCCCCCCTTTAGAGTAGTTACAACTCTCTTTTCCTCCTGATAATCACAAGATCCGAGATCAGAGTTTTCTAAACAATGTGTCACAACACATGAGCGTGTCGTTGTGTTGTGCGAGAATGAGTCTATATCAAATACGCATGCATTTTTCTATGCAGCAAAGGGGTTGATTTGTACGGCATGCTGGTATACCCCCCCCCCCTTTTTTTTGTATCCTTGTATCAAGGGCTCCTATGTTCTTATGTATCCGGTTTGCTGGTCAAACTGGATGACCGTGTTGCGACTGTGTCCCCAAAAGAAGGTGTGTTGCCAACATGAAATGTTTGGAAAGCTCTGCCCTCGAGGCTTCTTTTTCTTTATACTTCTGACCCCCAGCCTTGTAGGATGCGAGGACTTTGAACCCGGATCCTGGTCCGAAGCTCTAACCCTAGTGTTGCGCCACTGTGTTGTCCCTGTCTTCTTCCAGGTGAGGACAAAGGACGCCTTGTTCGAAAGCATCAGCCACCTGATCAACTACCACCTGCAGAACGAGCAGCCCATAGTTGCGGCCGAAAGTGAGCTGCACCTGCGCCAGGTGGTGAAGTGGAAGCAGTGAAGACACGGTAGGTACCTGCCCATCTCAGCCACAAAAGGAAGTGGGTAAGAGAGCCCGTATCTGGCTTATTTGGCTCACAGAACTTGAATATGTAGGCTGAAGGCCACGAAAAAGGCAGCTGATTCCTGTCCTAACCACTGTACCACATTGTACATCATACAATCATAGTTGGAAGGGGTCCCCAAGGTCCAACCCCTTTCTTCCAGGCAAGAATACACAATCAAAGCACCCCCGACAGATGGCCATCCAGCCTTTGCATCGTCTCGGTTTATTTTATTTATTTATTTTGAGGTGCCAAGCTCCTTATGGCTGGCTCTTCATCATGCCTCCTTCATTAGTTCTTTTAAAAATTTTATTAATAGAAAATTGGACATGTGCCTGTTCTTTTCTCCCATTAATGCTTTATTTTCGCACCTCGGCATCAACACTTCGTAGCATTATTTTGCCTCGTTCCCTCCTTCGGGGCAGCCAAACCTTTCCTCTTCCTCCTCCTCCTTTTCAAGGTCTTTCACACTCATCCAAAGCAGCTCTGTAGGAGGAAGAAAAAGGAGGCGAAAATGGTCCAGATCCCTTTTTTTCTTTTGGGATGCAACAATATAATTCTGCTTTAATTGTCTCCGGCAACGTCGCATTTGCTGTTACGGGAGGGCAGCCAGAGAGTTCCCCAAATGGGGAAAACTCCAAGATTTCACCAAATGCCTTGATGTACTGAAATGCATGGGGTCCCCATGTCAAATAGCCTTCTGTCAAACATGTATGTTTCCATATAGTATACAGTAGAACCGCTATATAAGAATGTCCCACGTTTTGACATCCAAATGCTGGTTTGACCTACAAGCAGTGCAAAAGAGGTTTCTTTGCCCCCTAAAGCAGTTCTAAAAGCAAGGGAGAGAGAAACCAAACCTGGACTGGATTCCTAGCCGGAGCAGCTCTGGCTTTTCCTGCAAGGCAGAAACGCCAGCTCCATGTGATTGCTTCCCCTGAACATTCTGGGAGGAGTCCAATCCAGAGATGTCACCCCAGAGGTTGCAATCCACCCTGGTGCAGCAGAGCCTCAGCCTAAACAGTACTGGGCTTCCAGTAGACTGGAACTGCTAGTGTACCTCATAGCTGAATGCCTCAGCCTGCATGCCTTTGCCTGAATGCCCCAATCTGTGTGCCTGTTCCTGCATGCCTCAGCTTGTGTGCCTTTGCCTGCGTGCCTGAGCCAGCATGCCTTTGCTTGCATGCCTCAGCCTGTGTGCCCTTGCCTGCATGTCTCAGTCTGAGTGCCTTTGCCTGCATGCCTTTGCCTGTGTGCCTCTGCCTGCGTGCCTCAGCCTGCATGCCTCAGCCTGTGTGCCTTTGCCTGCATTTCGCAGCCTGTGTGCCCTTGCCTGCATGTCTCAGTCTGAGTGCCTTTGCCTGCATGCCTTTGCCTGTGTGCCTCTGCCTGCGTGCCTCAGCCTGTGTGCCTTTGCCTGCATGCCTCAGCCTGAGTGCCTTTGCCTGTGTGCCTCAGTTTGTGTGCCTTTGCCTGCATGCCTTTGCCATAATGCCTTTGCCTGCATGCCTCAATCTGCACATCTTTGCCTGCACACCTCAGCCTGAGTGCCTTTGCCTGCATGCCTCTGCCTGCTTGCTAATCCTGGTACTGTATGTTTCACTTCAAGAGAGAGCAAGAGAGGGAAAGAGGGAGGCTGGAATTACAGTATGAAGAAAATGATGCTGTTTTGACATGCTGTTACATTGGCCAACACACATTTTGTTTGTTGCCTCAAATGTGCTTCCTTGCCACAGTGGCTGGATGGAACCAAGCACTGCCTCTCTCTCAACATTTTATACATTATTTGTTTATTTATAAAGTACATTTTCTTATTTAAAACACATTACAAACTGGGGTGGTTTTGGGGGGTTGGAACAGATCAATAGTATTTCAATGGAAAAGTTTGCTTTGAGATAAGGATGTTCTGACTTAAGAACACAGTCACAGAATGAATTAAATTCTTAAGTCAAGGTATCACTCTATCTATCTTGAACAGTTACATGTCTCATGTCATACTTTGCGGGCCACGAGCCCCACTTTCCCTACTTTTTCCTAAACGTCTAACTGCAATCTCTTCCTTGTTGTTAGGATTCCAGCGCCGAAACTGACGCTTGGCCCGTCATTGAGTTTTGAGTCAACGCTTGCCTTTTTGAACAGAAGAGAGTGACGCGTCCAACGAGATGGAGGAAATGGTCCAGTTCTGAGAAAGCAAGGGCTTCCCTGAAGGTTTATTAATGGGACTTTCTAAACCAATTTCAAGGATTTCAGAATGAACACGTTGGGTGGGAGAGACATAGCAGGAACAATATATATCCCAGCTTTCCCTTTGTTCCTTGTTGCAAAGCTCCACAGCCGGTCCATTAGCAGAGCCTGCTTTTCTGCTCTGCAGTGAAAGCTTGGCAGGGCTCTCTTGGCTAATTCGGTTTGCCCGAAAGAAAAGCCGGCGATGCGGGGAAGCTCGCCGTAATGCTTATGACATCTCATTCACCTTTTCTGTGTATGTGTGCAAATTGTTGCTTGGAACAAAAACAGCTGGGGAACAAGGGCAAACCCGATCCCACAGGCACCATCTCAGTCAATCATTTTCTATTATTGAAAGGCTCTTAAAGAGTTGGTAACTCTTAAGGCGGATAGGGGGCATTCCCACCTTCGCCAGTAGGGGTCACTGTGGCACAAGCAGCCTTTCCCAGGAGTGTCGCACTTAACTGGGTGCATCTACACTGTTGAATGAATGCAGTTTGACACTGCTTTAACAACCCTGGCTCAATGCGATGGAATTGTGGGATTTGTAGTGTGGCGAAGCACCACCTGAATACGCAAGGCCTTGGTAAACTCCCGGGATTTTTCAACATCGAGCCACGGCAGTTAAAGCAGTGTCAAACTGTATTCATTCTACAATGGAAATGCACCCTCTGATCCTACCAGTCTCTATCCGGTTTGCTGATGGTCCTTCCCTCCCCAAAGGAATATCGGCAGCATCCCTAACATATATTATGACCCATGCTATTATAATATAACCCAATTCCCCAAAGGAGCAGCCAATGACTGTGAAGCATTGCTGTTTTGATCATGTTTCTAATTAAATACGGAAATGTTCGATGGCGTCCCCAGTCTCTTTTTGGTGTGCTGCTGTCTTAATGTTTTTTATCTTATTTCACTTTTTATAAAAATGTATTAACACAAAAGAAAGCTAATGCTGGGCATGGACACCTTACCGATTTTGCTGCCAGAAGTCAAAACAATGAATTCCAGAATTTATCTCTGTTCAGGGAATTTGAGATACTATTATTATTATTATTATTATTATTATTATTATTATATTTAAATAATTCATTATTTGTATTTATTATTATTATTATCATCATTATTATTATTTAGGCAATTTATTATTTGTATATTGTTATATTTTGTTTAGGTAATGTATTATTTGTATTATATTATTATATTTTATTTAGATACTTTATTACCTGTATATTATTATTACAGTTTATTTAGGTAATATATTATTTATATTATTATTATTATTATTATTTCATTTAGGTAATTTATTATTATTATTGCTGTTGTTGCTATAGATTGATGAATTTATTTATTTATTTATTTACTTTATTTATATACTGCTTTTCTCAGCCCTCAGGCGACTCAAAGCGGTGAACAACATCAATACAAAACATCACGAGACAAGTATAGGGCAGTTAAAAACAAT
The DNA here is from genome assembly GCF_037176765.1 of Anolis sagrei. Lineage (NCBI taxonomy): Eukaryota > Metazoa > Chordata > Lepidosauria > Squamata > Anolidae > Anolis > Anolis sagrei. The sequence continues at coordinate 51,289,390 of NC_090034.1, forward strand.
TGTAACATAAATCATTAAACATCCGTATAACAATCATTAGCGCCTCAACAGTAAAATCAGAATCCAGTCTCATCATCCATTATTCCGTATTCCTATGTTCAATTACACTGTTTAATCAAATGCTTGTTCGAACAGCCAGGTCTTCACTTTCCTCCGAAACGCCAGCAGGGAGGGGGCCGATCTGATATCTGCAGGCAGGGCGTTCCACAGCCGAGGGGCCACCACTGAGAAGCCCCTGTCTCTCGTCCCCGCCAAGCGCGACTGTGATGCAGGCGGGACAGAGAGCAGGGCCTCCCCAGATGATCTTAGTGTCCTAGCCAGTTCATAGGAGGAGATGCATTCGGAGAGGTAAGTAGGGCCAGAACCGTAGATGAATCCCACATATCTCCAAGAGACACTGGAGGGACACTTGTTGCCCAGCATAAACAGCATTGAGCCCAATGGACAAATGGCCATCTGTCGGGAGGGCTTAGATCAGTGGTTCACAACCTGTGGTCCATGGACCACCAGTGGTCCGCAAGTACAAACATATGGTCTGTGGTCTTACCATTACTACACCATTGCCTCAAACCCATGTGGCAACAAGAGCAACTGGTCTTGCAAAACTCTCTTATAGTTCTGAGGCTTATTAAATATGGTTTTTTGTGGGCAAGCAGATGGCGACTACTGGATGGCATATGTTTTGTATCAGAAACTAGAGCTGATGTGGTCTATCCAATGCAATTTTCTGAATCGGCACTCCAAATAACCAAACCAAATCTAAAGTTGACCACAAACTGATTTGTAACCCTTCTGGTAATAATGTTGGGGAGTGGTTCCTGGTCAAAGTGGTCTCTGGTCAAAAAAAGGTTGTTAACCACTGCCTTAGATTGTGTCTTCCTTAACGGCAGGATGGGGTTGTACTGGATGACCTTTGGGGGGATTAGCTTCCAACTCTAGGAGTCTTTTGATTCTATAGCCTTATTTCTCCACAAACCTGCTGATGTCTATGAAGTTGGATAGCCATCTGTTGGGAAGGATCAGGTGGTGTCTTCCTGCCTGGCAGAATGAGGGTGGACTAGATGACCTGGGGGGGGGGGGGGGGCTTCCAACTCTAGTATTCTATGGTTCTGTTGTTTGAACTAGTATGAGCCGTTGAACTCATTTTGGAGGTGCTTCTCTCTCTTTGCCTTCCCTTCCCATCTTTACAGTCTGCGGCAAAGTTGACGGAGATAATTGCATCAACCTCTGGGGCCGAGGCTTAGAAAGCCTGCGTTTCGGCTAAGCCTCTGGCCAATTACCCAGATATCTTTCCAGCTCAGGCCTTTTCGGCGGATTCTGGAATTGCCGCTGGAGCAGAGGGATTTTCTCTCCAGTCGCTACATTTTTTTCCGAAGGAAAATAATAAATATCAACTGCAAATCCTGCCCTATGGTTTCTTTTGAAAGCTGAATGAATGACACAGTATTCCCAGTTATAGCATAGCTGTATAGGATCCTATAATGAGACCCCATCATTTGGTTCAGCCTGATTTTCCCACGACACAAGCCAATCGTTCCCGACAAAGGGCCATCCATCCCCATAGACATTCCTTGGGCCATGGAGAAGTAGGACTATAGTCATAATCATAGAATGAGAAGGGGCTCCAAAATGGCATCCACCCTTCTTCCAGGCAGGAAGGCACCATCCGAACCCTCCCGACAGATGGCCATACAACAACCAGAGAATGAGATTCCTAGGCAGCAGAGATTCCTAGGCATTACTAGATGACTCTTTCTAATGTTTACATCTTTTCAGCTCCAATTTGCATCCATGGCTCCATTAACTAAATCAGCCCCTCCGGTCCTCTTCTAATGCCAACACATTTAGGCTATTTCTAGCCTAGAAATGAGACATCTGCCTTCTATTTTTTTAAACCTTGCCTTTGTTTCCAACACAATGGCAAAGTGAAAAGGGAGCTGGAGGGAAAGACAGGAGTTGTGCGATAAATACGAGAAACAGGAAGCCAAAGAGAAAATGATCAAAGGCAAGGATTCAACGTTTCATTCGGGAGAAGTGGTGGAAAATTAAAAAAACACCACAAAGGAACTCAATACCTTGGATATCGGGCTCAAGCGAGCCGTTTAATGCAGCTGCAAACCGTCTTCAAAAAGGCGGTGAAATTGCGCTGCAGCGCACTTTGAAATCCAGTAAGCTGACACATCTGAGAATATATAAATCACATTGCATGCAGTGCGGACTCTCAACGTGCACTACCAAAGGTGCTCAGGTGCAATTGCGCTGCAGTGCACTTTGAAGCCTAGTAAGCTGACACATCAGAGAATATATAAATCACATTGCATGCAGTGCGGACTCTCAACGTGTACTACCGAAGTTGCCTAGACGGAATTGCGCTGCAGCGCACTTTGAAGCCCAGTATACTGACACATCAGAAAGGATAGAAATCACATTGCATGCAGTGTGGACACTCAACGCGCACTACCTAAGGTGCCCAGGCAAAATTGCGCTGCAGCGCACTTTGAAGCCCAATAAGCTGACACATCAGAAAGTATAGAAATCACATCACATGCAGTGTGGACACTCAATGCGCACTACCAAAGGTGCCCAGGCAAAATTGCACTGCAGTGCACTTTGAAGCCCAATAGGGTGACACATCAGAGAGTATATAAATCACATCTCATGCAGTGCAGACACTCAAAACACACTACCAAAGGTCCGTCTCCATTGTAGAATTAATGTAGTTTGATACTATTTTGACTGCAAACCCTTCACATAGGTGCAATCGCCACCCAGACCTCCAACCAGTCCCTGGACCCACAGTCCAGGTGGTATCAAACTGTGTTGACTCTACCATGTAGATGCACCCTCCTGGTTTTCACCTAGGCCATTTCCAGCAACCAATGTATGTGGTGTTCCTCTGAAAAGGAACCTTTCTGGTTCTGGGCCAGTTGTTTTCCTTCTTGCAGGTAGATAAACACTGGCTCTTTTGTTCCCTGCTTCCGGGCCTCCGCTCCGCTGACTGCAGTGATTATTACCATACTGCTTACAAAGGAAGCCCCGGGTGAGGTTTGTAGGGCTTTTGGAACTATCATAATTATTATTATTCTTTGTATCCACTTTCCTCCCTTAAGTGAGTCTCAAAGAGGCCCACAACGTTAAAGGCAAAACAAGTTAAAACACATATTAAAATAATTTTTGAAACAGAGGCGGAATGGCCATTTGTCGAGAGGGATTGGATTGTGCTTTTCCTGCCTGACAGGGGCACGGTGCAAGGTCCTTTATAACTGTAGGATTTTCTGATTCAATAGCCCTACTTCTCCATAAAACTGGTGCTGTCTATGAGGCTGGATGGCCATCTGTCGGGAGGGTTTGGATGGTGCCATCTGTCGGGAGGGTTTGGACTAGATGGCCCTTAAGGTCTCTTCCAAACGCTAGGACTCTATAGTCCTATTTCAGCATGAGCCTGCTGACGTCTATGAGGGCTGGATTACCATTTGTTGGACAGGTTTCGACTGTGCTTTCCAGCCTGCCAGAAGGGTGTTGGACTGGATGGCCTTTAGGGGTCCCTTCCAACTTTAGGGTCCTATGATTCTATAAACATGCCCTGGCAAGTGCCTCCTGGTGGGCAGTAGCTATGGGGCTGGAAAGCATTTGGAAAGGGCAGCCCCAACTCGTCTTGGGCTTTCTTGGTTGCCTTTCAAACATCCCAGTTTCTCACTCTTCCTCCCAGTTTCAACCATTTTGAGTCTCCTTGTTGATAATAATAATAATCTATCTGTCTATATACCTATCTATATATCCGTATCTATCTATTATTATTATTATTATTATTATTATTATTATTTGAAACACAACAAGATGAATCCACAGTAAACAAGATCACTCTGCTGGCTATTGTATTGGATCACACATCGGACACTTTCCAAATGTTTAGGACTATGTGATGTATCAGCAAATAATGCGTGCAGATCCCAATAGGGTGGCCTTTTGCAGCTGGCAGATGGTAATCTTGTCAGCTCCGATTGTGTTTAAGTGCAGGCCAAGGTCTTTAGGCACTGGACCCAACGTGCCGATCACCACTGGGACCATCTTTACTGGTTATTATTATTATTATTATTACTATTATTATTATTTACCTAATTGTATGTAAGTATGTGGCTGGGGCTCCCACTTCCACAAACGGATTTAACCCACAGTGCTGAGGAGCCACCAAAAGCCCTCCCTCCAATGACATGTCTGACTAAAGACTAAACTGCATCAATTCCACGGTGTAGACATAGCCTTGTGTTCATCAGAGGAAAGAGTGGGAGGGAGAGATGGACAGCCAACTCTAAACTGTATCTGGCGGAGAGCAAAACACTCAGCCGAGGGACAGTTTCCTCAGTGTACGGCTGAAGGGTGCTTGAGATGAGAGGCAAAGAAAGCATTCCTTTTGTGAGCATCTCCATGCGCCGAACAAAGCAGAGGACCCTTCAAGGCCCAGGTGGTTCGCTCTCTTGGAGAGCAGTAAGTGCTCTGTAGTTGTATAGAATGGGGAGAGAGGCCTTTATGAAGGGCCCTTGCATTAGGCTCTAAAAATAGGAAAAAGAGCACACCCTCCATTAAGATGGCAATGGTCATGAATGAGGAAAGAGGCTGCAGTGGTTGGCTTTTGCCCGAGGCAACCACGAAGGGACTTCTACCTCCACCTTTCCTTGTGACTTTGGAGCCCAGTTTACAAGGAGCTGAGAGTAAAAGGGGGGGGGGGGACTATTGTTTATTATTATTATTACTACTAGTAGCTTGGGCACCCGGCATTGCCTGAGTTATTAGAAGTCATTTTTTAAATTTTACAAAATGCATAAGGTTGTGGGTGTACTACAACTCACATCATGCCAGATTGACACCCTGAAACTCCATCAATACTTAAAGTTTGTCATGTTGGGCAAGGTTGCTCTGATGTATCATTGGAGGGGTTCTGTGTGCTCTCCAGTTGCAGGATGAATTACAACTCCCACCATGGTGGGTCAGTCCCGTCAAATCCCTCCAGTACGTTCAGTTGGTCATGGGGGTTTTGTGTGCCAAGTTAGGTCCTGGTCCATCATCAGTGGGATGCAGAGTGCTCTTTGATTGCAGGTGAACTATAAATCCCAGTACTTACAACTAACAAAGGTCAAGGTGAATTCCCCCCAAAACCCACCAGTATTCAAATTTGGCATATTGGGTATGCACATCAAATTTGGTGCAGATCCATCATTGTTTGTGTTCATAGTGCTCTCTGGATGTAGGAGAACTATAAACCACGGTGAATTTTCCCCAAAGCCCTTCTGTATTTTTTGTTGATCATGGGTGTTCCATGTGCCAAATGAGGTCCAGGGCCATTGTCAGTGGGGGTAACAGTACTCTGAATTGATGCAGGGTGAACTACAACTTCCATCATGTTGATTCAATCCCCCAAGCCCCTCCAGTATGTTTAGTTACTGATTAGTTATGCTCTGTTTGTTGTGCAGACAAAGCTGAAAAGAGTAGGAAAGGGTTAAGGGAGCAGGGAAGGTCATGCAAATTCCACACCGTTGGAGAGAGAAAGAAACACTGGGATGTCTGTGGTGGAGGAAACATATAAATCTAGGATGATATTGTCCCCATATGAATGCCTTCACTTGGGTGGTGGGCAGTATGGTGTTGGTGGAGGACTCTGGCAGGGGTTATACATGTTCACAGCACTCACTATAACCTGCAGTGTCACTGGAGGGAGAGCCATTGGTGGCTCCTCATAGGTGGGGGCAGGAGCCTGTCTGTGAAAGCCAGCCAGCCACACATACATATTTTCACTTTTATTAAGGGTTAAGGGAGAGGCAGTAAGCAGGGTCATGCAAATTCCATACCATCGGGGAGAGTAAGAAACACTGGGATGTCTGTGGTGGAGGAAGCACAGAAAATCTAGAATGAAAGCATTCACTTGGTGATGTGCAGTATGGTGTTTGGGGAGGACATTGCTTGGGATTGGGCTACATATTCATGGCACACACTATAACCTGAAATGTCATTGGTGGGAGGGCTTTTGGTGACTCCTCAGCCCTGTGGGTGAAAGCTGTTTGTGGAAGTGGGAGCCTGTCTGTGGAGGTGGGCACCCTAGCCACATACAAATGCATATTTTCACTTTTATTTGGCATATAGATAGATTAGATCTTGAAGGACCTGTGGGCCAAGTTTGGTTTGGACCCATCAAGCCATGCCGGAGCCTTTGAGACACAAACCAACATAACTACATATATTGACTTGGATGGAGAGAGATGCTCTATGTATCTATCAGGTGGGAGGAAGCCACACATTCAATTAGTCCAGGAGGAGAAAGAAGGGATGAAAGGCAAACCTCCCCCTATATTGCTTGGCACAGTGCCTTTGTTTTGCTTGGCATGGAGGGCAACAGCAACAAAGGAAGGAACGCCAGAGGCCAAAATGTGTGTGTGCTTCTCTTCGGAGCACTACGGCACTGGCTTGCAGCGCGCACCTAATTGGGAGGCTCCTGTGAATGAGAAGCGCTGCCTGGCCGAAGCGCAGCTATAAAAGCCTGGGAAGGGAGGCAGGGAGGAAGGCATCGCCAAGGCAGAGGCAGAGGATCCACAGAGGTCCCTTGTGGCTGACAGGTAGGCTGCCCTTTCCCCTTTCCCCTGGGTCCCACTGCATGGCCATCTCTCGGGTGGGATCGGAATGTATGTCTTTCCTTGAGATCTCCCCGACTCTAAGAGTCTGTTCTATACATATCCTCTACTTCTCTCAATCTTATCAATGGGTGAATGGCCATCTTTCGGGAAGGATCGAATTGTGTCTTTCCTTCAGGTCTCCCCCCGACTCTAAGATTCTATTCTATGCATACCCTCTAACTCTCTCAATCTAACTCTCTCGATGCGTGGATGGCCATCTGCCAGGAGGGATTGAATTGTGTCTTTCCTTCAGGTCTCCCCCCCCCCCCCGACTCTAAGATTCTTTTCTATACATACCCTCTATCTCTCTCAATCGTACTGATGAGTGAATGGCCATCTGCCAGGAGGGATCAAATTGTGTCTTTCCTTCAGGTCTCCCCCCGACTCTTAAGATTCTATTCTATACATACCCTATATCTCTCAATCGTACCGATGAGTGGATGGCCATCTGCCAGGAGGGATCGAATTGTGTCTTTACTGCAGGTCTCCCCCCAACTCTAAGATTCGATTCTATACATACCGTCTATCTCTCTCAATTGTACCAATGAGTGGATGGCCATCTGCCAGGAGGGATCAAATTGTGTCTTTCCTTCAGGTCTCCCCCCGACTCTTAAGATTCTATTCTATACATACCGTCTATCTCTCTCAATCATACCGATGAGTGGATGGCCATCTGCCAGGAGGGATCAAATTGTGTCTTTCCTTCAGGTCTCCCCCCAACTCTAAAATTCTATTCTATACATACCGTCTATCTCTCTCAATCGTACCGATGAGTGGATGGCCATCTGCCAGGAGGGATTGAATTGTGTCTTTCCTTCAGGTCTCCCCCCAACTCTAAGATTCTATTCTATACATACCCTCTATCTCTCTCAATCATACCGATGAGTGGATGGCCATCTGCCGAGAGGGATTGAATTGTGTGGTTGGGAATATCCCCTGACTCTTAAGAGTCTATGAGATAGGAATCATCTCTCTCTCTCTCTCTCAGCCATAGTTATCATAGCTCTGGCTGGATAGCCATCTGTCAGGAGGGATCAGATTGCACCTTCCTGCCTCGCAGAAGGAGTGCATGTCCCTCGGGGTCTCTTCCAGCTCTAAGATTCTGAGTTATACCTATCATACCTGTCTCTCTGTCATTGCTATGGCTGGATCACCATCCACCGGGAGGGATCAAACTACCCTGAGTCCTTCCGCGGAGATCGGGAGAGATACAAATGAAGTTTATTATTGCTAGCTTGGGTACCTGCCGTTGCCCGGGTTATTTGAAAAAGTCAATTTACTTGGGCAAGTTTGATCTAGATGCATCATCGGTGGGGTTCAGTTTGCTCTCTCTGGCTGTAGGGTGAATGACAAACTCCCACTATGGTGAGTCAGTCCTCTCAAACCCTCCGTAGGTTGAGTTAGTCATGGGGGTTCAAGGTCCATTCTCAGTGGAGGCCAGTTTCCCTGGTTGTGGGCGAACTACAACTCCCAGAAAGGAAGGCCAGTTCCTCCCAAACCGCTCCTGCAATCAAATTTTGGCATATCAGGTATGTATGTCAAGTTTGGTCCAGATCCATCGGTGTTTGGATTCACAGTGCTCTCTGGATGTAGGTGAACTACAATGTCCCCAAATCAAGGTGAATTTCCTCCAAAGACCTCCAGTATTTTTTCTGGTCATGGGGGCTCTATGTGCCAAGTGTGGTCCAATTCCTTCTTCAGAGTGCTCATTGCAGGTGAACTATACATCCCAGTACCTACAACTTCAAAATGTCCAGGCCAATTCCCCTCAAAACTCACCAGTATTCAAATGTGGGCATATTGTGTATGCATGCCAAGTTTGGTCCAGATTCATCATTGTTTGGGTTCATAGTGTGCTCTGGATGTAGGTGAACTACAACTCCTATAAATCCCTCCCAAGCCCTCCAGTATTTTATGTTGTGCCAAGTTACTTCCAGGTCCATTGTTGGTGGAGTTTAGAGTGCTCTTAGGTTGCAGGTGAACTATACATCCCAGGACTTACAACTCTATAAATCATGGTGAATTCTCCCCAAACCTCTCTAGTACATTCAGTTCAATTCTTCAGTTTGCTGTGTGACATAAAAAAAAATAGGAAAGAGTTATGACAGAGGCAGTGGGTGAGGTCATGCAAATTCCACACCAATGGGGAGAGTCAGAAACACTGGGATGTCTGTGGTGGAGGAAAAACAGAAAATCTAGGATGAAATCATCCCTGAATGAAAGGGTGGTGGGCAGTATGGTGTTGGTGGAGGGCACTGGCAGGGTTTGGACTACATGTTCATGGTGTGCACTATAACCTGCAGTGTCATTGGAGGGAGGGCCTTTGGTGTCTCCTGAGCAGTGGGATCTATAGCTGTTTGTGGAGGCAGGAGCTTGTCTGTGTATGTGGACACCCCAGCCACATACACACATGTGTATAGATAGATTATCTTCCCCGTCTCTAGGATTCTATTCTATATGTATCATATCTCTCAGTCATATTTATGATATCTGTGGCTGGGTGGCTATCTGTCGGGAGGGCTTTGAATTGTATCCCCCCCCCCCCCCCACACACACACACACTTTGGAACCCAAGCTGAGACTTTTGGGTTGCCTGGCCAAGGGGAACATGTTATATACCGACCTGCCAAGAAAAAAACCTAAAGACCGTTCAGTCCAAGCAAAAAGACACAATCCAATCCCTCCCGACAGATGGCCATCCAACCTCATAGACATTAACAGAAGAAATAGGGCTCTAATCAGAGATTCCTAAAAGTTGGAAAGGACCCCAAGGGCCAGCCAGTCTGACCCCTTTCTGCCAGTAAGGACGACCCCATCCAATCCCTCCTGACATATGACTATCTGTTTAAAAACTCTTTTTTACATATATTCTACTCTTGAGCAGCTCTTACTGTCTGGAAGTTTTGGTAGCTTTCTCGGGATTGTTTCACTTGATCCCAAGCAGCAGAGAGGGCTACGCTTGTGCGGGCTAAAACACAAAAAAGCAACAGCAAAGGGTGTGTTGTGTGCACGCGTGCCTTTGTTTGAGCATTTGTCCAAATATTTGACCAGAGAGGAAAAGCATTCGGGAAGTGGCTCACAAAGCCAGAGGTGTTCTTTGCCAACCTAATCCTTGAGCCTTTGTGCGCTCAGGCGGATCAGGGATCCGGGGACACTTGTTGATGCGGGATTCTCATTTCTCAAGCTTTTTCGGCAACACAAAAAAACCCACAGCCAGCTTTCTGCACCCAAATTTTCGGGTTACGTTGCCCAGGGGCACCGTCCGATACGTTACAATACTTAAAAGCCTATGCAACTGCCTTTCAATCCGTTACTATGCTTAAAATCCTATACAACAATTGGAAAGCCATCCTCATCCAACTCTCAAAAGGGCCAGGTTTTGAGTCCCCCCCCCCCCCCCCCCTCCATCCTGGATGTGTATGGACTTTACTGACATTTGACACAATACAAAAGGCTGCTTGAAATCCTCCCGGTGACTATGATGAAGCTGACAACATCCCTGCAGTGTTCACCAAAGGATATTATTATTACTAGCTTGTTTGCCTGCCATTGTCCAGGTTATTTGAAAAAGTAATTTAAAAAAATTACGAAATGCATAAGGTAGTGGGTGAACTACAACTCCCATCATGCCAGGTTAAACCCCTGAAACTCCATCACTAGTCAAAGTTTATCATGTTGGGCAAGTTTGCTCTAGATGCATCATTGATGGGGTTCAGTGTGCTCTCTGACTGCAGGATAAACTACAGCTCCCACCATGATGGGTCAGTCTCTTCAAATGCCTCCAGTATGTTCAGTTGGTCATGGGGGTCCTGTGTGCCAAGTCAGGACCAGGTCCATCATCGGTGGGGTCCAGGGTACTCTTTGATCGCAGGTGAACTATAAATCCCAGTAACTACAACAGCTATAAATCAAGGTAACCCCCCCCCCAAAAAAAACCATGGGGGTCATGGGGGTTCTATGTGCCAAATGTGGTCCAGGTTCATTGTCAGTGGGGGTCACAGTGACCTGACTTGATGTGGAGTGAACTACAACTTTCATCATATGAAGTCAATCCCCCAAACTCCTCCATTATATTTAGTTGCTGATTCGTTCTGCACTGTTTGTTGTGCAGACAGAGTTGTAAAGAGTAGGGAAGGGTTAAGGGAGAGGCAGTGGACGGGCCACGCAAATTCCATACCATTGGAGAGAGAAACACTGGGGTGTCTGTGGTGGAGGAAACTTGTAAAATCTAGGATGAAATTGTCCCTAAATGAAAGCATTCCTTGAGTGGTGGGCAGAATGGTGTTTGGGGAGGACATTGGCAGGGGCTGGGATAAATGTTCATGGCACTCGCTGTAACCTGAAATGTCATTGGAGGGAGGGCTTTTGGTGGCTCCTCAGAACTGTGGGTCAAAGCTGTTTGTGGAAGTGGGAGCCTGTGTGTTAAAGTGGGCACCCCAGGCACATATACACATACATCTTTTCACTTTTAGAAGATTATAGATCATCATAATCATCACACGCCTCCTTGGGCAAACCAGAGTTGAGGATGCTGTAAAATTCCGACTCTTGGTCCATCCATGGTATCATCATCATGATCATCAAAATGGGGCCACAAAGTGGAATCCACGACATGTGAGTGTGGAGAAGAGCGAACCACTGACCACCTGCTGCAATGCATCCTGAGCCCCACCACATGCGCAATGGAGGACCTTCTTGCAGCAACACCAGAAGTACTCCAAGTGGCCAGATACTGGTCAAAAGACACTTAATCAACTACCAAACTTGCAAATTTTGTATTTTATCTGTTTGTTTGTTTGTTTTGTTCTGTTAGAAATGTAATACAATTGACTGGTTGCCAAGACACGACAAATAAATAAATCATCATCATCATCATCATCAGAGTTTGCAGCATCCTCAACACTCGTTTGCCCAAAGAGACGTGAATAGAAGAAGAAGAAGAAGAAGAAGAAGAAGATGAAGAAGATGAAGAAGATGAAGAAGAAGAAGAACATCACGCAGACAGACTATAAGCAGAGACATAACACTGTTGCTCAGATGATTCATTGGAATTTGTGTCACAAATACCACCTGCCTGCGACAAAGAACTGGTGGGATCACAAACCTGAAAAAGTACAGAAAATGAACACATCAAACTACTTTGGGATTTCCGAATTCAGACTGACAGAGTTTTGGAGCACAATACTCCTGACCTCACGATTGTGTTAAAAAACAAGAGTGTGGATAGTTGATGTTGCAATCCCAGGCGACAGCAGGGTTGAAGTGAAACAACTGGAAAAGCTGACACGATATGAGGATTTAAAGATCGAACCGCAAAGACTCTGGCACAAACCAGTCAAGGTGGTCCCAGTAGTGATTGGCACACTGGGTGCAGTGCCTAAAGACCTTGGCCTGCACTTCAACACAATTGCCGCTGACAAGATTACCATCTGCCAGCTGCAAAAGGCCACCCTACTGGGATCTGCACGCATTATTCGCCGATACATCACACAGTCCTAGACACTTAGGAAGTGTCCGACGTGTGATCCAATACAACAGCCACCAGAGTGATCTTGTCTGCTGTGGACTCATCTTGTGTTTCAAATAATAATAATAATAATAATAATAATAATAATAATAATGCCCACCTCTCCTTGCAGGGTACAACAGGGTTAAAGCGGAGTAATAAAGTACAACACTATGAAAATATATATCATAACTTATGAATATGGGTGTTTTCTCCAGAATCCAGGGAAGGAAAGGGGTCACTTTGAAGCCTGTTTTTCTTTTGCTCCTTTAACTCAGCCTTCTCCTGAGGAGGGAGCAAGTTTGTTTTTTGCTGCCCTGGAGACTAGGACACGGAACAATGGCTTCAAAGTACAAGAAAGGAGATTCCATTTGAACATTAGGAAAAACTTCATGACTGTGAGAGCCGTTCAGCAGTGGAACTCTCTGCCCCAGAGTGTGGTGGAGGCTCCTTCTTTGGAAGCTTTTAAACAGAGGCTGGATGGCCATCTATCAGGGGTGCTTTGAATGCAATTTTCCTACTTCTTGGCAGGGGGTTGGCCCATGAGGTCTCTTCCAACTCTATGATTCTATGATTCTCCTACCAGGTGAGCTTGGACTACAACATCCATCAGCCTTACCTTAGGGTTTGGTTGGGGATAAGGGAGAGTCAGGGTGCCTTTCTGTCTCTGGACATGTTACAGGGTGGTCGCAAATTTTGCTTGAGATGCCGAGAGTCAGATCTTGCCGCAAGGGGGATGTTTCCTAGGAAAAGAGGTGGTTTCTCTTACTCTGCAAAGCCACTTACCTGCCGGACACACCGGCAGCCAACTGCTATAGAAAACATGGTTTAATAGAGTTGTGAAGATGAAATGTTTGTTGGGTTTGGAGAGAATACAATCATATTCTCTCTACAGGTCCTTTCCCATTTTGAGCTGTTCCCTGCTGCTAAATCTGAGCAAAACAGTAATCTCAGAAGATTACTTCCCCCTTTTGTTTACAGTCTCCTGTTACATTTTGGTGTGCTCAAAAGAAAATAGGAAAATGTCAGGGGACGTGGTTTGCAAATCTCAGCTGTTGTGGTCCAGGAGAAGACAGAAACCGTTTGCCTCACACTTCTTTCATCTATCTTGGGATTTTTCTATGTGCCACTTTTGGATAGCAGAGCTTTTCCAGCTCAGTTATAGAGCCTGGGACTTCCTGCCTGCCTGCAAAGGAGATGTTTTTGTCAAAGAGCAAGGAGAGTGATGAGTCTGGCTTAGAAAAAGATAGGAAAAGCAGCCTTAAAAGATCCCTCTGGAGCACTGACATTACATTGTCATTGGACATTCTCCAAACTGGAGATCCTTGAGACTGAACCCATGATGTGAATAAAGTTTTTTTTTAAAAATACCAAATTAGTTCCAATCAAAACTCCAGGTTTCATAGGATTGAGATAGACATCGGAAGGGATCTTAATCCAAACAGAGAAGTGGGGAATAGAAGTGTGTCTGGCCTTCCGAGCTTGAAAATGTCGCAAGGATGGATGGATGGACGGGCAACAGTTTGTCATATCATATCGATATGACACAGGTCAACACACATTTTGGTGCCTCAAACATTAGCCCCGTTTTGGGGTATATGACGTGATCACTCATGTCATGTAACTATGAGCCCCAGGTCCTAACATAGAACACACGGCAGATGGCTGAAAGGGAGGACAGGATGCTGCAAGGACACGTGAACTGCCCATAAAAATCAATTGCCCTGAAGTGGCAGAAGGTGGGCTCTGGTATGTGGAAAAGGGCAGACATCAGGCACCAGAGGTTTTGGGTGATTGATGTCATTGTCGCTAAGGCCCTGTATAGATGGGCAGTAGTATCCCGAATAAATTGTAAGGGTTCTTTGCTCCAATTGTGTTGCAGTATATTGGGCTGCCTGATTCCAAAAAATGGAATCAGACAGTTCCCTATCAGTTGTTCCCCCATCAGTTCTAGTTCTCAAGATACAAATGCCATCTACCAGTCACCATTGGCTCAGCTGTAGAAAACCATGATAGCCGTATCTACACAACTACAGAGATGATGTGGTCTATCCAGTGCCATTTTCTGAATCAGCAGCCCCAAATAACCCCAGGAGTTGGCCTAAAAACCAAGAGACCAATTAATGTTGTTCATTCATTCAGTCATTTCTGACTCTTCGTGACCTCATGGACCAGCCCACGCCAGAGCTCCCTGTCAGCCTTCACCACCCCCAGCTCCTTCAAGGTCAATCCAGTCACTTCAAGGATGCCATCCATTCATCTTGCGTTTGGTCGGCCCCTCTTCCTTTTTCCTTCCATTTTCCCCAGCATAATTGTCTTCTCTAAGCTTTCCCGTCTCCTCATGATGTGGCCAAACTACTTCAACTCTGTCTCTAATATCCTTCCATCCAATGAGCAGTCAGGCTTTATTTCCTGAAGTATGGACTGGTTGGATCTTCTCGCAGTCCAAGGCACTCTCAGAACTTTCCTCCAGCACCACAGCTCAAAAGCATCTATCTTCCTTCGCTTAGCCTTCCATATGGTCCAGCTCTCACATCCGTAGGTGACTATGGGGAATACCATTGCTTTAACTATGTGGATCTTTGTTGCCAGTGTGATGTCTCTACTCTTCACTATTTTATCGAGATTGGCCCTTGCTCTCCTCCCAAGAAGTAAGCGTCTCCTGATTTCCTGGCTGCAGTCTGCATCTGCAGTAATCTTTGCACCTAGAAATACAAAGTCTGTCACTGCCTCCACGTTTTCTCCCTCTATTTTCCAGTTGTCAATCATTCTTGTAGACATAATCTTGCTTTTTTTATGTTTAGCTGCAACCCAGCTTTTTTCACTTTCTTCTTTCACCTTGAGCGCAGCTTTGATTTACATGGCTGCGAAAGACAAGGACAGCCTATGATGGGAGGCAAAGGGAGCCTTGAATGGAATCCGTGGCCTTCCGAGTTGGAGCAGCATGATTGCCAGCGAAGTGGCATTGCCCTTGGTAAAGGAGCCCTGCCAGGCAAAGCCTTGCTGCGTTTGTTGGAGCTGTGTCTGTTTCCCAGGGGTCTCAGCGGGCACTGCTTTCCAGCTGGCGCTGTGCATCCTGCCTCTTTGGCACAGTGGAGAGTTTCATGCCTACAAGTGGAGGGGGAGCAGGTCACATTTCAGGGGAACAACGTCGCCCTTTGGCCAGCCCTAAAGCAGAGGCTTTTAGGGAAGAAAGCTCTGTATGGCAGCTGCGAGGAACAAAGAGTTACACCTCTGCCATAGGAGAACATCTGTGCCATGTCATTCGTCAATGCCTGTTGATTCCCCCACTCGGATTGTTTACGATGGGAGCATCTACACCAGTGCTGTGGCTTTCCAAGTGTTTCAGACATCCACTCCCAGAATTCCCAGTCATTGGACAAGCTGGCTTCTGGATGTTGGCATCCCAAATAGTTGTGAACCAGTGATTTACACTGTACTTACTTACTTACATAGGCAATCTCTCGTTGTCTGAGTATGATGGCCTTCCAAGTGTAGTGCCTTGGCAGTGGGTCCATAGGTAATTGTAGAGCCCTATTCTTGACCTGCATGTTGTTCCACAATGAAGACATCGGTTTCCAGGAGGAAGGCAATCCCGGTCAGGGTTGGCTTGATGCGCCTTCCTCTTGGCACATTTCTCCCTTTTGCCCTCCATCCATGCCTCTTTGAATTGTGCAGCACTGCTGGTCACAGCTAACCTCCAGCTAGATTGCTCAAGGGCCAGGGCTTCCAGTTCTTGGTGTCTATGCCACACATATTAAGGTTAGCTTTAAGCTCATCTTGAATCTCTTTTCCTGTCCACCAACATTCCATTTTCCTTTCTTGAGTTGGGAGTATAGTAACTGCTTTGGGAGACAGTGATCAGGCATTCAGACAATGTGGCCGGTCCAGTGGAGTTGATGGCATAGGAGCATTGCTTCAGAGCTGGTGGTCTTTGCTTCTTCCAGCACGCTGACATTTGTCCGCCTGTCTTCCCAAGAGATTTGCAGGATTTTTTGGAGGCAACACTTATGGAATCATTCCAGGAGTTGAGTGTGATGTCTATAGACAGTCCATGTCTCGCAGGCATGTAGCAGGGTTGGGAGGACAATAGCTTTATAAACAAGCACCTCGGTCTCCTGATCCTCAAAGCTCTGCTCCATTCGGAAGAATGCTGCACTCACAGACCTCAGGCAGTGTTGCATTTCAGTGTCACTGTTGACTTTTGTGGAGAGGCGGCTGCCAAGGCAGTAGAAATGGTCAACATTTTCTAACATTTACACCACTAAACTGTATTTCTGGCATTGCAGAGGGATTGGCTGGTGACTGGTGGAAGAGCACTTTGGTTTTCTTGATGTTCAATTAGAGGCCGAGCTTCTTGTATGCTTCTACAAAGGTGTTTAGAGTGGTTTGTAGGTCTTCTTCTGAATGTGCACAGGCTACGTTATCATCAGCATACTGGAGTTCTATAACAGATGTTGTTGTGACCTTAGTTTTGGCTTTCAGTCTGCTGAGGTTAAATAGCTTGCCATCTGTCCAATAGATTATTTCCACTCAGGTAGAAAGTTTCCCATCAACAAGATGAAGTATCATAGCAATGCTTGGACAGCCATGGCACCATGGGATATTGTTTTACAAAGGCTTCTCCTTCTCTGCCCAAACTACACATCACAAGATTCCATAGCATGGCGCCATGGAATTTCAAGTGCTGCCCAACTGCATTAATTCTCCAATGTGGACACCTCTATTCTTCTAATTCATGACACATGTCAGTTTTTATATACATTCCTCTTCCCATTGTGATTTCTCCATATGTCAAAATGTCAAGAGCCAGCATGGTGGGGTAGTTTGCGTTTCAAATCTTCACTCGGCTATGTAACTCAATGAGTATCCTTGGCTGAGCTGTACTCCCTCAGGCGAAGGTAATGGCAAGCTGTCTTGGAGTAATCCTACCAATGAAATCCCTGGAGAGATTCATCATGGAATCATCCCAAGTTAGAAATGACTTGAAGGTACCCAAAGAGAACTTTGAGATGGAAAGGGGGCTACTTCAATATGTTGTTGTAAGTGGAAGTCTTGCTCTTTGGGGGTGGGAGACTACAGAATGGCACAGAGTATTCCAAAGACTTTCTCAAACAGTTCTTGAGAAGTGGGCAAAGGCCCTGAGAAGGTCAGTGGAAGCTCGCAGGACCTCATGTGGAACATAGGTTGCATGATTCTCTCTTCTCCATACTTGTTAACTTCTGGATTACCCTTCTCAGAATGTATTTCAACTTTGTAGAATGAGGTGTTATGACATATCATGTCGTATTAAGTAGTTGTATGATTTACACATTGTTATTCTTCTATCCCAGGTTCCTCAACGTCTCTCCCAAGCCCAAGGAGGGAAAGCAGAATTTGGAAATATGTGGCTGTTCGAGAAAATCCGTGGATCGGTGGAGAATGGGGCCTCGCGGGGCAACGACTCGGCAGACAAGCAGTCCAAAGGCCCGCTCTACAGCAATGTCCTGACGCCCGATAAGATCCCAGACTTCTTCATTCCTCCCAAGTTGTCAACTGTGCCTCCCGAAGTTGAGGGGGCAGAAGGAAAGTCCAAGGCCCACATGGGCACCTCGGCCTCTGAGCAGAACATCTCAACCGGCAAGCCGCAACGGAGCCCACGCTTGCCAACAAAGGCCGCCTCGGAGAGCAAGAACCTCCTGAAGGCCGCCAGCCGACACATCATCCAGATCGAGAGCGCTGACGAGTGGATGTCCGAGGAGGACTTTAGCACCAATGCGGACCCCCAGTCCCAGACAGCAATGTCGCTGCCCTACGTGCCAAAGGCCCAGACCTCCTATGGCTTTGCCACCTTGATGGAAAGCCCCCACACACGGCGGAAGGAGTCACTGTTCCATAGTGAGCACACCAGCCTTTGCCCCTCGCAGTCCACCTCACCCAGCTCCCAGCGGCGGTCGTCACCCTCGGCTGGGAACAAGACCAATGGCGAGAGCGCCCACCTCAATCCCTTAGACATCAGCATGTCCCTTATGAATCCGTACCGCTACTTCAGTGGCGGGGAGAGTGACACCTGCTCCTCGGCCGAGTCATCCCCTTTCGGCTCGCCGCTGCTCTCGCGGTCAGTCTCCCTGCTCAAGATTTTCAGCCAAGAAAGCCAGTCCAAAGTCATTAAGCTGAAGCACTCGGTGGCCCGCAACAGTTCCCTCTCCACTGACGACAGTTCAGCTGATACCAGCCCCAGTTCACAGCGGCGCATGCGATCTGCCACCCCACCGACGGCAGGTGCGGCAGGTGGTACACAGTCACAGGCCGTCCCACCGGCAGACACCCAAGAGCGTCTCCAAAAAGAGCATATCATCAGCCTGAACAAAGGGGGCAGCATGCGGCTCACAGCCGAGTACAACCCCTCCAATGCCCGCCTGCGGATCCGGGTGGTCACGGCCGAAGACCTCTATGACAAGCACTGCGATGCACGGAGCATCAACTGCTGTGTGGCTCTCTACCTGAACCCGGGCAAGGTGCAGAAGCAGCGTAGCACCATCATCAAGAACAGCCGGAACCCCATCTTCAACGAGGATTTCTTCTTTGATGGCTTGGGGGCCAGGAATGTGAAGAAGATGTCTCTCAAAATCAAGGTGGTCAACAAAGGCAGCAGCCTCAAGCGGGACACCCTCATGGGCGAGAAGGAGCTCCCGCTGACTTCCTTGCTCCCGTTTAAATAGACTTCCTCTGTGAATGGCTCTTTCGACCCCCACATGCCCCCCTCGTCTCACCTTGGATGGTTGCTTTCCCTTCCTTACCTTGTACATAGGAAAGGGGGTTGTATGTTTCTGCAATGGCCTGACCCACCATGGCCAATGGGCCTTTCCCCAACACCGTTGTTGCATGCAAAAGGGCAGGGTGGGGAGGGGACCCCAAAAAACCTTAGCGCAGAATCTCAACGGCTTGCAGTGGTGTGAGGGCCCCCTTATTGTAAGGGAGGGCAGGGGCTATGCTTGCTTGCTAGGTACCACATCTTGCACTATGCTGAGCTGATCCATTTGGGCACTTACCAGAGCATGTCAACGGGAAAATCGCTCCAACCAAGCAGATAGGACGGCAAGTGGGCAAGCATCCCTTAAACTGGGATTCACATCTGTAACCACGTGCCAATCCAGCCAGCCACTCTTGGGACATCTTTAATTCTAAACAGGAAAAGGTGGTTGCCTTATGCTGGTGTCCAGGGATGGCTGGAATGCCTGCTTATAATAAGACTAGCAGGCCTATTCATTATAAGGGCTGCCCCTTATTTTAGGACCAGGAAGTTTGCCCCTCCGAGGGCTGGTAGATATTATAAGGGGTATAATTTTTTAAGACTGAAAAGTATTTCCTTTATGAAAATGACATACCTCCCAAAACCCATGCGGGCAGAAATAAGGGCTTGAATTCTGCAGAGCAATGCATGGCTTAGCTAAGCTAACCGAAAAACTATTATTTCCCTTCCAGCTTCTGAGCAGCGTCAGCCCTGCATGGCATGAATGCGGGCTGCCCCAGATTGCGGTTCAGAAAACCTGGCCAGTGTTAGGGCTGCGTGTCGCAGATCCCATCATCCACCGCCAGCTGGATGGCCTTTTATGGAATGCTGGGCTGTCTATGGACCTGCCAAGGAAAGAGAGAAACCCCTTTCGGGGAGAGGGAGAGAATACAGTCCAGGCTGAGTTTTCCAGGCTGTATGGCCATGTTCCAGAAGCATTCTCTCCTGATGTTTCACCCACATCAATTGCAACATTCACACTTGCCTCAAACTGACAAGAGTTCTTTCTCCCACCCTGGGCATTCCACAGATATATAAACCTCACTTGCCTAGTTTCCAACAGACCTCACAACCTCTAAGGATGCCTGCCATACATGTGGGCGAATCATCAGGAGAGAATGCTTCTCTCCTGATACAGCCCAGAAAACTCACAGCAACCCAATACAGTCATTATTTGATGCACTTCTTTGCATGGGTCTGAAACCTGTTGGGGTGTCTCTACATTGCAGACCAGACTCTCAACAATTCGGCAGCAGCTAGGGGCCAACATTAAAAACAGGCCAAACCTTTATTGGCCGTAGAGAGGTTTTTGGTGCCTCGGCAAACTGCAACTCCCAGAGTTTCCATAGCAAAATGGTGCCAAACTGCCTTTGTTACTGTCGAAGTAATGTCATTTGAACTGCCATGGCTCCATGCCATGGAGTCCTGGGAGGCAGAGGGCCTTGGAAAACAACAGCTCTCATTATTCCCATATCATGGCACCCAAAGCGGTGTCAAATGGCATTCATTCTACAATGTAGATCAGACATGGGCAAACTTTCTAACTTGGGAACTATATGCCAGCGCTCCCTGCTAAGAGGACTGGTTGCCCAGTGATTGATGGATGGATGGATGGTTGCACGGAAGGAAGGAAGGAAAGAGAGAAGAAAGAAAGGACGAAAGGGAGGAAGGGAAGGATGGGAGGGAGGGAGGGAGGGAGGAGAAAGAGGGAAGTAAAGAAGGGAAGGAGGAAGGTTTGGGTTTTTTTGGTCGTGTCAGGAGCGACTTGAGAAACTGCAAGTTGCTTCTGGTGTGAGAGAATTGGCCGTCTGCAAGGACGTTGCCCAGGGGACGCCTGGATGATTTGATGTTTTTATGATCCCTGTGGGAGGCTTCTCTCATGTCCTCGCATGAGGAGCTGGAGCTGACAGAGCTCATCCGCCTCTCCCCGGATTTGAACCTGCGACCTGTCGGTCTTCAGTCCTGCCGGTACAGGGGTTTAATCCACTGTGCCATCGGGGGCTCCCAGGAGGAAGGTAAGGAGGAAGGAAAAATAAAAGGGAAGACAAAAGGGAAGGAAGGAAGGAAGGAAGGAAGGAAGGAAGGAAGGGGGGAAGGGAGGGGGAGGGAGGGAGGAGAGAGAAGGAAGGACGAAAAGGAGAAAGAAAGGATGGAAGGAGAAAGAGAAAGAGAGGAAAGAGAAAGAGGGAGGTAAGGAAGAGAAGGAAGGAGGTAAGGAGGGGGAAAGACAAAAGGAAATACAAAAGGGAAGGAAGGAAGGGTGGAAGGGAAGGAGGAAGGAAAAAGAGAAGGAAGGAAGGGAAGAGAGAAGGAAGGAAGGATGAAAAGGTGGAAGGGTAGAAAAGAGGGAGGGAGAAAGAGGGAGGTAAGGAAGGAAGGGGGAAGAGGAGGAAGAAGGAAAGAGAAAAGGAAGGATAGGATGGTGAGAGAGGAAAGAGCCTGAGAAAAGATCCCAGGGGGCCACATCCGGCCCACGGGCCTGGGTTTGCCCATACCTGATGTAGATGCACCCAACTGAATTGCAAATAGGTGGGGAAATCCAATTCAAGATGTAACAGTAGGATTTAGACCTTTGTTTAGACCACACTTCGGTTATGTATCTATCTAGCTTTCTATTTATCTCTTTTCTGCAACCAGTCTTACCTATTGATCTCATTTATGCATGCTTCTTTCTGGAAATGTTAACAAGCGAACCCACCGGACTATGAGTTTTCCCCTTCAAGCAAGCCGTTTCCTAACTCATTATCGGTGAACTTTCCGTCGGCTGTGTTTGGATCTTATGCTAATCGGATGACAGCTGCAGAATTTTTGGTCTAGTGCTTTATGAAACTGTTTGATTCTGTTTTTTCCCTTTCTCTGTCTCTCTCTTGTTTCAGTACAAAAGCATGAGAATTCTGATTTTTTTCCTTCTTTGAAATGGTAAATTTGTGTACCGGAGCATGGGATCTAATATCTTTCCCCCCCGGTGTATCTGCATGCCACCACTATTATATTCATGACAATGGACTGCTTTCTTTGGTCTCGTTTGGTCTTGTTTCAGAGTTTTAATACCGCTCCGAATTTGGAATATTTCAAACACGGAATTAAGTGAGGAGGTTGCTAGACTCTGTAATATTTGTAGCTGTCGTTCTCTTTCGTTCGTTCTTTTTCTTTAAAAAAAATATCCAAGCAACATTTATTTTGTCCTCGACTATTTTCTTCCGGGTTCCCAGCACCAGCGACAACGTTTTATCCCCATTCTCAGTTGGGGTTCTTTTCAAATCCGAGACTGTAGAATTAATGCAGAATTAACTGCCATGGCTCAATGCGATGGAATCTGAGGAGTTGTCATTTCAGAAGGTTTTTTCCCCCCTCTCTACACAAGGGTCATAGAACCTCCCCAAACTACAAATCCCAGGATTCTGTAGCATTGAGTTTCCTCTTTCCCAAAATAAAAACCTTGGTTTTGTCCCTTTTGCACGATAGTAATGATGAAGGATTCTTTTAGGGCAGCGCATTGACAAAAATAACTTGTCTCTCTCTGCTGAAATCTTTATGATGCAGCGTCTAGGAGAGATCTTTTCAAGAAAAGGTTTGTCTTTCCTCTCTGAGCTCTTGCCTCGGGTTTCTAATCCAACTGGTTTTGAGGATCTTCCTGAAAGCAGGAGATTTATAGAAGCTGCTGTGAGCCAAGGGCAAAAAGCACCTCATTCCCTTTCGAGGAAGAGAATCAAAGACAACAGAGAGGAATACAGTACACTGCATTTTATTGGTAAAGGCCTCAGGGCGAAAGCAAACCAGCTTGATCTATCTCTCTTTGTTATTTTCCCCAAAAGCTTCTGAGGAAAACAAGCCTTGTGGTTGCATATTGTGGCTTGCAGTTGTGCATCCTATACTTCTCCCAAAATGTGCTGCTTCCCTATATATTTGGCATCGTAGTTGTGTGTCCCACACTGTGTTGCATTCCTCTGCGATCCTATACTTGTGAATGTACCTCCTGTAATTGTGCCGTGCACAATGTGACTTAGCAACTGATACGCAGCATGTACCCAGAGGGTGCTCACCAATGCCTCCTCTTCATCCTGGAAAGAAGTGATGAGCGGAGTGCCACAAGCAAGGTTCCGTCCTGGGCCCAGTCCTGTTCAACATCTTTATTACTGACTTAGATGAAGGGCTAGAAGGCATGATCATCAAGTTTGCAGACGACACCAAATTGGGAGGGATAGCCAATACTCCAGAGGACAGGAGCAGGATTCAAAACAATCTTGACAGATTAGAGAGACAATTGGCCAAAACTAACAAAATGAAGTTCAACAGTGACAAATGC
Source organism: Anolis sagrei (assembly GCF_037176765.1). NCBI lineage: Eukaryota > Metazoa > Chordata > Lepidosauria > Squamata > Anolidae > Anolis > Anolis sagrei. The sequence continues at coordinate 51,312,636 of NC_090034.1, forward strand.
AAGATACTCCACTTAGGCAGGAAAAACGAAATGCAAAGATACAAAATGGGGGACGCCTGGCTCGAGAGCAGTACGTGTGAAAAAGATCTTGGAGTCCTCATGGACAACAAGTTAAACATGAGCCAACAATGTGATGTGGCGGCAAAAAAAGCCAATGGGATTTTGGCCTGCATCAATAGGAGCATAGTGTCTAGATCTAAGGAAGTCATGCTCCCCATGCACTATTCTGCTTTGGTTAGACCACACCTGGAATATTGTGTCCAATTCTGGGCACCACAATTCAAGAGAGATATTGACAAGCTGGAATGTTTCCAGAGGAGGGCGACTAAAATGATCAAGGGTCTGGAGAACAAGCCCTATGAGGAGCGGCTTAAGGAGCTGGGCATGTTTAGCCTGAAGAAGAGAAGGCTGAGAGGAGATATGATAGCCATGTATAAATATGTGAGAGGAAGCCACAGGGAGGAGGGAGCAAGCTTGTTTTCTGCTTCCTTGGAGACTAGGACGCGGAACAATGGCGTCAAACTACAAGAGAGGAGATTCCATCTGAACATGAAGAACTTCCTGACTGTGAGAGCCGTTCAGCAATGGAACTCTCTGCCCCGGAGTGTGGTGGAGGCTCCTTCTTTGGAAGCTTTCAAACAGAGGCTGGATGGCCATCTGTCAGGGGTGATTTGAATGCAATATTTCTGCTTCTTGGCAGGGGGTTGGACTGGATGGCCCATGAGGTCTCTTCCAACTCTTTGATTCTATGATTCTATGTAGAATCACGGAATAAAAGAGTTGGAAAGAGACCACATTGGTCATATAGTCCAACCTATTTCTGCAGGTAAAGCACAATCAAAGAACCCCTGACAATGACCTCTCTTTAAAAGCCTCCAAGGAAGGAGTTTCCACCAGACTCCGAGGCAGAGAGCTCCACTGTTGAACAGCTCTTCTTACAGTTAGGACATTCTTCTTAATGCCAAGCACTCCCTTGGCAGCCACTTCTACACAAAATAATAATAACAATAAGAACAACAACAATAATAATAATAATAATAATAATAATAATAATAATAATAATAATAACAACACTTTATTTGTACCCCGCTACCATCTCCCCAAGGGACTCGGTGCGGCTTACATGAGGCCGAGCCCAAATACAACAATACAAGCAATAATAAAAACAATACAAGCAATTAAAACAAAACATGGACAACAAAATAATGAAGCATTAACACTAAGACAACACATAATTAAAACTGTAGGAAGGCCAAATGTAAAATTAAAATTGAAAGTAATGCTGGAACAAGGGTGAAAAAGTGATGGGGCATTTGTGGAAAACAAACAAGCAGACCTAAAAAACGTAAAGTGCTTTGAAGGACAAAGTGCTATGGAATCATTATTCTGGGAAGGCACACTGGAACAACCACGTCTTCAAGCTCCTCCTAAAGACTGCCAGAGTTGGGGCCTGCCTGATGTCCTTAGGAAGTGAGTTCCAGAGATGAGGGACCACCACCGAAAAGGCCCTCTCATCCCCACCAATCGCACCTGCGATGCAGGTGGGATTGCGAGCAGGGCCTCTCCAGATGATCGAAGAGATCGTGTGGGTTCATATACAGAGATGCGTATACAGTGTCAACATGGACACTGAAATACAAAACCACCTGAGCTCTGCGAGTGCAGCATTCTTGCAAATGAAGCAGAGAGTGTTTGAGGATTAGGACATCTGTAGGGATGCCAAGATTCTTGTTTATAAAGCTATTGTCCTCCCAACCCTGTTATACGCTTGCAAAACGTGGACTGTCTAAAGATGTCACACTTGTCTCCTGGAATGATTCCATCAGTGTTGCCTCCAAAAAATCCTGCAAATCTCTTGAGAAGGCAGGCAGACAAATGTCAGCATGCTGGAAGAAGCCAAGACAACCAGGACTGAAGCAATGCTCCTAGGTCATCAACTCCGCTGGACTGGCCACACTGTCCGAATGTCCAAAGATCACCGTCTCCCAAAGCAGTTGCGATACTGAAGAATGGAAAATGGAATGTCGGTGGACAGGAAAAGAAATTTACAGATGGGCTTAAAGCTAACCTTAAAAACTGTGGCATAGACACCGAGAACTGGGAAGCCCTGGCCCTTTAGCACTCTAACTGGAAGTCAGCTGTGACCAGGAGTGCTGTGAAATTCAAAGTGGCAAAAAGGAGGGCAAAAGAGAAAAATGTCCCAAGAGGAAGGAAGTTTGTCCAGGACCACCTTCCACCTGAAAACCGATGTCCTCACTGTGGATGAACATGCGGGTCAAGAATATAGTTCCACAGTCACCTACGTATCCACCGCCAAAACACTGCACTCGGAAGGCTATCATACTCAGACAACAAGGGATCGCCTGAGGAAGTAAGTAAAGTAAGTAAGTCTACCTAATGTTCAGATGGAATCTCCTTTCCTGTAGTTTGAACCCAGGCCCAGGATAATAATCCATTTGTTTCTGAAAAGCATTTCTCTGAGACGACGGAAAAAGAATATCTCACACCCCAAGACGTGCCCGGCGGAGAAATGCTCCCTTTGCCATTCCACAAAGTTACACAACACACACAGAGACATGTTTCTATTTCAAAGCCCACAGAGAGATGTGCGTGTCTTCTCCGTTTTGGCATTCTTTGCCAGCCGCACAGGTTGGATTACGAAACTGGAACAGAAGGAGAAAGATTTTCCCCAGAAGGTTTCGTTCCTCCAGAACATGAATTTATACTTTGTCCCAAACTATATAGCCTTTACCTCTTTTGTTCTTTTGTTGTACCGTTCATTCCCTTCCTTTCCTCTCTGTTCTCAATTTTAATCCAAATTTGAAACAAGTTGATACAATTCAATGTCACACCTCTCTTCTCCTGTATATGTATTTTCTTCCTTTTGCCCCTCTGTTGACCCTTTGGTCCATTTATCTTCCTTTCTGCAGGACCTCCATATCCACAGATTCAGACATCCACAACTTGAAAAGATCCCCACAAAACAAACCTTGGTTTGCCATTTGATATAAGGGATACAATTGTATACAATAGGATTGGAGCATCTATGGAATTTCGTGTATCCATTCCTATGACTGTTTGTAGAGTAACATTGTGCCGGCTGCGTTGTTGTTGTCTTGTAAGACTCATAACCGACTCTGGCTAATGCTTCCTATGCTATTTATGTATTTATTTAAAACATTTATATTCCTCCCTTCTCACCCCGCAGGGGACTCAGGGCAGAGCACAACATATATATGGCAAACGTTCAATGCCGGGACATAAAACCATAAATATATACAAATATAAAAATTACTTATATTCACATTAAAAGTTGCTTACACACCATCTCAGGGCACCATTTTGCCTCATTGCATCGCCCCAAAGGCTTGGTCCCACAGCCAGGTCTTCACCATCCTTCCGAAGGACAGGAAGGAGGGTGCTGATCTAATACTGCCAGGAAGGGAGTTCCATAACCGGGGGGCAATCACTGAGAAGGCCCTGTCTCCCGTCCCTGCCAAACGTACCTGTGATGGTGGCGGGACCGAGAGCAGGGCCTCCCCACAGTGGCTGGTAAAGGGAGATGCATTCAGACAGGTAAACTGGGCCAGGGCCGTTTATTATTATTATTATTATTTATTTATTTTTATTGTTATTGTTATTATTATTTCATATATTTATATCCCACCCTTCTCCCCACAAGGGGGACTCAGCACGGCCTCACATGAGCATCAGAGGATGCCAACAGCATAAACACAACAAAAACTACAATTTACAATAAAATCATTTTAAAACATTATACTACATCATCCGTAAAATTTAACAATAAATTGATAGATTAACGTGTGTCAGTAAAACTAAGCCGGGCTGGGAGAATCCGTATCACAAAATCCAAATTTCCTTTTCCTATTGCCGCTGGCCTCTAATTGAATGCCTGGCCCCAGAGCCAGGTCTTCAATTATCTTCTAAAGGACAGGAGGGAGGTGGCCAACCTGATATCCTTAAAGCCAGCACTTTGAATTGTGCCTGGTAGCAAACTGGCAGCCAGTGGAGCTGACGTAACTTGGGGGTTGTGTGCTCCCTGTATGCCGTCCCAGTTATTAACCTGGTTGCCCCTCGTTGGACTATTTGAAGCTTCCGAACCGTCTTCAAAGGCAACCCCACATAGAGTGCATTGCAGTAGTCTATCCTGGATCTGTGGCTGCATCTACACTGTGGAATTAATCCAGTTTGGCACTGCTCAAACTTCCCTGGCTGATTGCTACGGAATGATGACAATTGCAACTTTGCAAGGCTTTCGTCTTCTCTGCCAAAGTGCCAGGGCTGCACCAAATGACAACTCCAAGGACTCCACGGCAGTCCAGGTGGAGTCATGCCGCATTAATTCTACAATGTAGATGCATTCATACCCATTTGGAAGGTTGCTTTCACCTAAGGATGGAGTACATTGCTGCAACGTAGAGCTAAATCTGTGCCAAAATGATTTGAGTGCCAGACTGGCAACCTGAGTTCAAATCCTCGCTCAGACATGGAAACCCACTGGGCAAGCATCAGTGAGTCACACTCTCTCGGCCTCCAGGGAAAGCTGGAAACAACTTTTGAAGGCACACGATACCAACAACCTTTTTCTCTCCACTGCAACCTTTTTTCTCTTCTTGATGCTTACAGAAGAAAACAAACAAACTCCAGTTCTGCCTCGCAACCCCCTGCCGGCTGTGTTGTCAAGGCAGCTTGACGGGTCTCCACGGGATGCGATTTTTAATTGCCCCTCGAAGCTCTGTGTTTTGACACTCTTATTGTGCTCCGTGGCGGAGGAACAGTGCCCAGTCTTTTGGGGTTGAGTCAGCCCCGAGCGGCTCATTTTCCCCCAGACAAAAAGTGTCAAGGCTGAGGCCTCACGCCGCCTCTTATAATCCAGATCTCCCCTCCGGCGATGCTTCAGGGTGAATTTGAAGGGCGCTGGGCCACTAAAGCCAGCTCTCGTCCCTCCTGCCAGAAAGTTTCAGCAAACCACGGCGAGACTGGAAACGTCCTTTTCACTGATCCCAGTTTGATACAGAAAGGAGTGGGAAGACACGAGGGAAAGGCACCCCGCACATATGTGTTGTTCCTTCAAATCCTGTCTGGCTTAGGGTGACCTGACTCGACCTTTCATTGGTAGAGTGTTCCAAAGGGATTCTCCACTGCCTTCCTCTGAGGCTGAGAGAGTCAGATTTACTCCAAGTCATACAGTGACCATAAGCGAGAGGCCTCCAGTATCCAAGAGCCCTAGAGTTGGAAGGAAAATCCAGTCCAAACCCCTTCCGCCAGAAAGGAAGACACAAATTGATCCCTCCTGACAGATGGCCATACAGACTTTGTATTGTCGAAGGTTTTCATGGCCGGAATCACTGGGTTGTTGTAGGTTTTTCCGGGCTATATGGCCATGTTCTGGAGGCAATTTTTCTCCTGACGTTTCGCCTGCATCTATGGCAAGCATCCTCAGAGGTAGTGAGGTCTGTTGGAAGTAGGAAAATGGGTTTATATATCTGTGGAATGACCAGGGTGAGACAAAGGACTTTTGTCTGCTGGAGTTAGATGTGAATGTTTCAGCTAATCTCACCTTGATTAGCATTCAATGGCTTGGAAGGGCCTGGGGGAATCTTTTGTTGAGAGTGATTTTATGTGCCTGTTTGTTTCCCCTCTGTTGTTTTGCTGTTGTAATTTTTGAGATTTTTAATACTGGTAGCCAGATTTTGTTCATTTTCATGGTTTCTTCCTTTCTGTTGAAATTGTCCACATGCTTGCGGATTTCAATGGCTTCTCTGTGTAGGCTGACATGGTGGTTGTGAGAGTGGCAGGAGTCTACCGTGTACCATGCAGCTGTGGACAAGTCTACATAGGGGCCACCAACGCAGCGTCCAGACACGCATCAAGGAACATGAAAGGCACTGCAAACTACTCCAACCAGAGAAATCAGCCATAGCAGAGCACCTGATGAACCAACCTGGACACAGCATTTTATTTGAAAACACAGAAGTGCTGGACCACTCTCACAACCACCATGCCAGACTACAACAACAGCTGTTATAGAACTCCAGTATGCTGATGACAATGTCGTCTGTGCGCATTCAGAAGAAGATCTACAAGCCACTCTAAACACCTTCGCAAAAGCATATGAGAAGCTCGGCCTATCACTGAACATTGAGAAAACCAAGGTGCTGTTCCAGCAGTCACCAGCCAATCCCTCTCCAATGCCAGTAATACAGCTTAATGGCGTAACATTAGAAAATGTGGACCATTTCCGCTACCTTGGCAGCCACCTCTCCACCAAAGTCAACATCGACGCTGAAATACAACACCGCCTGAGCTCTGCAAGTGCAGCATTTTCCAGAATGAAGCAGAGAGTGTTTGAGGACCGGGACATCCGTAGGGAGACCAAGGTGCTTGTCTATAAAGCTATTGTCCTCCCAACCCTGCTCTATGCCTGTGAGACGTGGACTGTCTACAGACGTCACATGCAGCTCCTGGAACGTTTCCATCAGCGCTGCCTCCGGGAAATCCTGCAAATCTCCTGGGAAGACAAGCGGACAAACATCAGTGTGCTGGAAGAAGCAAAGACCACCAGCATTGAAGCGATGGTCCTCCAACATCAACTCCGCTGGGCCGGCCACGTTGCCCGGATGCCCGACCACCGTCTCCCAAAGCAGTTGCTCTACTCCGAACTTAAGAATGGAAAACGGAATGTTGGAGGGCAGGAAAAGAGATTTAAAGATGGGCTCAAAGGCAACCTTAAAAACTCTGGCATAGACACTGAGAACTGGGAAGCCCTGGCCCTTGAGCGCTCCAGCTGGAGGACAGCTGTGACCAGCAGTGCTGCAGAATTTGAGGAGGCACGAGTGGAGGGTGAAAGAGAGAAACATGCCAGGAGGAAAGCACGTCAAGCCAACCCCGACCGGGACCGCCTTCCACCTGGAAACCGATGCCCTCACTGCGGAAGAAGATGCAGAGCAAGAATAGGGCTCCACAGCCACATACGGACCCACAAGGAAATCCATAATGGAAGACCATCTTACTCGTCCAACGAGGGATCGCCTAAGTAAGTAAGTAAACCGATTTTTCCTACTTCCAACAGACCTCACTACCTCTGAGGCTGCTTGCCATAGATGCAGGCGAAACGTCAGGAGAAAAATTGTCTCCAGAACATGGCCATATAGCCCGGAAAAACCTACAACAACCCATACAGACTTTGTTTATAGAATTCTAGAGTTGGAAGAGACCCCAAGGGCCATCCAGTCTTAACCCCACTTGCCAGATAGGAAGACACAAATCGATCCCTCCCGACAGATGGCCACCCCAATTTCTGTTTATAGAATCCTATTTATTTATTATTTAAAGCATGTATATTATGCCCTTCTCACCCCAAAGGAGACTCAGGGCAGAGCACAACATATATACAGCAAACATTCAATTCCGGAACATAAAATCTATATAAATAAAAATGTAATGTTCATTTGTGGGATTAACAGAACTCAAAAACCAGTGGGCGAATTGACACCAAATTTGGACACAAGACACCTAACAACCCAATGTATGTCCTTCACTCGAAAATTTTTGATTTTGTCATTTGGGAGTTGTAGTTCTTGGGATTTATAGTTCACCTACAATCAAAGAGCATTCTGAACTCCACCAATGATGGAATTGAACCAAAGGTGACACGCAGGACTCCCATGAGCAACAGAAAAGACTAGAAGGGTTTGGTGGGCATTGACCTTGAGTTGGGGAGTTGTAGTTCACATACATCCAGAGACCACTGTGGACTCAAACAATGATGGATCTGGACCAAACTTGGTACAAATATTCCATATGCTTAAATATGAATGCAGATGGAGTTTGGGGAAAATAGACCTTGACATTTGGGAGTTGTAGTTACTGGGATTTATAGTTCACCTACAATCAAAGAGCATTCTGAACCACACAAACAACAGAATTGGGGCAATTTTTCCACACAGAACCCCCATGACCAACAGAAAATACTTAAGGCCATCCAGTCCAACTTCCTTCACCAGGGCAAGGAAATGTATCAAAGCCCTCCTGACAAAGAGCCATCTAGCCATAGATAGATATGATTCACACACACACATAGTATCATAGATTTGAAAGGGACCCCTAAAGAAGGACAATTATACCTTGCATATTTCAGAGTAGGCAAACCAGGCACTCTCCACATCAACACTGACAAAGAAACAACAAGGAATACTGTTTACCCACAAGCAGAAAGAAATTACATAGGTTAGAAACCATTACTTTATTTTCCAGATCACCAGACTGGGCCACAGCAACACATGGCAGGGGACGGCTAGTAAACTATAAATATACATAATCAGTTATTTCCAATTTAAAATCAGTTGTTTAAAATCATCTCAGATGGTCCATATCGAGGTGGAAGGGCCATCCAGGAAGACACGAATCAATCCCTCCCAGCAGATGGCCATCTAGACTGTGTTTATAGAATCCTAGAGTTGGAAGAGACCCCAAGGGCCATCCAGTCCAAACCCCACTTGTCAGACAAGAAGATACAAATCGATCCATCCTGACAGACAGCCATCTATTTATAGAATCCTAGAGTCGGAAGAGACCCCACTGCTTTTCTTGGCAATGGAACCCATTGTGTCTCCGGAGTAGCAGATAATAAGGTTGCCTCATCCAGTCAATCTTTATAATCCAGAAAGACACAAATCAATCCCTCCCGACAGATGGCCATCCAGAGTCTATTTATAGAATCCTAGAGTTGGAAGAGACCCCAAGAACCATCAAGTCCAAACCCCATTTGCCAGGCAGGAAGATACAAATCGATCCCTCCCAACAGACAGCCACCCAGACTCTGTTTATCCTAGAGTTGGAAGAGACCCTAAGGGCCATCCAGTCCAATCCTTATAATCCAGGAAGACATAAATTGATCCCTCCCAACAGATGGCCATCCAGACTCTGTTTATAAACTCCTGGAGTTGGAAGAGACCCCAAGAGCCATCCAGTCCAAATCCCACTTGCCAGGCAGGAAGACACCACCCGATCCCTCCCAGCAGATGTTTATTCGGACCCAAAGTCTTCCATGGGTGGAAACACTGGGGTGTTGTGTGCTTTTGGACTACACAGAAAGGCCACTGAAATTCTCAGGCACATGGACAATTTCAACACAAATGAAGAAACCATGAAAATAAACAAAATTAGACTACCAGTATTGAAAAACACTACCCAAACACAGGAGGCCTCCAGGCAGCAAGCAATCAAGGGCTAGTGAACGCCACCCAGATCAAGGATATCTCAAGGCAACAATTCAAAGGGAACCAAGGCTATTTCTAGGCAGATTCCCTCACGACTGACTATGCAATATTCTTAGTTACATGATAATTGAGGGAGCCCACTCAAACACTTGCAAATTAAGCTTGCTAACTGCACCCTTCACATTTAGCATGTTAACAGACTTTGGTTCCCTTCTCCCACCCTGGACACTCCACAGGTATATCTGCTCCACTGTAAAAGATAGTTCAAGATCAGGTAATTTATAGTTTTGCCAAGGACACCAGGCTGGAATGATACTATGATCCCCTATCTCTCCCCCATGTGGCTTTTTCCATGACCCCACATGGCAATGCCCCTGTAACCCAAACTTTATGAACTTTCCCCAACTTTCATGAATTTTATGGAACTTTAATCAACTTTTAAAGGACTTTGGAACTCTTGGGAACCCTCTTGCCAAAACCCTATGGATTCATATTATTTTCACCAATCTTTATGGACTTTTGATGAACTTTGGAGGGAGGGAAGGCTGACATGGTTCCTCCTTGACTTTGCATGATTTATCCCTTGTGAATTCCTTGTATGTTCCTCTTCCCCATACCATCATATGAATCCAGCATTTCATGGCTCCAGGAAGCATTTCCCAATTTCCTGAGCTAGTAAATCACTAGACAAAGGACTCAACCAGAAACTCATTGCATGAACAATAAATACCGGGATTGTGGCGCAGCTGGCTGAGTGTCAGCTGCATTAAGATCACTCTGACCAAAAGGTCATGAATTCGAAGCCAGCCCGGGCTGGAGTGGGTGTCCAGCCATTGTGTAGCCCGTTGTCGACCTTTGCAACCCGAAAGACAGTTGCATCTGTCAAGTAGGAAAATAAGGTACCACCTTGTGTGGGAGGCTAAATTTAACTAATTTATGAGGCCATAAAGAAAAAGACTCCGGGGAATGTGGAATGCGGAAGAACTTCATCGGTGTCGTTGATGGACGATGAAAAGCAGCAGCTCCCCTGGCGGCCAGAAAAAAGTTAAATAGCCTTGGTGTATTTGTGTGTTAAATGTTGTTTGTCAAACTGGCATTGAATGTTTGCCATATATGTGTTGACTGTAATCCGCCCTGAGTCCTCTGCGGGGTGAGAAGGGCGGAATATAAGAACTGTAAATAATAATAATAATAATAAATAAATGTTTCTTATCTGACCAGATCTCAGAGGGCAAAAGGCTAGACCACCTGGAAAGATAAGATCTATGGACATTTGAATCACTCAACACAAAGGGTGTCTTCCTGTCTGCGAGGAATTAGGATTTCACCACAGCCTTTTTCATTGTGCCAACCCAACTGGCCGAAACCAGCCTCAATCTTCATCAATGGATCCCATACCCAGGACTGAAGAAAACAAAGGATCACGCCTCTAGGAGCTAGACCAAGATGTTAATCCAAAGAATCAAACAGTAACTTTGGCTAGGCTTGAGAGCCTAAAGGTTATCGCCCAGCCATTTGGCAATCATTGGCCACCTAAATCCTGACAACTAGACATTTTTTCATTGTTTCCCTGTTGCCCACCTCCCTTCCACCTCATTGGCTGAGCGGCCAAAGCAGGGCTCAGGATGTCATTGGCTCTCCTGTTGGCTTGCTGACGTCACAGCCAATCATAACAAAACCAGCTCGGGGGGGGGGGGGGGGTTGGTGGGCATAGGAACTTTTGAATCTGAAGACTATAAATATTGTATCTCTCTGCCCAATGGGCATGTCGATTTTGTTGGCAGGTTACTGCAATCGTCATCCTTTCCAGCTGGAATGCATTAAAAACCTCGGTGGCTTTCTCTTCAACTTGGTGAGATTTTTTCTGTAACATTGGCTTCTCTTTCTCCCCAGGCAACCCACAATCGCTTGGGCCTATCCACAGCCATTCTAAATTGCTTGACAACAGCTTTACCACCATCACATCCTCTGAAGATGCCAGCCACTGATGCACGCGAAACATCAGGAGACAATGCCGCTGGAACACATTGGCCATACAGCCCAGAAACCACACAACACTCCATTCAGACTCTGCTTAGAAACCTCAAAAGGAGTAAACTCCACAGGACTTAAGGCCGCAGCATATTCCACTCTCAATTTCTTCCTAATGTTGTGGTGGAATTGCATTGTGTCTTTGGAGTAGCAGATAACAAGCTTGCCCCCTCCTCAATGGGGCTCCTTTAAGATATATATTTAAACATGGCTCTTGTGTCCCTTTCTCTCAGTCTTCTCTTCTCCAGCTTCCTCAGAGTGACTCATAGCTATTTTGATTGACCATATCCAGCTTGTCCATATACTGCCTGAACTAGACATAAGATTATTCCAAGTGAGGTCTGACCAAAACAGAATAAGAGTGCAGATATGACTTCCCTCCATCCAGATACTTACTTACTTACTAACTTGCTTAGGCCATCCCTTGTTGTCTAAGTATGATGGCCTTCCAAGTGTAGTGTCTTGGCAGTGGATATGTAGGTGACTGTGGAAGATGGTCAGGGTTGGCTTGACATGCCTTCCTCTTGGCACATTTCTCCCTTTTGCCCTCCATTTGTGCCTCTTCAAATTCCACAGCACTGTTGGTCACAGCTGATCTCCAGTTAGAATCACGGAATCATAGAATCCTAGAGTTGGAAGAGACCTCATGGGCCATCTAGTCCAACCCCATTCTGCCAAGAAGCAGGAAAATCACATTCAAAGCACCCCCGACAGATGGCCATCCAGCCTCTGTTTCAAAGCCTCCAAAGAAAGTCCTTCCACCACATTCCGGGGCAGAGAGTTCCACTACTGAACAGCTCTCTCTCACCATCAGGAAAGTTCTTCCTAGTGTTCAGGTGGAATCTCCTTTCCTGTAGTCTGAAGCCATTGCTCTGCATCCTAGTCTCCAGGGCAGTAGAAAACAAGCTTGCTCCCTCCTCCCTATGACTTCCCCTCAAATCTTGATACATGGCCCTCATCATGTCTCCTCTCAGCCTTCCCTTCTTCAGGCTAAACATGCCCAGCTCTTTAAGCTGCTCCTCATAGGGCTTGTTCTCCAGAACCTTGATCATTTGAGTCTCCCCTCTCTGGACACATTCCAGCTTGTCAACATCTCCCTTCAATTGCGGTGCCCAGAATTGGAGATAGTGTGATTCCAGGTAAAGTGGTTTGACCGAGGCGGAATAGAGGGGTAGCATGACTTCCCTGGATCCTATTGAGGCTGGCCAAAATTCCATTGGCTTTTTTAGCTGCTGCATCACACTGTTGGCTCATGTTCACCACCCTGTCCACGAGAACTCCAAGATCTTTTTAACATGTACTGCTATCGAGCCAGGTATTGTCCCACGCTCTGCATCTTTGCATTTCATTTTTCTGCCTAAGAGGAGTATCTTGCACTTGTCCCTGTTGAACTTTATTGAGTTCGTTTTGGCCAATCAGCTCTCTAATCTGTTAAGATCATTTTGAATTCTGCTCCTGTCTTCTGGATTATTGGTTCTCCCTCCCAATTTGGTCCTGTCTGCAAAGGTGATAATCATGCATTCTAATCCTTTATCGAAGTCATTAATAAAGATGTTGAACAGAATTGGGCCCAGAACAGAACCCTGCTTCTGGCACTCCATTCACAGCTTCTTTCCAGGATGAAGAGGAAGCATTGGTGAGCACCCTCTCCGTTCGTTCACTTAACCAATTACAGATCCACCTAACCGTAGTTTTGCCTAGCCCACATTGGACTAGTTTGACTACTTAGGGTGCTCAAGGGCCAGGGCTTTCCAGTTCTTGGTGTCTATGCCACAGTTTTTAAGGTTAGCTTTAAACCCGTCTTTAAATCTCTTTTTCTGTTTTCCAACATTCCATTTTCCGTTCTTGAGTTGGGAGTAGAGCAACTACTTTGGGAGATGGTGATCAGACATTCGGACAATGTAGCCAGTCCAGTGGTGTTGATGGTGAGAGCATCGCTTCAATGCTGGCGGTCTTTGCTTCTTCCAACAAGCTGGCATTTGTCTGCTTGTCTTCCCAAGAGGTCTGCAAGATTTTTTGGAGGCAACACTGATGGAATTGTTCCAGGAGTTGAGTGTGACGTCTGACAGTACCTGTTTCGCAGGTGTATAACACGGTTGAGAGGACCATATTATATCCAGATACTATACTCCTATTGATGCTGCTTAGAATCACATTGGCCTTTTTGCTGCGGCATCACACTCTTGACTTATGTTCCACTTGGGGTCTACTCATGTTATTGCATGTATTGATGTATTGTGGGCTCGGCCTCATGTAAGCTGCACCGAGTCCCTTGGGAGATGGTAGCGGGGTATAAATAAAGTTTTATTATTATTATTATTTATTACGCAGACTCCTAGATCCCTTTCACACGGACAGTTTTCAAGTCAGGTGTTCCCCAGCTTCTCATTCCTTCTGCCTAAGTGTACCCACGCTCACTCTGCTTGTAGCTTCCAACTTTGCAAGCCGATCCTATTAGGACCTAATTTACTCAAATTGGATGGAAGGAAGCCAAGTTTTTTTTACAGGCAAAAAGGGAGAGGAACCCGAACTTGCAGAGAAGGAGGCCTTGCCAAACACCGGCTCAGCTTTCCCCATGGACTCTCTATCCAGCCCATAATACTTTTCCCCCCTTCCCCACATCAGCCCCCCTCCTTTTCTCCCCTCCAAAACCTTCAACCAAGAGTCAGCCGCAGCACCAGGCTGCGCAGATGATGCTCGGGCCTGGGGATGCGTTGCTAAGCAACGGGATGAAACTTTGGGCTGCTTTCCCCCCACCCCCCTTTTGCTTTATGGTCTTTGCCTGACCAAAGTCATAATCAAAATATTATCTGATCTCTCGAATGGTGTTGGGGTGGGATGTTGTTAAGCAACGACCAGGAAGAGAGTGTTATTTTTGTCTCTTTCTCTCTCTCTCTCTTTCATCCGTTCATCCTCTTCTTTGCAGTCAAGGAACGAAGAGAAAGAGAGACAGATGCCATTTGTTTGAGTTAGGTATATTTTTTACAAGAGCAAAGGTAGCTCTTGCGTTGTGTTAATGAGGTACTTTGGGACTCTCAATGTTGTACTTACACTACTTATGCGAAAGTGTAGAAATATAGCTAGTTACTTGCTCACTTAAAGCTAGACAAAACCTGGAATGGAGTCACTATCCTACTGACTGGTTTGACGAAAATGACAACAAGATCCAACAGCTAATTGACAAGAAAAGGAAAGTCTTCCAAATATGGCAGAGACGTCAACTGCGCTGCTACGAAAAAGATCTACGCCAGTGCAAAAGCTGAGGTCCAAAGAAGGACAAGAGAAATCAGGAACATCTGGTGGACAAAGAAGGCTGAAGAAATCCAACACCTGGCAGATACCCATGATACTCAGGGATTTTTCAAAGCCACAAAGGTCATCTATGGACCAAGAAACCATCAGATGGAACCAAACTTCTGAAGGACAAAAAAAATCAGTTGCACTATGTTGGAAAGAACACTACCAAAGCCTCCTGAATTGCAGCTCCAATGTGGCCGAAAAGGTTCTCTCACAAATCCCACAACAACAAACCAGGGATGAGCTTGCAGCACTGCCTAGTTTGTAAGAAGTCAGCAATGCCATCAGCCAACAAAAAAATTAACAAAGCCAGCGGACCTGATGGGATCCCTGCTGAAATCTTTAAAGAGAGAGGACCTGAGCTGACACAACAACTTAGAAAATGTTGACCATTTCTACTACCTTGGCAGCCACCTCTCCAACAAAGTCAACATCGACACCGAAATACAACAGCGCCTGAGCTCTGCGAGTGCAGCATTTTTCTGAATGAAGCACAGAGTGTTTGAGGACTGGGACATCCGTAGGGATACCAAGGTGCTTGTTTATAAAGTTATTGTCTTCCCAACCCTGCTATATGCCTGCAAGACATGGACAGTTTACAGATGTCACATGCAACTCCTGGAACAATTCCATCAGCGCTGCCGCCGGAAAAACCTGTAAAACTCTTGGGAAGACAAGCGGACAAATGTTAGCATGCTGGAAGAAGCAAAGACCACCAGCATTGAAGCGATGGTCCTCCGCCATCAATTCCACTGGACTGGCCACGCTGTCCGGATGCCTGACCACCGTCTCCCAAAGCAGTTGCTCTATTCCGAACTCAAGAACGGAAAACAAAATGTTGGAGGACACGAAAAGAGATTTAAAGAAGGGCTCAAAGCCAACCTTAAAAACTCTGGCATAGACACTGAGAACTGGAAAGCCCTAGGCCTTGAGCGCTCCAGTTGGCGGTCAGTTGTGACCAGCAGTGCTGCAGAATTTGAAGAGGCACGAATGGAGGGCGAAAGAGAGGAACGTGCCAAGAGGAAGGCGCGTCAAGTCAACCCCGACCGGGACTGCCTTCCACCTGGAAACCGATGCCCTCACTGTGGGAGAGGGTGGGAGAGGGTGCAAATCAGTAGTGGGGCTCCGCAGTCACGGACCCACTGCCACTACTCTTGGAGGACCATCATCCTCGGACTATGAGGGATCGCCTAAGAAAAGGACCTGGGAGCCATCAATTGCTGGGTAGCCTAGGACTGGAGAGACATAACAACAACAACAACAACAACAACAACAACAACAACAACAACAACAACGCAGGTATATATACACTGACCTGGGAGCCATCGATTGCTGGGGAGCCTTTCTGATAGAATCCTAGGACTGGATAGACATAATAACAACAACAACACAGGGACATATGCACTGACCTGGGAGTCACCAATTGCTGGGGAGCCTTCTAGATAAAATCCTAGGGCTGGAGAGACATAACAACAACAACAACAACAACAACAACAACAACAACAACAACAACACATGATCTGGGAGCCATCAATTGCTGGGGAACCTTCTTGATAAAATCCTAGGTCTGCTGAGACATAACAACAACAACAACAACAACAACAACAACAACACATGATCTGGGAGCCATCAATTGCTGGGGAGCCTTCCTGATAAAATCCTAGGTCTGCTGAGACATAACAACAACAACAACAACAACAACAACACATGATCTGGGAGCCATCAATTGCTGGGGAGCCTTCTTGATAGAATCCTAGGGCTGGAGAGACTTAACAACAACAACAACAACACTTAACGTTCCCCTAGCAACAGGAAGAGGGCAGCTAAACCAGGCAATCCCAACTGGATGGCCTCCCAGAAGGGTCTTCCTCCAGGGACAAACCAAGAATGGGCAACTTGGAAGTCCCTAAACATACTCAGAAGTAGAGTGCGCAGATGAAAAGACAACTTGGCAAAATGGCACTACCTGAAAGAATCCTCCGCCTTGTGTCACTGTGGAACAGAACACACAACTCTGCATCTGTATGCTTGTCCACAATATCCTGCCTCAAGTACAGAGGAAGAATTGTTGGAAGCTACAGACAATGTGGTCGCTATTGCCCACTTTTGGTTTAAAATATATTTGTTGTTGTTCATTCGTTTCCGATTCTTCGTGACCTCATGGACGAGTCCACGCCAGAGCTCCCTGTCGGCCGTCACCACCCCCAGCTGCTTCAAGGTCAGTCCAGTCACTTCAAGGATCCCATCCATCCATCTTGCCCTTAGTCGGCCCCTCTTCCTTTTTCCTTCCATTTCCCCCAGCATCACTGTCTTCTCTAAGCTTTCCTTTCTTCTCATGATGTGGCCAAAGTATTTCATCTTTGCCTCTACTGTCCTTCCCTCCAATAAGCAGCCGGGCTTTATTTCTTGAAGTATGGACTGGTTGGATCTTCTCGCAGTCCAAGGCACTCTCAGAACTTTCCTCCAACACCACAGTTCAAAGGCATCTATCTTCCTTCGCTCAGCCTTCCCTATGGTCCAGCTCTCACATCCGTAGGTGACTATGGGGAATACCATTGTTTTGACTATGAGGATCTTTGTTGCCAGTGTGATGTCTCTACTCTTCACTATTTTATCAAGATTGGTCATTGCTCCCCTCCCAAGAAGTAAGTGTCTCCTTATTTCCTGGCTGCAGTCTGTGTCTGCAGTAATCTTTGCACCTAGAAATACAAAGCCTGTCACTCCCTCCATGTTTTCTCCCTCTATTTCCCAGTTATCAGTCAGTCCGGTTACCAGAATCTTGCTCTTCACCTTGATCAGAAGGCTCCTCAGCTCCTCCTTGCTTTTGGCCATCAAAGTGGTGTCATCTGCATATCTAAGGTTGTTAATTTTTCTTCCAGCATTTTTCACCCCAGCCTTGCATTCATCAAGCCCCGCACATTGCATGATGTGTTCTGCATACAAGTTGAATAGGTTGGGGGAGAGTATACAACCCTGCCGCATGCCTTTCCCAATCTTGCACCAGTCTGTTGTTCCATGGTCAGTTCTTACTGTTGCTACTTGGTCCTTCTACAGCAGTGCTTCTCAACCTTCCTGATGCCGCGACCCTTTATAACAGTTCCTCATGTCGTGGTGACCCCCAACCATAACATTATTTTCGTTGCTACTTCATAACTGTAATTTTGCTCCTGTTTTGAATTGCAATGTAAATATATGATATACAGGATGTATTTTCATTCACTGGACCAAATTTGGCACAAATTTCTGATACATTGACATTTGAATGCTGGTGGGGTTGGGGGAGGGTTGATTTTGTCATTTAGGTGATGTAGTTGCTGGGATTTATAGGTCACCTACAATCAAAGAGAATTCTGAACTCCACTAATGATGGAATTGAGCCAAACTTGGCATACAGAACTCCCACGTTCAACAGAAAATACTGGAAGAGTTTGGTGGACATTGACCTTGAGTTTTGGAGTTGTAGTTCACCTACATCCAGAGAGCACTGTGGACTCAAACAATGATGGATCTGGACCAAACTTGGCATGGATCCTCAAAATGCTCAAATGTGAACACTGGTGGAGTTTGGGAAAAATAGACCTTGACATTTGGGAGTTGTAGTTGCTGGGATTTCTAGTTCACCTACAATCAAAGAGCATTCTGAACTCCTCAAAGACAGAATTGAGCCAAACTTCCCACACAGAACCCCCCCCCCCCATGACCAACAGAAAATACTATGTTTTCTGATGCTCTTCAGTGACCCCTCTGACACCCCCTTGCGACCCCCTCAGGGGTCCCGACCCCCAGGTTGAGAAACACTGTAGAACAGTGTTTCTCAACCTGGGGGTCGGGACCCCTGAGGGGAAACAGGAAACAGACATGGTGACTTGGTATGCCCATCCCACCAAGAACTTGCCACAATTTATTATGATCAACACAGTCAAAGGCTTTAGAATAGTCAATAAAACAGAAATAGATGTTTTTCTGAAACTCCCTGCCTTTCTAATTATCTAGCGGACATTGGCAATTTGGTCTCAAAATATATTTAGCCGCTTCTATTTTTATCCATCTTATACTAATTTATGCAATGCTTTTGATACGAAGTAAATAAACAACATCACAGGTATATACACTTGCCTGGGAGCCATCAATTACTGGGGAGCCTTCTTGATAGAACCGTAGGGCTGGAGAGGTATAATAATAATAATAATAATAATAATAATAATAATAATAACAACAGCAACAACAACAGCAAAAACGACAACAAAAACAACAACACTTGCCTCTCTGCCAACAGAACCTCTGAGGATGCCAGCCACAGATGCAGGTGAAATGTTAGGAGAGAATGCTGCTGGAACATGGCATACAGCCTGAAAAACTCACAGCAAACGGATGATGATGATGATGATGATGATGATGATGATACCTGCTTCACTTTGTGGCTCAAGGCAGGGTCTTTGGGGGGGGTTTTTGTCGTGTCAGGAGCGAATTGAGAAACTGCAAGTCGCTTCTGGTGTGAGACAAAAAAAGGCAGGGTACAACATGGTTAAAACAGAGTGACACCTTGCCCAAGTAAAAGACTCCTGAAAGAGACCCATCCCGCTCCGTTTGAATGAGTCCTAAAAGGGAGGCCATTGGAAAGAGTCCATTCCCTTCCATTATACGCTGCTTCCATTATGTGTCTCCCAAAAGGGTGGCTAGATTTCTGAATTAAAATTTTAACAATTAGGAGGAATCCTAAAGATCATCTGGTTCTATCAGGCAGAAAGACCCAATCTGAGCCCTCCCAACAGATGCCCATGTAACCTCATAGATATTAGAAAGTTCATGGAGGAAAGGGCTATGGAATCTTAGAATCATAGAATTGGAAGAGACTGGATAGACTGGATAGTCATCTGTTGGGAGGGATGGGATTATGCTTTTCGTCTGGCTGAAGGGGGCTGGACTGGATGGCCCTTTGGGGTCTCTTCTAAATCTATGATGCTGCCCATGATGAGAGTGAGTTCACTGCAGCTCACTCTCTAGAACGGCTGTCCACATATTCACGGCTCAAGGAATAAGAAAACCCACCCCTCTTCTGGCTTATTATTACATTCCCCAAACCTGAGGAATTGACACAGATTGAAGATCAAGGCTCGGCTGTCATATCTTTTTCGCCCACGGGAAGCCGAAGGAGGGAGGGCGGAGGGAAAAAGTCAACATCGCAGAGGCTACTGAAGGCAGTGGACTTGTGATGGGAGCCGGGAGGGAAAAACAGCTCAGACTGTACATCTTTGTAATGTCAGGTTGAGGATAATGAAGTATCCAGGGGGGGATGAGAGAGCTGAGTGCGAAACCACATAGGAGAAGCCTTTAAAATTGAGTTCAGATTGTCATTTAAGGTTGTTCTTTAAGCATTTTGTTTCACTATGATTTCCTTAAGGCTGCTTGTCTTCAGCTGGGCAGGAATACCAGAGGCTGGGGTTCAAATCCCTGCTTGGCCCTGGAAATGCAATGAGAATCATAGAATTAAAGCGATCCCAAGGGCCATGCAGTCCAACCCCCTTCTGCCAGGCAGGAAAAGCACAATCAAAGCACTCCTGACAGACAGTCATCTGGGCTCTGCTTAAATACACTGCCTCGAAGTGTGGCGGAGTCTCCTGCTCTGGAGGTTTTGAAGCAGAGCCTGGATGGCCATCTGTCGGGAGGGCTTTGATTGTGCTTTTCCTGCCTGACAGAAGGGGGTTGGACTGGGTGGCTGTTCCAACTCTAGGATTCTATAATTCTATGGACCTGTAATTTGACTTGGCCACTGCTCCTGATTTTAGTCCAAACTGCAAAGGAGTCCTCCGCTACAGAAGAGGCCAGTTGGATCAGTCGCTGAAAAGAGCAACCATGGTCTTCCTCCCAACTCATAGATTTGTTTGGCAGTTTTTTTTTCCTTTGCTTTTCCGTTCTCTCTTTTCCCCTTTATTGCTTTTATTTCTTTCCTCCCAGCTGAGCAGCTGTTTTAAAAAAAAACTGGCTCGGGACTCCCACTGTGGGCCCTGCGAGGCAAACGCAAGTTAATTGAATCCGGCAATTCCTCACTGTGCTGTCAGACATGGGATGTAATTCCGCTTTATTGACGCCCGCTGGCTGCCGGGGCTTCGGGTCGGCTACCTGCTTCTAGCCCTTTCCCCCAAAGGGACAAAACATCAAGATGCTTTGGGTCGAGGCAGTATTAGGGTTAGTATCACATCGATTACTTGAGGAT
Source organism: Anolis sagrei (assembly GCF_037176765.1). Classification (NCBI taxonomy): domain Eukaryota; kingdom Metazoa; phylum Chordata; class Lepidosauria; order Squamata; family Anolidae; genus Anolis; species Anolis sagrei. The sequence goes on from NC_090034.1 coordinate 51,333,420, forward strand.
AAATAGGTTGAAGCCAGGTTCCCCAGGTTTCAAGGATGGCTGGTTTTTGTTCAAATCCTCAAATCCAGCATTTCTCAACTTGGGGGTCGGAACCTGGGGAGGTCGCAAGGGAATGTCAGAGGGGTCGCCAAAGACCATCAGAAAACAAATATTTTCTGTTGGTCATGACCATTTTTGCTACCTTGGCAGCCACCTCTCCAGCAAAGTCAACATCGACACCGAAATACAACACCGCCTGAGCTCTGCAAGTGCAGCATTTTTCCGAATGAAGCAGAGAGTGTTTAAGGACTGTGACATCCATAGGGATAGCAAGGTGCTTGTTTATAAAGCTATTGTCCTCCCAACCCTGCTATATGCCTGCAAAACGTGGACTGTTTACAGACGTCACATGCAACTCCTGGAACGATTCCATCAGCGCTGCCTCTGGAAAATCCTGCAAATCTCTTGGGAAGACAGGAGGACAAACGTCAGCATGCTGGAAGAAGCAAAGAACAACCAGCATTGAAGCGATGGTCCTCCGCCATCAACTCCACTGGACCGGCCAGGTTGTCCGGATGCCTGACCACCATCTCCCAAAGTAGTTGTTCTACTCCAAACTCAAGAATGGAAAATGGAATGTTGGAGGACAGGAAAAGAGATTTAAAGATGGGCTCAAAGCCAACCTTAAAACTCTGGCATAGACACTGAGAACTGGGAAGCCCTGGCCCTTGAGCGCTCCAGCTAGAGGTCAGCCGTGACCAGCAGTGCTGCAGAATTTGAAGAGGCATGAATGGAGGGCGAAAGAGAGAAATGTGCCAAGAGGAAGGCGCGTCAAGCCAACCCCGACAGAGACCGCCTTCCCCCTGGAAACCAATGCCCTTGCTGCGGGACAAGATACAGATCAAGAATAGGTCTCCACAGTCACCTACGGACCCACCAGAACACTGATCCTGGAAGACTATCCTACTCGGCCAACGAGGGATTGCCTAAGTGAAGTGAAGTGTGGGAAGTTTGGCCCAATTCTATTGGTGATGTTCAGAAAGCTTTTTGATTGTAGGTGAACTATAAATCCCAGCAACTACAACTCCCAAATGTTGATGTCCTAGTTTCCCCAAACTCCACCGGTGTTCACATTTGGGCATATTGAGTATTCATACCAAGTTTGGTCTAGATCCATCATTGTTTGAGTCCATAGTGCTGTCTGGATGTAGGTGAACTACAACTCCACAACTCAAGGTCAATGCCCACCAAACCCTTCCAGTATTTTCTGTTGGTCATGGGAGTTCTGTGTGCTAAGTTTGGTTCAATTACATCATTGGTGGAGTTCAGAATGCTCCCTGATAGTAGCTGAACTATAAATCCCAGCAACTACAACTCCCAAATGACAAAATCAATCCCCCCAACCCCACCAGTCCAGAAGTTAGGGACATTATTCTTTGTTGATTTCCCCCCAGATTTTAGGGAAAGAGATCCCATTTAAAGATTAGGAAGAAACCCCTAATGGAATGTGCTGCCTTAGGATCCTTCCGTCTCTAGAAGTTTTGAAGAAGAGGCCGGATTCTTCTGTTGGGAGGTATTTTTCTTGGAAGACATCTGTGCGTGAGGTTTTTGTGTGTATGTGCATAGTCAATCAACACTGTCTTCACAGGGTGAGGGTCCCAACCAGTGGCATGGTAAACATGATGATTGTGGCTTCTCAATCATCAGGCACAAATGTTGGGCAAAAGGGAGAAACATGGCAAGAGAAAGAAGGTCCATCAAGCCAACTCCGACCGGGACCACCTTTCACCTGGAAACTGATGCCTTCACTGTGGAAGAAAATGCGGATGAAGAATAGGGTGTAATAGTCACCTACAGACCCACCACCAAGACACTACACTTGGAAGGCCACTGTACTCTGACAACGAGGGATCGCACAAGGAAGTAAGTATCTGATTGGATGGTGTCCTGTCTGGTAGAAGGGACTTGGACTGGATGCCTATCTGTCAGGAAGAATTGGATGATGTCTTCCTGCCTGGCAGAATGGCACTCGACTGGATGACATTCTGTTGGGAGGGATTGGATGATATATTTCCGCCTGGTAGAATGGGATTGGACTGGATGGGTATCTGTCAAGAGGGATCGGATGGTGTCTTCCTGCCTGGCAGAATGACACTCAACTGGATGACCATCTGTTGGGGGGTATTGGATGATATTTTTCTTCCTCATAGAATGGGATTGGACTGGAAGGATATCTGTCGAGAGGGATTGGATGGTGTCTTACTACCTGGCAGAATGGCACTCAAATGGATGAACATCTGTTAGGAGGTATTGGATGATATCTTTCTGCCTGGTAGAATGGGATAGGACTGGATGGGTATCTGTCGAGAGGGATCGGATGGTGTCTTCCTGCCTGGCAGAATGACACTCGACTGGATGACCATCTGTTGGGAGGTATTGGATGATATTTTTCTTCCTCGTAGAATGGGATTGGACTGGATGGATATCTGTCGAGAGGGATTGGATGGTGTCTTACTGCCTGGCAGAATGGCACTCAACTGGATGACCATCTGTTGGGGGGTACTGGATGATATCTTTCTGCCTGGTAGAATGGGATTGGGCTGGATGGATATCTGTCGAGAGGGATCGGATGGTGTCTTACTGCCTGGCAGAATGGCACTCAACTGGATGACCATCCATTGGGAGGTATTGGATGGTATCTTTCTGCCTGGTAGAATGGGATTGGACTGGATGGGTATCTGCCGAGAGGGACTGGATGGTGTCTTACTGCCTGGCAGAAGGGAAATGAACTGGCTGGCCTCTTCCAGATCTATAATAATTCTATGACTCTCAAAAACTTGGGTTCTAATTCTTAGCCACTGAAGTCTCTGCCATTTCTATGATTCCACAACCAACTTTTGAATGGCGGGTCAATATTTTAGTAAATCCCAATGGGCCTACTCCAATGGGTCTACTCTTGGGCCCTAGTGTGGGCTTGTCATCCCACAAATATGAGCGACCCTACAATGATGCAAATGTGCATTCTCTGTGTTCCAAATAGGCCTTTGGCACAATGCAGCCCCTCTTTGATGGAGGACAGGAGTCTTTTGCAGCTTGCCGGAGTCCTACATCGCACCCTTTGCATATGATTAATAATCTCCTCCATCTTTCCGTCTCATTCCTTCCTGTGTCTCGCCTGGGAGACAAGACGCATGAGATGAGGAGCAGTTCCTTTCAACTGCTTGGATAGCACAGAGAATGATAAACCGAATCTCTCCTGGGGATGTTCAGCGAGGGAAGGGCGGGAGTATCATCTGCCCATCACTGTCTTCTTTGCCACATCTCAGGCTGAGAAGAAAATGGGCTCTGAGAAATATAGAATAGGAAGACAACATCATCTCTATATGGGCCACTTCCCATTTTCGGCTGGAATCAACACAAGGGTTGTCATGACGCAGGATCTGCTTGCCACAGGGTCTGCTTTAAAAAGGGGGCAATATATGTGTGTTCACATGTGGGAACCGTTGAGAGAAACCCTGGCAAAAGGTTGGACACGGCGATTGCATTCTCCAAGCCACCCACGCATCCAAACAACACCGCAGCAGATCCTCTCAATTTGGATCTCCACTGAAGTATTTGCCGAAGAGTTTGATCTCTCTGTCGAACAACATCCTTGGCATTTTGAGTGTTTGCTAGCATTTAGAGGCTGCCTGCTGTGGCACTGGGCTGCGGTTACTGTTCCTTTGTTAGCAGGGCTTTGATTCCCTTCTGGGTTTTAATCTGAAGGTTTGAAGACTGGGTGGCTATCTGTCAGGAGGGGTTGGATTGTGTCTTCCTTCAATGGCGGGGTGGACTGGATAGCTTTGGGAGTCTCTTCCAACTTTACGATTCTATGGATCCAATCTATTCTGTCCCTCCTCCAGTCTGCTGAATTTTCTCCTCTTTCCCAGGAATTCTCAAGGAGGATTTCCATTGGTTTCCAAATGATTCCTGCCAGATCTTTTAATACATCTTGCCCTGGAGAATTCAATTCACTTAGATAAGTCAGATATTCCTGTACTGCTTCCTTACCTTTTGTGCGCTGCATTTTCTCAACCGCATCCTCTGCATCATTATCTGGCCTTTACTCCTTTATAACATCACAAAGGACTACCACCTTGCCCGCGTCATAGGAAATCTGCTACAAAACATGAGCTTTTTTGTTGAGTTCCAGGGTCATCGCTCAAGCAGGGAGCTTTGAAATGGTTGAACAGAAGCTCTTCAAAGCTTTAGGTGTTCTTACTGGCTATTACAGGGAAAACCAGCTGATTCCTAATCCATCTAAAACACAGACGTGTGCTTTTCACCCTAAGAACAGACAAGCACCTCGGGTTCTGAGGACAACCTGGGAAGGAATCCCACTGGACCACTGCAGTACACCCAAATACCTGGGAGTCACTCTGGACCGTGCTCTGACTGCTTGAAAAAGTACTGCTTGAATAATAAGCAAAAAGTGGGTGTTAGAAATAACAGCATGTGAAAGTTGACTGGCACAACCTGGGGATCACAACCAGACACAGTGAAGACATCTTCCCCTGCGCTTTGCTACCCTGCTGCTGAATATGCATGCCCAGCATGGAATTCATCTCAACACATTAAAACAGTGGATGTGGCTCTTAATGATACATGCCGCATTATCACAGGATGTCTATGCCCAACACCGCTGGAGAAATTATACTGTTTAGTTGGTATTGCATCACCGGACATCCACCGGGAAATAGCAGCCAACAATGAAAGGACCAAGGTATTGACATCTCCTGCCCATCATCTGTTCAGATATCAGCCAACATGCCAATGGCTTAAATCAAGAAATAGCTTCCTAAGATCTACAGAGATACCCACAAGAACACCTCAGAAAGCGAGAGTCCAAAAGTGGCAGGCAAAAACCCAGAACCTTAGAGACTCCCTCCTGGGCACACAGAAGACTGGGCGACTTGGAAAGCACTGAACAGACGGCGCTCTGGCACCATGAGATGCAGAGCTAACCTTAAGAAATGGAGCTACAAAGTGGAGTCCATGACATGCAAATGCGGAGAAAAGAAACTACAGACCACCTACTACAATGCAACCTGAGCTCTACCATAGCAACACCAGAGGCACTCCAAGTGGCCAGCTACTGGTCAAAGGATATTTAACATAATGCTAAGGTTTCAACTTTGTCTTTTTTAAATACATTATAACTGCACTCCAACACCTGGCAGATACATGCTAGAAGAAGCAAAGACCACCAGCATTGAAGCGATGGTCCTCCGCCATCAACTCCTAGACCGGCCACGTTGTCCGGATGCCCAACCACTGTCTCCCAAAGCAGTTTCTCTACTCCTAACTCAAGAATGGAAAATGGAATGTTGGTGGGCAGGAAAAGAGATTTAAAGATGGGCTCAAAGCCAAACTTAAAAACTCTGGCATAGACACTGAGTACTGGGAAGCACTGGCCCTTGAGCGCTCCAGCTGGAGGTCAGCTGTGACCAGCAGTGCTGTAGAATTTGAAGAGGCACGAATGGAGGAAGAAAGAGAGAAACGTGCCAAGTGGAAGGTGCGTCAAGCCAACCCCGACCGGGACCACCTTCCACCTGGAAAACAATGTCCTCACTGTGGGAGAACATGCGGGTCATTAATAGGGCTCCACAGTCACCTACGGACCCACCACCAGTACACCAATCTTAGAAGACAATCCTACTTGGACAAGGAGGGATCGCCTAAGTAAAGAAAGTATAACTGCACTCTCAATCTGCGATACACGATACATAAAACAAAATCTGGCATTCGTTTAGATTAACCAGGTATTCCTGTACTGCCATTTTACCTCTGCTTCATTATCTTGCCCTGAAGACTTGGATTCATTTTGTTGTAGTACAGCGTGATAGTAACATTACTACTACTGGCAGAAGGGAGAAGAAGGCTGCGCAGGTGTTGGAGGAGGAGCAGTAGCGAAAGCGGATTAGAGACATATTCATAGCTCCAACTGATTCCAAGTCCTTCGAGGGTTTCTCAAATTGTGAAACCTTTGTTTGGACCTTTTATACTGTGTTCGGCATTCTTGAGGCTTCTGGGTCTTGACACATTTAGAGTAGCCAGATATTCCTGTACTTCAACGGACATCTGGACTTTTATTGGACATGACGTCTCAACCTATATATACTTTGTAATTGTATAGTTTTTGGTCTATATTGTGTTTAATATAGTCTAAGTTGCATCAAGTGTCCTATTATTGGGCAGAAAGAGGGATACGGATGAGGATGTATTCAGCCTCCCATAAAAAAAGGATCGGGTTGGAGTGGATAGAAGAGAATGGCTGCCAGTCAGATCCTGCTGTATTAGTTCAATGAACCATCTGAGGCAATTTCCTGTTCAACCTTACCTACATTATTGGGGTTTTTAAAAAATCAAATCCATTTTCGGCTGTATTATTTTTCTTTTCGGTTAGCTTTGAAGTTTCATTTCAGGTTTTTCAAAAATCTTAAATTAAAAAGAGTCCCAAAGCTGCCATCTCCTCCTCTCCTTCTCCGTACCTCTCATGGCTGGTAGATTATAATTAAGTTCTATTTGTGCCTCACTCTCCATTTCCCTTCACACGTTTTTTCCCCCTCCCCTGGTTGTTAATTGCTCTCGTCTTACCTTGCCTGGCATTAGGACGCCAATTAGCAATGGTGGAGAAGGCAGGGGACAGACAATGGATGGCAGCCTGGCACAGAAGGGCTTGGCTCACAGGGATCCTGAAGTAATTTCCCTTTCTGGAAATAGTGTTGACTGAGGGGAGCCTCGTTTGAGTTCGGACTTCAGGCACAATGTACATTGATGCTCTCCAGTGTCTTGGAAGAACATTCGGAAACACCACTGAGTCCAAAGAATGGCAAGTATGTTGTCCGAAAGCCTGGACCCGAAAAGGGGACGGACACCAGCGCAGCAACGGATTTGGGTTTTCTCAAATCACACTTTATTAAAGCTTCCTGTTGTGCCCAACCTGCCAATCACAATTGTAAAACAGGATGACAATCAACGTACAACAAACTGTCGGGAACACGGGTTGTTATCGTGTGCCAATCAAAACAAAGTTTCTTCTTTCAAAAGTCCGTTAACACCGATGTCTGTCAATGAAAGCCACGTCAGATTTGGGATTTTCCCTTGGTATCGTTCTTTAATCCACAAAGCGATAAAGGCGACTTCTGATTCTGGGTTGCTGTGAATTTTCCGAGCTATTTGGCCATGTTCAAGAAGTGCTCTCTCCTGACGTTTCACCCACATCTATGGCAGGCCGCCTCAGAGGTTGTGAGGTCTGTTGGAAACTAGGCAAGTGGGGTTTATATATCTGTGAAAGAAAGAACTCTTGTCTGCTTGAGGCAAGTATGAATGTTGCCACTGGCCAGCTTTATTAGCATTGGATGGCCTTGCAGCTTCAAAGCCTGGCTGCTTCCTGCCCTAGGGGAGTCCTTTGTTGGGAGGTGTTAGCTGGCCCTGATTGTTTCTTGTCTGGATTTCCCCTGTTTTCTGAGTGTTGTTCTTTATTTAGTGCCATGATTTTAGAGTTTTTAAAAGACTGGTAGTCAGATTTTGTTCATTTTCATTGTTTTCTCCTTTCTGTTGAAATTGTCCACCTGCTTGTGGAGGTCAGTGGCTTTTCTGTGTAGTCTGACATGGTGGTTGCTACAGAACACAGAAATGCTTGACCATTCTAACAACCACCATGTCAGACTACACAGAAAATAGCAACACTCAGACTTGCCTCAGTTCTTTCTACCACCCTGGACATCATTTCAAAGATATATAAATCTCACTTGCCTAGTTTCCAACAGACTCACAACCTCTGGAGATGCCTGCCATAGATGTGGGTGAAACGTCAGGAGAGAATGCTTCCGGAGTATGGCCAGACAGCCCAGAAAACTCACAGCAACCCAGTGCTTCTGGCCATGAAAGCCTTCGACAATACATTGACATCTCATTCTGCCCGGATTTCTGTGTGTGTTGACGGGGAACCGACCCCGGGATTCAGGACAACAGCTATAGGGACCATGCAGCTCCCTTTCCAGGCAGAATCCCTAAACAGTTCAGGCCCTGCCTATCTCAGTGATCACATCTCCTTCTATGAACCGGGGCAAACTCTAAGATCTTCGGGGGAGGCCTTCCTTTCACCCCCACTACCATCACAAGCACGGTTGGTGGGGACGAGAGAGAGGGCCTTCTTGGTGGCGCCCCCCCCCCCACCTCTGGAAGCCCTCTTCCAGGGGAAATAAGACAGGCCCCATCCCTCCCCTCCTTTTGTAAGAGCTTGAAGACCTGGTGGTTTCAACAAACCATTGAGAATGACCAGTTCTAGCTCAGCCCCAAACATTGTTGAATATGGCCATGCACTTCTTACCTATTACCCCGGTCATCCCTCTAATAGGCCCTGGAAATGAGCAGCCACAGACCCGTACCTGCTATTGCCATTAGCCTGTTATAGAACTGTACTTAATTCTCAGCCCCCTCATATTTTAAGTTTGCACTAGCCTTGGCCTGGCTTTTTAATTGCTCTGAACAGGCAGGATTATTTTTAATATACATGTGTTATTGTGATAATTTTATGCTTATGTTGTTTTGTTAATTTTATGCCATGCTGTTTACTTTGTATGTTTCGGTGATGTTACTTGGAAACCACCCTGAGTCCCCCTCGGGGAGATAGAGCAGTATAAAAATAAAGTTTTATTATTATTTATTACCGTATATTCCGGCATATAAAACGACTGGGCGTATAAGACGACCCCCAACTTTTCCAGTTAAAAAATAGAGTTTGGGATATATTCGCCGTATAAGACTACTCCCTCTTCCAACGCACACCACATTTTTTAAAGCATCAGATTTGATTTCAATATTGTAATTTTCCTCTTACTGTACCTCCTTCTCTGCCTCTCAGATCTCGCACATGCGCACCTGCATCACTTCACTGCAGTCTTCGGGAGCAAGATCTGAGAGGCAGAGGAGGAGATCAGACAGGTAAAAGAGGTGTGTTTGCCCAGAGCAACTCTATCTCTTTTTTCCATACCCTGGGCGCCCCGGATGTCTGCAGCTTGCTCCGCCCTTCACGTACACCTTCCTGGTGAGGCGCCCCTTCACCTTACCATCAAGACCGCATTAAGTCCACAAATTCTGATGAATGAATTTTCTTCTATCATACTTGTGCAGTGTCGCCCTTAATGCTTTCATACAGTCGCTGCATACGGCAGGGACACGGCCATTGCCATTTTTGAACTGCCCCCACCATATGCGGCAACCACAGATTCTCCAATCCGATTGGAAGTTTCAGCACCCGCTCTATAAGACCACTCCTGGGTATAAGACTACTCCTGTGTATAAGACTACTCCAGTATACAAGACTACTCCCATGCATGAGGCTACTATCGTGTATAAGACTACTCCCGTAAATAAGACGACCCCGCGTATAAGACGACCCCTGACTTTTGAGATTTTCTTGGGTTAAAAAGTAGTCATACACCAGAATATACAGTAATCCAAAGTGCTTGCGATGGCTGTTAAAGCCCTATATGGCTTCATCCCCCTGCTAGGCCATACTGTGTCAATTTGGTGTGCGTTTTGGGAAATTAGAGGGCCTTAGGAACCAATTGCTGGTTTGGGAAGATTTGGGGTAAATGGACACAAAAAGTGCCTCCAGTTAAAAAAAAACCAGGAAGTTCTGGGAGACTTGTTTTTTTTCCCCTGGAGACCTGAAGGGCCACATTTAGGGGCTCCAATGGCCATATGATGGTTACAATGTGACCTTTCCCCACGGGGTGGAAAGTTAGGGGTCACTGCACACTCTGCACATGCTCAGAGTCTGGCTTTTTCTCCATTTTCTACACTGAGTCCTGCTGGAGCAAAAGAAACAAGACAGCCTCCCAGCTGGCAGCTGTTCCTACAAATTCCCTTCCACCACCACCACCACCCAACATGTTCTCTCTTGGGCAGGAGCCAACGACGGCAAAGGCAGCCATCTGCTCAGTTGCTTCCCAGCAGCAGGATGCCTATTTCGCTCCCTGCCTTGTTCTCAGTCTTCGTCTTCTTCGGTGTCTCTTGCCGCTGGGGGCCCCTTTCCAAAGCGCCAGGAGAAGCGGAGGAAGGCCATGGAGGCTGCGCATCCCCCCTTCTCTCCCACCTGTCGGCTTCGCCATCTGCCAGCAGGGATGCAGCGCACAAGCAAAAAACGTGCCACCGTTATCGCAGGAGGGGGGGATGGTGTTGCGGGTGCCTCCGCTCATTACTCCAGATTTTAGCGAAACGTTGCCATCTATTCTCCGATTGTCACAATTTGGCAGGGGCAACTCAAAAGCACAAATAGCTTTAGAAACGTCCATCAAAACTTCTGGAGAAGTTATGACAATCCCCTTTTGCCTTTTGCTTCTAGCAAACCCTTTTTGGTTTGAAGCACTACAATTGCAAGTTGGGCAATCATTAAAAATACTTTATTAAACGTTATGCCGCCCGGCCTCACCTCCTGATAAGTTTTGACAGAATTGGAGACATCCTGCCCACATTTCAACACCAATCGAAGGCTTTATTTAGATCAGTGGTTTCCAACTCTTTTTTGACCAGGGACCACTTGACCAGAGACCACTCTCCAACATTAGTATCAAAAGGGTTACGAATCAGTTTTTGGTCAACTTTAGATTCAGTTTGGGGTGCCAATTCAGAAAGTTGCACTGGACAGACCACATCAGATCTAGTTTCTGATACAAAACAGCGGTAGGGAAGGGGTGGCAAGCGACGCAAAAGGAGCAGAAATAAAATAAAATAAGAGGAAGGAGGTTAGTGGACCAGATTTTCGTCCTCATGGCCCGTTGCTGGGCCGCGGCCCACAGGCCGGGAACCACTGATTTAGATGTTAAGTCCACTTGGTGTTAATCAGAAAAGGAAGAGTTTTCATTCTCTGTATTAAGTTCACTATTACAGCAGACCTTGAGATTTTCTAATTTCTTTTTTCACCTATTTAAATATAGACATTTAATCTATCCTCTAGAAAAAGGATGCACAGCACAGTGGAGAGTGAGTCCTAGCACCATGATGACTGTGGGGGAAGAAAGAAGTTATTACATTATTATTATTATTATTATTATTATTATTATTATTATTTGAAACACAACGTGATGAGTCCTCAGCAGACACTCTGCTGGCTGTTGTATTGGATCACACGTCAGACACTTCCCAAGTGTCTAGGACTGTGTGATATATCGGTGAATAATGCGTGCAGATCCCAGTAAGGTGGCCTTCTGCAGCTGGCAGCTGGCAATTTTGTCAGCGCCGATTGTGTTGAAGTGCAGCCCAACTGCACCCAGTGTGCTGATCACCACTGGGACCACCTTGACTGGTTTGTGCCAGAGTCTTTGCAGTTCGATTTTTAAATCCTCATATCGTGTCAGCTTTTCCAGTTGTTTCTCTTCAATCCTGCTGTCACCTGGGATTGCAAAATCAACAATCCACACTTTGTTTTTTAACACGATTGTGAGGTCAGGAGTATTGTGCTCCAAAACTGTCGGAGGTCTCAGAGTAGCTTGACGTGTTTTTTTCGGCTCGTGATCCCACCAGTTCTGTGTTGCAGGCAGATGGTATTTGTGGCACAAGTTCCAATGAATCATCTGAGCAACAGTGTTATGCCTCTGCTTGCAATCTGTCTGCGCGATCTTCTTGCAGCAGCTGAGGATGTGATCTATTGTTTCATCTGCTTCCTTGCAGAGTCTATACTTGGGATCTGTCGTCAACTTTTCAATTCTGGCTTTGATGGCATTTGTTCTAATGGCTTGTTCTTAGGCTGCTTATTATTATTAGCTTGAGGACCCGGAAATGCTCGGGTTATTTGAAAAGGGCATTACTCAGCTGGGTTATTTTTTGGCTGGGTTCAGAGCTCTCTGGATAAGGGTAAATTACAACTCCCAGATCCAAGGTCAATCACTGCCAAACCCTGCCTGTATGCACAGTGGGCCATGTTGGGTCTGGTGTACCACGTTTGGTCCAGATCTGATGTAGGCTGGGTTGAGAAGTCTCTGGATAAGGGTGAACTACAACTCCCAGATCCAAGGTCAATCACTGCCAAACCCTGCCTGTATGCACAGCGGCCCATTTTGGGTCTGGTGTGCCAAGTTTGGTCCAGATCTGATGTCGGCTGGGTTGAGAAGTCTCTGGATAAGGGTGAACTGCAACTCCCAGATCCAAGGTCAATCACTGCCAAACCCTGCCTGTATGCACAGTGGGCCATGTTGGGTCTGGTATGCCAAGTGTGGTCCGGATCTGACATCAGCTGGGTCCAGTGATGTACGGATAAGGGTGAACTATAACTTCCCAAATCAAGGTCAATTTCCACAAACACCTGCACCACATTCAGTTGGTCATGGGGGTTCCCTGTGCCAAGTTTGGTCCCAGTCCATAGTCGATCGGGGTCACTGTTTCTCTGGATGCAGGTGAACTATAACTTCCAAAAATCAATGTCAGCCCCCCCCCCCCAAATGTCTCCAGTACGATCTGTTGGTCATGGGGGTTCTTTGTGCCAAGTATAGTCCAGGTCTGTCATTCATGGTGGTCACTGGTCTGTGGGAGGCAAATCGGGAGAAGGTATTGCAAATCCCTTCATTCGTGGTCCATCTTCCCCCAAACCACACCAGGGTGTGAGTGGGTAATGGGGGGTCTGTGTGCCAAGTTTGGTCCAATTTCCTTTTTGGTGGGGTTCACGGTGTTCTCTGATCGCAGGTGAACTATAAATCCCAGTAACTACAACTACCCCCAAACCCACCAGTATTCCAATCTGGGTATCTCAGGTATGTATGCTAAGTTTGGTCCAGATCCATCATTCACAGTGTTCTCTGGAGGTAGGTGAACTACAACTCCTATTAATCCCTCCAGTATTTTTTATCATGAGGGTTCTGTGTGCCAAGTTGATTGCAGGTCCATCATTGGTGGCGTTGAGTGCTTTTAGATTGCAGGTGAACTATAAATCCCAGTACCTACAATTCCTATAAACCAAGATGAATTCCTGCCAGACCTCGCCAGTATTTTGCGTTCGTCATGGGGCTTCTGTGTGCCAAAAGTGGTCCAGGTCCATAGTCGGCTGATAAATTCCTTTCTGTTTGCTGTGCGCCATAGGAAAGGATAGGAAAAGGTTAAGGGAGAGGCAGTGGGTAGAGTCATGCAAATTCCACACCAATGGAGAGAGTCAGCAATACTAAGATGTCTACAGTGGAGGAGAAACATGAAATCTAGGGGGTAATTGTCCCTGTATGAAAGCCTTCAATTGGGTGGTGGGCAGTATGGCGTTTGTGGAGGACATTGGTAGGACCCTTGGACATGTTCATGTCACTCACTATAACCTGCAATGTCATTGGAGGGAGGGCCATTGGTGGCTCCTCATAGGTTGGGGTTATAGCTATTTGTGGAGGCGGGGACTTGTCTGTGAAAGTGGACATTCCAGCCACATACATATTTTCACTTTTATTATATGTAGAGATAGATAGATAATTATTGATGATGTACGGTTTCCGGGCTGTATGGTTTCCGGGCTGTATGGCCGTGTTCTAGCAGCATTTTCTCCTGACGTTTCACTTGCATCTGTGGCTGGCATCTTCAGAAGATCTTATGATGATTACTGCAGTGAGAAATAGCTATACCTAGAGATAAAAATAACCCAAATGCAAAAAGAATTACTTGATGAGGTTGATCAAGGATAAATCCTTATCTAATTTTAAGCAAGACAGGGACTTGTTTATGATTTTTCAACAGCAAATATGGTTGGGGACGAACCTTCACTATTCTGACTTAGAAAAGTGTTATCAAAAGCAAAAGTGTGGATCTATAACAATATTTTCAGGGAGCTGGAAGTAATAATCGTTATATTCTCTCTCTCTCTCTCTCTCTATGTATATATATATATATCCATCCTTCTGCTCTTTTGTTTCGCTGATCCTCCCCAAACTGGAGAATTGCCGCTCACCTCCCTGGAATGGAGATGGTCCTAAAAAGGGAAGAGCGGGCCATATATACAAGGCCACTGAATGCCTGTGAGAGGCCACCGTTCTCAAAAAGCGCCGCTTGCAAAAAGTGATGGTGACAACAAAGCGAATTGCGCTGCAGCAAACTGTGAGATTGCTTGCTTTGCCGCTCATCCGTGATCCAGCGGGAAGTGAAGCTTTCAATTGGGAAGTCAAACTCTCGGAGGCCAAAGCCGCTAGGACCAATCTTGTTTGTGGCACACGGTTGGTTGCTATGCCAACACAAGGGGTCCAGAGCATGGCATCCGGTTGCTATGGCAACAGTCCCAGGCCATGCTAGACCTAAGTCCCTGGTCCTCTTTTGGGCATCACATAGAAGATATTTGAAACAAGGAAACATTTGGGGCCTTTGGATGTTTTGAGTCCCATGATGGGAATGATTGGGTTGTTGTAGGTTTTCCGGGCTATATGGCCATGTTCTAGAGGCATTTTCTCCTGATGTTTCGCCTGCATCTATGGCAAGCATCCTCAGAGGTAGTGAGGTCTGTTGGAAGAAGGAAAATGGGTTTATATATCTGTGGAAAGACCAGGGTGGGACAAAGGATTTTTGTCTGCTGGAGCTAGGTGTGAATGTTTCAACTGACCACCTTGATTAGCATTTAATGGCTTGGAAGTGCCTGGGGGAATCTTTCTTTGAGAGGTGATTTGATGTGCCTGATTGTTTACTGGCTGTTGTTTTGCTGTTGTAATTTTTTTATACTGGTAGCCAGATTTTGTTCATTTTCATGGTTTCTTCCTTTCTGTTGAAATTGTCCACATGCTTGGGGATTTCAATGGCTTCTCTGTGTAGTCTGACATGGTGGTTTTGAGAGTGGTCCAGCATTTCTGTGTTCTCAAATAATATGCTGTGTCCAGGATGGTTCATCAGGTGATCTGCTATGGCTGACTTCTCTGGTTGGAGTAGTCTGCAGTGCCTTTCATGTTCCTTGATTCGTGTTTGGGCAATGCTGCGTTTGGCATAAAAACTCCAACCATCACCCAAGTCAAAAAAGAAGCACCATTAAAGCCTTGGCAGACAGTGCAAAAAGAATGTGCGAACCCCACGTCCTCCAAGATGAACTGAACCACCTAAACTGGGCTCTCCAGGCCAATGGATACTCCACCTCAGACATCAGAAGAGCTGCAAGACCAAGAACGAGCCACGAGAGTAAAGATGAAGATCCACCCGGAGGAAAAGTGTTCTTGCCAAAAGTGTTCTTGCCAAGGGAACCACTGACCGCATAGGGAAGCTGATGAGGAAACACCATATACAAACCACCTACAGACCCACCAAGAAAATTTAACAAATGCTACGTTCAGCAAAGGACAAGAGGGATCCTCTCACCTCTGCAGGAGTCTACCGTATTCCATGCAGCTGTGGACAAGTCTACATAGGGACCACT
This sequence comes from Anolis sagrei, assembly GCF_037176765.1. Taxonomy (NCBI): domain Eukaryota; kingdom Metazoa; phylum Chordata; class Lepidosauria; order Squamata; family Anolidae; genus Anolis; species Anolis sagrei. Next base: position 51,348,802 of record NC_090034.1, read on the forward strand.
AAATGCAGCGCCCAAACACGAATCCAGGAACATGAAAGGCACTGCAGACTACTCCAACCAGAGAAGTCAGCCATAGCAGAGCACCTGATGAACCAACCTGGACACAGCATATTATTTGAGAACACAGAAATGCTGGACCACACCAACAACCACCATGTCAGACTACACAGAGAAGCCATTGAAATCCACAAGCATGTGGACAATTTCAACAGAAAGGAAGAAACCATGAAAATGAACAAAATCTGGCTACCAGTATAAAAAACTCAAAAATTACAACAGCAAAACAACAGAGGGGAAACAATCAGGCACATCAAATCACTTCTCAAAGAAAGATTCCCCCAGGCACTTCCAAGCCATTAAATGCTAATCAAGGTGGTCAGTTGAAACATTCACACCTAGCTCCAGCAGACAAAAGTCCTTTGTCCCACCCTGGTCTTTCCACAGATATATAAACCCATTTTCCTACTTCCAACAGACCTCACTACCTCTGAGGATGCTTGCCATAGATGCAGGCGAAACGTCAGGAGAAAATGCCTCTAGAACATGGCCATATAGCCCGGAAAACCTACAACAACCCAGTGATTCCGGCCATGAAAGCCTTCGACAATACATGTCAATGATTGTCTGACAATCCGATGGATATTTTTCAACTCTTCTCTAATGTCTCAAGTCATAGCATCAGGTTGGTGTTTCATTCGGAGGCTCTTATTGACAACAACCACTATGGCTCTGGAAACCTGGGTTCAAATCCATCCAGGGAAACATAGTGAGAGGAGAGTTGTCTTGAAGGCACGTGGTCAAAACAGCAACCGTCTCCTTGGTTATGGCACACAAAATTGATTTATAGGTGTGACGGCGACAGGTGCTGTTGTTCTAGAGCCACGCCAAAATCCCGAGAGATTTTATATATACACACACGCTTGTATCTCAGATATAGTGAAGTATGGAGACGAGCCAAGGACAGAAACAGGTGGGAACAATTTTGCTGAATATTTCCCAGGGAGTGGGCCAAATTCTCCAACTGTCTTCGGGGAATGGCGTCCTGTCATTTTGAAAAACCGAGTCTCCTTCTCTGGATGTTTTTGAAGCAGAGGCTGGACGGCCATCTGCCAGGAGGGTTTTGAGTGCGTTTCAAGCTTGGCACCGCAAGGAAGCAGGGCAGAAGCCACCACAATGGGGTCCTTTTTTCTATCGGCTACCAAAGGCATGTGCGCAACTACCCAGAATTAAATGCTATAGCCATTTTCTCGACAAAAGCGAAAGCTGCGCCCCAGAGGCAGCTTCAATGGGAGCGATTTGGGACTGCTGGGAAATCAAAATACAAGTCTTTTCCTCTCCCTGTGCTAGGCTTCCAGTGGTCTGAATCAGACCCTCTTTTCCCCTATTCTTTCTCATTCTCCTATTCAATGGGATGATTGCCAAAGAGACAGCACAATCAAGTCCAGTGTGAGTCACTCTGATGGAGCCACTAAGGTGATTCACAAACCCTGGCTTTGAAAAGTGGGTAATTCACATCCTCTCCTCCAGCATCCATATTATGATTATTACTAGCTTGAGTACCCGGTGTTGCCCGGGTTATTTGAAAAAGTCAAAAATTTAATTGTGCAAAATGCATAAGGTTGTGGGTGAAGAACAACTCACATAATGCCAGGTTAACCCTGAAAAACTCCACCAGTACTTAATGTTTGTTATTTTGAGCAAGCTCTAGATGCATCACTGGAGCGGTTCGGTGTGTGCTGAGACTGCAGGATAAACTACAACTCCCACTATGGTGATTCAGTCCCCTCAAAATCACTCCAGTAGGTTGAGTTAGTCATGGAGGTTCTGTGTGCCAAGTTTGGTCCAGGTCCATCACTGGTGGAGGTCACCATTTCTCTGGTTGTGGGTGAACTGAAACTACCAGAAAGGAAGGTCGGTTCCCCCAAACCCCTCCAATAATCAAATTTCAGCATATCAGGTATATGTGCCAAGTTTGGTCCAGATCTGTCGGTGTTTGGGTTCACAGTGTTCTTTGGATGTAGGTGAACTACAACTCATATAAATCCCTCCAAAAATTTCCAGTATCTTTTCTTTGTCATGGGGATTCTGTGTGCCAAGTTAGTTCCAGGTCCATTGTTGGAGTGCAGAGTCCTCTTAGATTGCAGGTGAACTATTCATCCCAGTACCTACAAATCATGGTGAATTCTCCCCAAACCTCTCTAGTATGTTCAGTTGCTGATCAATTCCTCTGTTTGCTGTGTGTCATAGAAAAGAATAGGAAAGTCTTAAGGGAGAGGCAGTGGGTGGGGTGATGCAAATTTCACACCAAAGGAGAGAGTCAGAAACACTGGGATTGAGGTCAAGCTCGCAGCCCCTGCTTTCAGTTTGATTTGAGCTGCAGCAAGGAGTTCCGCAGTTCCTGAACATCTGGACAGAATAAAGACAAGGGGATGTGGTTCCTGCAGCATCTCTAACAAGGACTTATTTCTCCCCTTTTTCTCAGTAAACTGAGCTCCCCCACCTCAATTTAACAACCCTTAATAAAGAAGTATCCTTTTAAAACTTTACCTCTTCATAGAGATACATTATGTCCCTTTATGGTCTCAAATGTATAAACAAGTATAAACTTTTCCTTTTCCAAGCTGCAGATCCCTGCTGGCTCGCCCGGGATGTTCTTATTGTGTCCCGGGGAGGTCAAAACTGCATTCCTCTGAACCGCGGATACGGAAACCCATTGGGCCCCCATATCCGCAGGTCAACAGATCAGCTCCAAACCGCTGCCATCTTTTTCCTAGACTAATTTTAAGACTAACTGCTATCTCACTTTTTGCATTACAGACCCCTGTGCCCTGGGGAAACCATTTTTGTTTCAAAAAGCCTCATGTGGGGAACAGCTGACTTCCATCCATGGCTCCATGCTGCAACAACGTTCGTGCCTCCATTCCATGTGTATCCAGAAGACTGTCAGGCCTGGGGAACCTACTGTGGTCACCCCTTGGGGACCCCTGGCAGGCCATTCTGCCCCTTAATGAAACTGGATTTGTAGTTTTCTCTTCTCAATGAATGGACTCCGACACTTCAGCACTCCCATTGATTCCAATGTGCTCTCCATGGACTCTTGTGAACTTCCCCAGAACTCTTATAAACTTTTCCCAACTTTCATGAACTTTTATCAGCTTTTGAAGGACTTTTGGAACTCTTAGGAACCCTTTGCCAAACCCCTATGGACTTCTATGATTTTCACAAAACTTTATGTACTTTGATGGACTTTGGAGGGGGGAGGCTGATATGATTTCCCCCTTAGATTCTGCATGAGTTCCCCTTATGAATTCCTTGTATGTTTCCCTATCCATTCCCCATACCTTATGTGTATGTATGTTTATATGAAAATATGAAGGAAAAAGCCACTGTTTCATAAGACCAGCAACTCTCATGGCTCAGAAGCCAATAATCCCTTAACAAAAGGTTTCACCAAGCCCTCTTGCATGGACAATAAAAACAAATGGCTGTTATCGATCACACTTCGGAGGGCGAAGCCAGACCATTTGAGATGATATGAGACATGGACATTTAAATTACTCAACACAAAGGGTGTCTTCCTATCTGCGAGGAACCAGGAATTTCACCATAGCCTTTCCATTGTGTCAACCCCAACCAGACGAAACCAGCCTCAAGATTTCATCAATGAACTTCATATCCTGGGACTATAAGACAAAGGATCTGCCTCCAAAGATGTTGTTTCAAAAGATAAAGACAATAACTTTGGCCCAGCTCAAGGGTCTATGCAATCGCTGGGTCGTTGGGCACACTTTAAGTCATTTTAATCCTATCATCTGTTCGTTCCGTTCATTGTTTCCCACCTGACCTGCCTCCTCCTTTCCCACTGGCTGAGAGGCCAAAGCGGTGCTAGCGCTCTGATTGGACAAAGTGCAGCCTTGCTAGCCGCGTCTCCCAGCCAGCTGATGACTCCAACCAATAAGCCTAAAGCCGGCAAGGGGGGCGGGAGCGGGAAATTTGAATTTGACAGCTCTGTATTTCCTATTAAAACTGTAATATTTTCCCTTGTGAGTCATGTCAGCTCCTAGGCAAATGATTGCGCTCGTCATCCATTCCAGCTGGAATGAAATAAACAACTCGGTGGCTTTCCTTCAACTTGGTGAGATTTATTTGGGAAAATAGGGAAAATTCTTTCTGGATGTTTATTGTCTCGCCAGGTGTCCAGATCCTCTTTTTGGGTCTGACTGGTCTCTGCATCAGCAGGGCCTCATAAATTCGTGTTCGACATCAAATGTCTGTGGAGGAGGAAATCTAGGATGAAATGGTCCCCGTATGAAAGACTTCGCTTGGGTGGGGGGCAATATTGTGTTGGTGGAGGACATTGGCAGGGCTCTTGGACATGTTCATAGCACTCACTATAAGCTGCAATGTCATTGGAGGGAGGTCCTTTGGTATCTCCTGAGTGCTCGGAGCTACATCTGTTTGTGGAGGCAGGAGCTTGTCTGTGTAAGTAAGTGGACACTCCAGCCACATACACATGTACATATTTTCACTTTTATTATGTGTATACATTATGTATACATGATCTCTATGTGCCCCCTAATTTACATTTGTTGATACGTACCCCAAAACTACACCTAGGCACCCCAAAAACAAGACTTAAAAGACCCAAACTAGCCCCAAATACCCCAAAACTAGCCTTAAATCCACCATTTGCCATTACCTTCCTCTGAACTAGTACCAAGATAACTTCATTTTAGGATAGCCTTAGTCTGAAAACAACTCAAAGGCACACATTCAGAAATGTAGCCTCTAAATGAGGAGCTTGCCTAGAGATTGTAAATACAAAACAATCATAGAACACTTGATTATATAATAATAATAATAATAATAATAATAATAATAATAATAATACCTTTCACACAATCTCTTTACCCCAACATAGTAAAGAAAGACATTACTGTAAATTATTTATTTTTTTATGATATTTCTATCCCACCTTTCTCAAACCCGAAGGTGACTCAAGGTAGCTTACAACCAGGTAGCAATTCGATGCCTAACAATATACAATTAACAGAATAAGACACCTTGAGTAAGACACCTTGAAGCTCAACATTATAAAACCATATATTAAAATCAATCATACAAACATTTCCATTACATACAGAAAAGTACAAAAATGAAAAATGTTGAAAAACAAAAATACGCAAATATCCTAATGAGATGGACAAACCTGATGCACCGCTATTAATTTATTCATGTTCAGTTCTATGTTTGTCAACAGCATGGATTAAAAGTTTTTCAATACTTGTTGGTCACCCAATTCGGAAATAATCTAAGTTCGATTTCATACATGTCGCCTATTAATTGTATCATAGTATCATGAAGAGAGGGTCATGAAGCCAGCCTTTTTTGACCTTTCAGAGGTCGGCTTCTGGTTTAATTTGCATGCCCCCCCCTCCAGTGTTAAGCCCCTCATTTTCCTATTCATGGCATTTTAATTACCTCCTAAATAGCTTTACGGCATCTAATTAGCAGCCCCATTATTCTATTATTCGGGAGATTATTTCCAAAGAGGGATAATTGGCAGAAGCAGGAGGACCATCTTATGTATGAGGAGAAGAGAAGGGCAGAATTAATGAAAACTTTATAAAGGTCAGTCAAAGGGGGTCATTTTCCTGGTGCGCATGATTATTAAAGAACCCAAAAAGGAACATATTCATAGGTTTACACCAGTATCACATTTGTCTCCTGGGTTTGGCCCTGCCATGCCTTTCTATGAGTTCATTTGTGTTTAATTTGGGAACAGACCAAGGAAGTCTTTTCCTCATTAGCAACCTGCCGATCCAGTTTTCAAAGCGATCAGGAGGGAAGAGGCAAGCCTTCCCCATTCATTCTTTTTTCATCTCACTTTCTGGCATTGAACATGGTCTGGTTTTCCTTCTCCTTTTGTCCTCAGCTTACTTCCAAAGTGGAAAAATCATCTGGACTCCATTTGCTCAGAAGGAAGAAGAAAGGAGGATTAAGAAGAAGAAGAAAAACAATTTCCCAGAAAGCTCAGGCAAAAGCAAAAGCACACCACTGACCCTTAACCTGGATTGCCTGGTTTTTGTTTGTTAGTTGTATTTGCCATCTTGGCCACACTCTGAAGTTGCTGAAGTTTCCATCTGTGAAATGTTGGGGAATAAGGAAAACAGTCTCATTTATACTATATTATCTTGGGTACTTTAGATATGCAGATGATACCACTTTGATGGCCGAAAGTGAAGAGGAACTGAGGAGCCTTCTAACCAAGGTGAAAGAAGAAAGTGCAAACGTTGGGTTGCAGTTAAACATTAAAAAAACCCAAGATTCTGGCAACCGTGCTGATTGATAACTGGCAAATAGAGGGAGAAAACGTGAAGGCAGTGACAGACTTTGTATTTCTACGTACAAAGATAAGTGCAGACGCAGATTGCAGCCAGGAAATCAGAAGATATTTCCTTCTTGGGAGGAGAGCAATGACCAATCTAAATAAAATAGTGAAGAGTAGAGACAACACACTGGCAACGAAGATCTGCATAGTCAAAGCAATGGTATTCCCCATAGTAACCTATGGATGTAAGAGCTGGACCATAGGGAAGGCTGAGCAAAGGAAAACAAATGCTTTTGAACTGTGGTGTTGGAGCAAAATTCTGAGAGTGCCTTGGACTGCGAAAAGATCCAACCAGTCCATACTTCAGGAAATAAAGCCAGACTGCTTATTGGAGGGAAGGATAGTAGAGGCAAAGATGAAGTACTTTGACCACATAATGAGAAGACAAGAAAGTTTGGAGAAGACAATGATGCTGGGGAAAATGTAAGAGGGACCAACCAAGGGCAAGATGGATGGATGGTATCCTTGAAATGACTGGCTTGACTCTGAAGGAGCTGGGAGTGGTGACGGCCGACAGGGAGCTCTGGCGTGTGCTGAGGTTTGACTGAACGAATAAACAGCAACAACAATCTTGGCTACCAGGCACTGACCAGGTTATTCAAAGAAATTGGGTTTTTTATTTTGCAAAATGCTTAAGGTTGTGGGTGAACTACAACTCACATCATGCCAGACTAACTCCCTGTAATTCCATCAATAAATTTTGTCACGTTGGGCAAATTTGCTCGAGATCAGCCATGGGCAAACTTCAGTCCTCCAGGTGTTTTGGACTTCAACTCCCACAATTCCTGGGATTTGGGAGTCCAAAACACCAGGAGGGCCAAAGTTTTCCCATGGCTGCTCTAGATGCAGCACTGATGGAGTTCAGTATGCTCTCCAGCTGCAGAATGCATTACAACTCCCACCATGGTGGGTCAGTCTCATTAAATCCCTCCAGTATCTTCAGTTGGTCATGAGGGTTCAGTGTGCCAAGTTAGGACCAGGTCCATCATCAGTGGACTGCAGAGTGCTCTTTGATTGCAGGTGAACTATAAATCCCAGAACCTACAACTCAAGGTCAAGGTCAATTCCACCAGTATTCAAATTTTGGCATACTGAGTATGCGTGCCAAATTTGGTGCAGATCCATTGTTGTTTGCATTCAGTGCTCTCTGGATGTAGGTGAACTATAATTCCTATAAATCAAAGTGAATTTCCCCCAAAGCCCTCTTTTATTTTTTGTTGGTCATGGGGCTTTTGTATGCCAAGTGAGGTCCAGGGCCATCATTGGTGGGGTACAAAGTGCTCTTTGATGGCAGGTGAACTATAAATCCCAGTACCTACAATGGCTATAAATTAAGGTGAATTCCCCTCAAACCTCTTCAGTACTTTTCTCTTCGGTCATGGGGGTTCTGTGTGCCAAAATGGTCCAGGTCCATTGTCAGAGGGGGTCACAGTGCTTTGAGTTGATGTAGGGTGAACTATAACTTCTATCATGTGGAGTCAATCCCCCAAACTCCTCCAGTATGTTTCGTTGCTGATTAATTCTACTCTGTTTGTTGTGCAGACAGAGTTGAAAAGAGTAAAAAAGGGTTAAGGGAGAGGCAGTGGGCGGAATCATGCAAATTCCACACCAATGGAGACAATAAGAAACAGTGGGATGTCTGTGGAGGAACATGTAAAATCTAGAATGAAAATGCCCCCGAATGAAAACATTCCTTGGGTCGTGGGCAGTATGGTGTTTGGGGAGGATATTGGCAGGGGTTGGGCTACATGTTCATGGCACTCGCTATAACCTGAAATGATATTGGAGAGAGTGCTTTTGGTGGCTCTTCAGCGCTGTGGGTTAAAATTGTCTGTGGAAGCGGGAGCCTTTCTGTGAATTGGGATACCCTAGTGACATATACATATTTTCACTTTTATTAGGTATATAAAAGAAAATCCAGGGATTGGGAAAAAACTTGTGTTCCATGGAAGACACTGGACCACATATTAACATATATACCGCCTTCCAACTCTCCCAATTAGGATATATCTATATATCTCTATCGATCTATCTATCTGTCATTTCCAGCTGCCCTTTTGGAAAGGACTTAGATGCAGATAAAGAGATGGCTGAATGAGGTTGGACTAGATCAAACTCATTTTCACCAAGGTCCACATCAACCTTATTGTTGCCATTAAAGGGCTGCTTGTAATTATATGACTGTATAAATGTAACTATGTTGCCCTGGCATTGAAGCACTCGCGAGTCATATAAAAATAACATAACAGGCCACATTTGGCCCACGCGCCTTACATCTGACACACACGTGGACTCAATGGCCCTTGTGGTCCCTTCCAGCTCTTCAGATTCTATGGTTTGAAGCCTAAGGTATGCGTTTCCATGCCACTATTTTCTTTCCCAGGTGGTACCCTGGGAGGACGTCTTGCACCATGAGCAGTGCGGCCTTTGAAGCAGTCAGAGCATCCTCCAGACCCAGATGCTGGATTGAACTTCCCAAGGACGGAAGGGACTTGTTTCCATGGGAACGAGGAACCGAATTAAACTTTTCGTGAGACTGAGAGCCTATATGTGTGCGTGATCCAAGACTCGGGATGGCAAAAATGCAGGAGGACAGGATGGAAAGGTTAACAGGTATTCCAGATGGCAGACGGCTTCCACTCGCCATCTTATGTATTCAGCCCCTCCTTCTTTCTTGCTCTCTGAGTTGATTTGTTTTGTTTGAGGGTTGAGTTGTTTTTCTTCCACACCATTTGCTCCGAAATCCCGATCGCTTATCGATATTCTTCCTGAACTGATGTACCTAGAACTGGACACAGGAATCCAGGTGACCAAAACCGAAGAGGTTAGCACAACTACTTTCCTTGACCTGAACACTAGACTCTTATTGATGTTGTCCGGACTAGTATTGGCTTTGAAGCTAATTCATGTTTGTCTTGCGGTGTTGTTCAGAGCCTTTTACTGAGTGCTGCTTTCAAGTTGGCACATATCCTATATCTGTACATGGTATTTGGTCTTGTTTTGATATAGTCCCCTTCACATGGATCGCTTTAGCCACACTTGAAGTGATGCTCCCTAGATACATGATCCAAAGGGGGTTCCCGTGGCAACGGGAAACACAACCACTGTCCCCATGGCAACAATTGCTTGCATGGAGCCAGGCAGAAGCAACAACTCAGGACAGGTATTGGGTGGGAGGAGGCGAGGGGTGCATGAAAAGGAACCAAAGCTGGATGGAGACCAGAACATAGGTGGCGTCTGATTCCAATGGGACAGTGAGTCAACTCTGAGCTTCAATCCAAACTTTAAAAGAGCTATCTGCACAACTAGATCCATTCTGGTGACAGGATCTTTCCTCCTCAATGGCATTCAAATCCTAAGACACAACCCAATGTGGGAAGTTGTTTTAATGTTAAGTCAGATCATCCATCCATGGAGTTGTCTACACTGGTTGATTGACTATCCAAGGTTTGAGATGGGAAACCCTTTCCCAGACCTACCTGGAAATGCTAGGGAATGTACCCCTTAGTTATGTTTCTGCCCTGAAAAACCTAAACTAAAGCTCCAGTTATTTTAGGAAACTGCCTTCATACCGAGGCTGGGATCCAACTCTGTCGGCACAATTTTCCGGAACTCATTCCTATTTTCTGCCAATAATTTCCCTTTGTAATGTAAATATCATCTGGTACAAGGGTGCCCCGAAGTGGAGAAAGTTGGTATTGATTTTTTAAGAGTTAGAATTCGTCATCAATACTGGTTTCCATATATATATATATATATATATATATATATATATATATATGGAATCGGAGAGGCAGTTAGGTCTGTCATTCTTTCCTACCCACCCTAAAAATGTTTAGATTCTCAAATAGGTTGATGTCGTGTACAATCGGTGTCTTATAGAAGGTTGAAATTCAGAACAGAAAGTGATTGGATAGGTCTTTCTGCATGCTTGAGTTTTACCTAGAACTGTTCTGTGACTAAGCGATGCCTCCAGAATGGATCAGAAACAAGACCGCATCAGTATTCTCGCACAGCCAAAAATTAACCACCAGGTCCTCTTCTGCAGGTGAGAAATATGTTGTTAGATAGGCTCAGTTTCTTCATATATATTGTCTGAATTGTTGTTACTGCTAGTGGTACTTAAAGGAGTGCCTCTCTGTATATGCACCTGCCTGAATGTTAAGTCTTTTGGAAGGGCATTCAGAAGAAGACTCTAAACACCTCTGCAGAAACATACGAGAAGTTCGGCCTCTCATTGAACATCGAGAAAACCAAAGTGATCTTCCAGCAGGCATCAGCCAATCCCTCTGCAATGCAGATTAATGGTGTAATGTTAGAAAATGTTGATCATTTCTGCTACCTTGGCAGCCACCTCTCCACAAAAGTCAACATTGACATTGAAATACAACACTGCTTGAGCGCTGTGAGTGCTGCATTTTTCCGAATGTCTTCAGACAGCACACTCAACTCCTGGAACGATTCCATCACCGTTGCCTTCAAAAAATCCTGCAAATCTCTTGGTTAGACAGACGAACAAATGTCAGTGTGCTGGAAGAAGCAAAGACCACCAGCACTGAAGCGATGCTCATAAGCTATCAACTCTGCTGGACTGGCCACATTGTCCAAATGTCCAAAGATCACCATCTCCCCAACCAGTTACTTTACGCCCAACTCAAGCACAGAAAATGGAATGTTGGTGGAAAAGAGATTTAAAGATGGGCTTAAACTTAACCTTAAAAACTGTTGCATAGATACTGAGAACTGGGAAACCCTGGCCCTTGAGCACTTTAGCTGGAGGCCAGCTGTGACCAGCAGTGCTGTGGAATTTGAAGAGGCACAAATGGAGGCCGAAAGGGAGAGACCTTCCAAGAGGAAGGTGTGTCAAGCCAACCCTGACCGGGACCACATTCTACCTGGAAACTGATGCCCTCACTGGGGAAGAACATGCGGGTCAAGAATACGGCTCTACAGTCACCAGCGTATTCACTGCCAGGACACTACACTTGGAGAGTCATCAAATTCAGACAATGAGGTATCGCCTAAGTAAGGAAGGGCCTCTCCTCTGTGTCCCATCAGTCAGAACAATATCCTCTGGGAAGACATGAGGTCCTCCTCTACAGTGGCACTTTCATATGGATGCAGTTTAGAATTGCACTGACTTTTTGGATACCATATTACACTACAGGTGGAGTCTCCCTTATCCAAAATCATCGGGACCAGAGCTTTTCAGATTTTAATGTTTGGAATATTATTTATTATTATTTATTTAAAACATTTATATTCCCCCCTTCTCACCCCGAAGGGGACTCAGGGCAGAGCGCAGCATATATACGCCAAACATTCAATGTCGGGACAAGAATTCATATACGCATACATAAAACATTAAAAACATTTATCACAATATTAAAATACACAATTTAAAACTGTCTTGGTCATCTGCGTATATACATTGGATACACCTTGTGAATGAGGGATGATGGGGAAAGGGGGCTAATCCCATGTCCTGTGCCTAGTGAGTTTTTTTCCTTTTCTGATGGGGGAAAAAAGGACAGTGACCATTTATTACATTTCTGTTTGTTCCATCTACAGTGTTGCCCCTATGATGCACTTTCCCCCATCCGGAAATGAAAGCATTACCCCACTGTTTATCCTTTTTGGGCTCCCCTCAATTACACTTTTTCTATTCCTACCTCATCCAGGGTTTTATCATTTTATCTTGTCCATTTGGCCTGCCCATTCTGTTGGATTTTATATTGTGTTAATTTGCTTTATTTATTTTATTTCACCACTGTATGCATTTTATTCTGATGTAATTTTTGTTGTCTGTATTCTGTATTTTATTTTGCTGTATTGTATCTTTGGGCTTGGCCTCATGTTAGCCGCTCTGAGTCCCCTTCGGGGAGATGGTGGCGGGGTATTAATAAAGTTTATTATAATAACTAGCGGTGCCCTGCCACGCGTTGCCGTGGCCCAGTCTGTTGATCTGGAAAATAAAGTAATGAGAAAATGTTGGTTTTTAATATATGTAATTCCTTTCTTCTTGTGGGTAATGGTAGGTTACTCACCTGTAACCATCTTTCTTCGAGTGGTCCTCTGTTTCTTTGTCAGTATTGATGTGGAGATTGTCTGGTTTGCCTACTCTGGAACATGGAACATATTATTGTCCTTCTTTAGGGGTGCCTTTAAAATCTATGATACTATATCTGTGTGTCTGTGAATCATATCTATCTATCTATCTCTATCTATCTATGGCTGGATGGCTCTTTGTCAGGAGGACTTTGATTACGTTTTCTTGCCGTGATGAAGGGAGTTGGATTGGATGGCCTTAAGTATTTTCTGATGGTCATAGGGGTTCTGTGTGGGAAGTTTATTTATTTATTTATTTATTTATTTATTTATTTATTTATTACGGTTGCTTATACCCCGCCCTTCTCACCCGGGGGGACTCAGGGCGGCTTACATAAACAAGGCACAATTCGATGCCTGTATTACAAAACATAACATCAAAAACATAACATCAATAACAACAATAATTATAACACTGATAACAATTAACGTAAACAATCAATATTATCGGCAGGAATAGCCATAAACCCGTAAAAACAATTAAAAAAATAAAAGCAATACAAACCTCATTGCTGGTCAGCGTTTAACCGACTCATAGTTAGGTTCTACTTTCCACACATTGTTGGTCCTATCATTCTGGTTCCATGTCTAATTGTCAGGGTGCCCAAAGGCCTGGTCCCAGAGCCACGTCTTTACCTTCCTCCTGAAGGCAAGGAGGGAAGTTGAAGCCCTGATTTCCCCCGGGAGTGAGTTCCACAGATGAGGGGCCACCACTGAGAAGGCCCTGCTCCTCGTCCCCACCAGCCTCACTTGTGATAGCGGTGGGGTCGTGAGCAGGGCCTCCCCAGATGATCTCAGATTCCGAGATGGGACGTAGAGGGAGATACGTTCGGACAGATACGCTGGACCAGAACCGTAAAGGGTTTTGTAGGTCAAAACCAGCACCTTGAATTGTGCTCGGAACTGAATCGGCAGCCAGTGGAGCTGACATAACAGGGGGGTGGTGTGTTCCCTGTATGTCGCTCCAGTAAGCAGTTTAGCTGCCGCTCGTTGGACTAGTTGGAGTTTCCGAACAGTCTTCAAGGGCAACCCACGTAGAGTGCGTTGCAGTAGTCTATACGGGATGTATTGCCCCCATTCTGTCATTTGTAGGGTTCAGAATGCTCTTTGATTGTAGGTGAACAGTGAATTGCAGGGACTACAACTCCCAAATGTTAAGGTGTATTTCCCCCAAAGTCCATCTGTTTTCATATTTGTGCCAAGTTGGTCCAGATCCATCATTGTTGGAGTCCACAGTGTTCTCTGGATGTAGGTGTACTACAATTCCGAAACGAAAGGTCAATGCCCACCAAACCCTTCCAGTATTATCTGTTGGTCATGGGAGTTCAGTGTGCCAAGTGTGGTTCAAATCCGTAAATCCCAGAAATGAGGAGTACATTGTTATAAAAGTGAAAAAGCAGCGGGCAGGAGAAGCAGTTGGGAGAGACCCACCTCCCACCAGGCAGGTTTGGAGGCCGCCGAAGGGAAGAGGGGCGTCGGGCCACGGTAGAAATCGAGGCCCCGGCTTAGGAGAAGATGGCGGGCCTCCCGTCTCATGTTGTTTTTGTTGCCCTTGGCGGCCCCCCGCAGCTTCCATGCCCTCCCCGGCCGTTAGTGCTTACATCGGCCTGGTGGGCTTTCTCAGGCTGGGCTCGAAATCTCTCCTGGTCTTTTTCCGTCTGTGTATCTGAGGCAGCGGCGGGAGCGATGGGGTAGAGGGAGGCACTCAGGCGGCAGTGCGCATGCGGAGGGCGACTTAGGCGTGGGGGAAGCTGGGAAATGGAGTCCTTCCTCATTGTATTCCTCCTGAGGCCTCTGCACATGCTCCGTGTTTTTAGGGTATTGTGCATTTGTGTTGTTGCATATTGGTGTTTTGAGGGTTGTTGGTCATACCTTGGGGGAAGAGGTATTAGCAGGCCAAATCTGGTGAGATTTCGTCCGGTGGTTTCTCCGTTTTTGAACGCCTAAGGATGCCCTTAAGCTTTTTATATATATAGATTATTAATCCCATTTAGACAACGCTTCTGTACAAAAGGTAGGTACAGTGGAAGTCAGCATGAAAACATATGCTCATTGAACACACTCTGTCCTTCTCTGCAGGCGCACTGTCTACTGGGTAGATAAAATCCCCTCGGAGCAGCCTCAATTTACTGTGCCAGGCAAGTTGCTGAGAATTGGAGTTATTGGTTACAGGTGGCTTAGAGGGATTACAATGTATAAATCTGAGGGTCATGGCCACTACAGTCCCATATGGCTCAGGTCCAGGAATGGAGAATGCATGGTAAGACCCATAATTCAATCCGCACTTATACTTACAAACAAAACAAAATCATAATGGCAGGACTCAAACTCCTGACAATGATCTGATGGTGAATGGCTTATCCCAGAATATAATGCACTTTCTTACAGTGGGGAATCTGAAACCAAAGTTGGACAGCTGCTTGTTGCATTGCTTTAGCTCTCAATTCTTGCTGTTGGGCTAGATAAGACAACATGCAGCCCCCTAAAGGTTTTTGAGTGGCCCAAAGAAGGTGGGAAGGGGAAGAGAGAGGGGCATGCAGCCAATCAGGGCTGAGTGTGGAGCAGGAAGGACGAGTGGCCCTGTAGTGACTTTGCTAGGACCATGGACAGAGAGTATGTGCCTGGCAAGTGTATACTAAGCCAGATAGGCCAGGATAGAGAAACCAACTCACCAGACATGAGGCTCTCTTGCAAGAGGTAATGTTAATGCAAGAGTACCCACCATCTTAAGCAGGGCCTGCTCCTGGCTTTGGTGGCCTCCTCTTCGGCCAGGTGCATGGCTCACCACAAGGGCACGAGAAGGAGGCCAGCGGAGAGAGAAAGAGAAAGAGAGGGCAGGCAGCCT
This sequence comes from Anolis sagrei, assembly GCF_037176765.1. NCBI lineage: Eukaryota > Metazoa > Chordata > Lepidosauria > Squamata > Anolidae > Anolis > Anolis sagrei. The sequence goes on from NC_090034.1 coordinate 51,364,146, forward strand.
ATCTGGCTGAGCCACCATGGGAGGGCCGGGGAGGAGACCAGGGGGGCAGAGGAAGAGGAGAGAAGAGACAGTGCTGGACTCTTGCGCGAGCCCTCACTCTGGCGCAAGCATGCCCTCTGGATTGCTCGTAGGTCAAAATGGGTGCTCAGAAATTAAAACGAAACTCAAGCCGAGCAATGGTTCATACATTGAAAAATATGTATGTTGGGATGTTTGTACGTAGAGGTGCCACTTTATTTATTTCTGGTCTCTTAGTAAACTATAAAGGAGGGAGGGGGGTACCGTGGCTCGATAACAGCCCAAAAAAGTTTAGCTTATTTTAATTTTGGCTCCTTACTACTGCTGATAATCTGTTCTTGTGATTGTCTTCCCCATCCTTCTTTTGCAGTCTTAACCCCAAGGCAGGAAGAACTGGCGCAAATTAAGAAGGTGAATCCAGAATACAAAGGAGACAGGTGAGGCAGGGCATAACCAGCCTGAATTAAAAAATGATGAAGGAGATACATTCATAAAGGTCAAATGAATGTTATCTGCTTATATAGATAGACTTGAAGGCTGAAAAACAAGCAATCAACATATCCGAAATCTCACATTTATTTGTCTGTTGCAGAGCAAAACGGCACATTCTGGGGCATCACAAACCTATTCTGACATACACTTTCACAGACTTTAAATCAGAGGTCCACAAACTTTTTAAACAGAGGGCCAGGTCACAGTCCCTCAAACTGTTGGAGGGCCAGATTATAATTTGGAGGGAAAAAAACATGAATGAATTCCTATGCACACTGCACATATCTTATTTGTAGTGCAAAAAACACTTTAAAACAATACAGTAATTAAAATGAAGAACAATTTTAATAAATATAAGCTTGTTAGTATTTCAATGGGAAGTATGGGCCTGCTTTTGGCTGATGAGATAGGGTTGTTGTTGTTGTTGTTGTTGTGTGCTTTCAAGTCATTTCAGACTTAATTGACCCTAAGCAAGGGCCAGGTAAATGGCCTTGGAGGGCCATATCTGGTCCTCGGGCCTTAGTTTGAGGACCCCCTGCTTTAAATGAATGTACCAGCTTATCACCATCAAATGTAATGTTTTCTCCCAAAATAATATTTCTATGTTGGTTCGTTTTATGAAATAACTCATGTTAAATTGTTGTTGTTTTCAACAAACTTTTGGAGCAACAAGTTGGCACTAAAATACTTTCTCTCCTGTAATGGTCAAGGTAATAATTTACTACTTTTCAGGGGTCTTATAACAAGTTGTCCGTTGAATATTCCTGCATGCACGTTCAGACTCAATTTAACTAATGAAAAGGGAGAAAGGAGAGTTCTGTGTTTATAAATATCTGCTGTTTTCCTTTTTTGCCAATTTCAGACTCACTCCTATGTGGCCGATCACACCCGCTGCTCTGAAGGCAGAAGCCTCTCCCAGGTTGAAGGAACTGGCACAACCCCGGTGTTACACAAATGACTGGTACCGGCCCCGATCCCTGATGGTATGTGGATTGTTGCTGCACTATCGTTATAACTTAAGACTACTTCCATACATTCAAAGAGCTACATCAGTATGATCTCTTCAGCACCGTTGATTTATAGGTAAAGCCGTTTAGATATTCTGTGGACTTTTGTCCCATTTGTCAATAAGCCACTTCAGTCCCTCTTAGGTGCGTTTGCCCCTTGCTGGCTCATTAATCCAATATAGAAGCAAATGCCAACATGTTTAAAACATGATAGCACCTATTGTTCAGTAAACAAATACATAGCCAACGCAAGCAACTTACATGCAAGAAATGGGAGTTATAAGCATTGCAGGACTCACAACAATATTCCCAACAATATTCAAATAGATCAAAAGTACGACAATAGCTAGGGAAGCACTTAAGGGGTACCAAACGCAACTACTTGGATACTAGTGGCTACTAACTATAATGGTTAGCTCTTCAATCAAAAGCAGCATATGAATCAATAAAAGTTGACAGGATGGGAGAGATGGATGAGAAACTGCTGTTGCATTTAAGTACTGGTTAACCAGTGTGAGAAGTGAGATGATGGACTAGTAAAGTCCAGTTTACACTTTAGCTCAACTCTTTTTAATGGTATAAAATTTAGTTAGAGTCATTTCCATGTGTCACTCAACTTTGGCCATGTCTGTTTCTGCTTGGTGTGGAAATAGGGGTGCAGGGACTAAGATCAGTCACAGATGAATGTTGGATTCTTGTCTTTAGGTGAGTAAAGGAGCCCTGACTGCCATTCCCACCCCACGGATCATTGCTCTAGCTGAACCAAGGCGCTTGCCACCCACTCCACAGCGTAAGCAACTTACTTTTCTATTTTTGTCAATAACTCGCTTTTCATAGTAGTTGTAGCTCCTAGAGGAATGCCTGCAATGGGTTTCTCACTAAATAAAGCACCTTCCCATTTTCAGATGGGAAATGTGGGAATAGCACCATACAAACACAAGTTCCTGTGTGCATTGCTCACAGAGTTCCCAAGACGCCCTTTCCACAATTGTGTAGGGAAGCTGTTCCCATAAGGCCTTCTTGAAAGTTTCCCCCACTGCTCAAAGACAGGGAGCCACTTTGCATCATAATTTCCCAAAAGACAGGCAGTTTTCCCTGATAATAACTTTGACAGCAAGACATACTTCTAGACCATTCTCCATTCACCATTGAAAACCTGTTTAATCTTCAGGAGCAGAAGCAATGAAGGTCTACACCACGGGGAGTAATGCTTTTAACCCACTTCTCTTTATCTTGAAAATTATAAATCTCAGCAGAGAATTCGCTAGATGGGCCTTAGGCAAGTGGTTTTCTTAACCTGTGTTTATAACATGGGAATAATGACTTTCTGGGCTGAAGATGGCTTTCTACAGAACAGTGCTATCTGTTGAGGCAACAACAATGCAGCCCAATACATTTGGTCATTATACAAATGTATGTGGATGGCAGTTTACTTTGTAAAATGTGTGGACTTTGAGTTTTGTTGAAAGGCAACCAGGGGATAGAGGGATCTGTCTGGGTAGGGGTTTCAAATGCATCAGTATTAGCCCTGTCCTGATGAGTGCTTCTTGGTCTTCAGTCCAGCCCTGCCTTGTTTGCTGCGGTTACTTTTTATGTCTTATTCTGTACATTTTGTAGACACCCCAATCTCAAGCCGGACTCAATTTACATTATGGTGTTTGTCCCTCGACATTCATAATTCTCTAAATTGAAGTAGAAAAATCAAGAGCAGATCCAAGAATTCCAAACTGATGTACATCAATTAAATCCTTCCTTTACAATTAGAATATTGGTTTGGACTATCTATAGCTTTTTTCTAATCGGGACAGGGCCACATGTAATCCTTTGGGCTTAATCCATAGTTTTTTTTCCCCCTTTCATCATATGCTGAATTGATTTACTGGAGACGAATTTTATCTTGGTCATTTGAGGTAACCGAATTAATACTTCGAATCTGGTCACTCAAATAATTTTGCATCACCTCCTACATTTCCCTCTTTAAGAAAGGCTGTCTCTGTTAAACTTGATTCTAAACTCTTGCTTCTCGTTTGGTTCACTCTCGCAGAGCCGGCTAGAAAAATCCTCCGTGGTCCCATTCCTGCTGCTGAAAAGTATGCTGCACTCTCCAAGCCTCGGATATATACCTTCGATGACCACAATCCATACAAAATTTCAAAGGGGGCTCTCCAGTATGTCGCTAGTCCTCGTGTTCTTGAAATTAGCCGTCCAACAAGGAAAAGAAACAAAGTAACTCATGTTACGTAGCGGGTTACTCTCACTTGACTTTGGTCTGATGTTGAAAACTGATTAAAGCCGCTCACATTATTGTTGTTGTTGTTGTTGTTGTTATTATAATATTAAATGATATCCCACTCTTACCCTTCATATCCATAAACTGGGCATGATGTGTCATCATTTTGAAATACTTTTTTATTACTGTTGTAGTTTGTTGTATAAAAAATATGGAACCTGATCTAGGTCTCTGTGAAGCAGAGGTCCTCAATTTTTTTAAGCAGAGGGTCAGTTCATAGTCCCTTAGACTGTTGGGGGGCCAAACTATAGTTTGAAAAAACAAATTCCTATGTACACTGCATGTATCTTATGTATAGTGCAAAAAAAAATATGAAAGAACAATACAATATTATACACACATACACACACACACACACACACCCTAGCTGTCCCTGGCCACGCATTGCTGTGGCCCAGTAAGGTTAAATGGAAAAGAAAGAAAAGAGAAAGAACAGGTTTCTAATATATTTAATTTCACAATGTTTGTGGGTATACAATGTTTTGTTGTTCCATTCTCTGTACGGATATATTGTCTGGTTGGCGACTCTAGAACACGCAACATATAATAGTCCATGTGAGAAGCAATCTGTGTCTAGATCTGAACCGCACAATTCTAAAGATTGGCCCTGTGCTTTGTGGATAGTGATTGCAAACACCAATCGAATTGGGAATTGCAATCCCTTAAACTGAAATGGCATATCCGTTAAAATCATAGGAATGCGAGGAATGAGGACATCTTCAACCCAGAATATCAAGGCAAATAATCCACAATGTCTGCTTTGTAGCGGATTATATGTCAGTGTAGACTTCTTTACAGTCATATAACTCAGAACATCAAGGCAGATCATCCACAATGTCTGCTTAGAACTGGGTTATCTGAGTCCAGACTGCCATGTAACACAGCTCAATGCGGATCATATACAGCTGTGAGGAAGGGGCCTAAAGAAAGACACAGGACGCCCAAAGGAGCCCCAATGAAATAAATAATAAACATACAGAAGCATTCCTGAGGGCAGGGGTGGCACTGAAGGAGGGAAGGAGAGAGGAAGCCCCCCCCCCCCCCTCAGATGAGACAATGATTGACAGCAAGGGCTTTTTACAAGGTGGGGGCTTTGAAGTTAGGGAAACCCAACGGAGGGGGTGTGATGCACATGCCCGTGCAGCCAAATAAACACTCAGAGTCTAAGAGGCAATGCCTGCCTTTCCTGCCCAAAGAGGCCTGGCTGAGTGGGTAAGTGGCCGAGGTGCGCTCCCTCTCTCTCGGGCGCAACTTCGGACTGAGGCAGAGAAGCAGCATGGAGGGAGGAAGGCAAAGGCCCGCCCCAGACACGCGTCCCCACGCAATCCCGCCCCCTTCAGGGAAGAGCGAGCAGCGCCAATGCAAAGGGCAACAATAAACTAGACTCGCAAAACAAACACTATAGTAAATGACACATTTCAATTCCAATGAAATTTCACACAAAATAACTGAATCAAAATATAACGAAATTGAAATCAATGCATTTGGAAAGATTGAAATGGAATTGTAAAATATGTAGTACTAGCTGTGCCCTGCCACGCGTTGCTGTGGCCTATAATAAAACTTATCAAAGTAGAGGTAGATATCTGGACTATTATGAAAGAGAGGTCCCTACCTCTTCCTTCCCCCTTTTCCTCCCCCTTTCTCTCCTTTCTTCCTTCTCTACCTCCTTCTTTCTTTCACTACTTGATTTCATCCTTCTCTCTTTCCTTCATTCCCTCCCCCTTCCTTCCTTTGCCTTTCTTCCCTCCCTGTTTGCTTCCTTCTTTCACTTTTTATTTCCTTTTTTTTTTGCCACCATCATAACAATAACAATAATGCAATGCATTGCCTCTGGGACCTGACACCTCTCCCATTCCCCCTAAAAGGGTCTCATAGGAATAATAGCATAATAATAATAATAATAATAATAATAATAATAATAATAACAACCTTTACCCGCCACGTGTTGCTGTGGCCAATCTTCCCTCTTTCTCTCCTTCTTTCCCTCCTTCCTTCCTTCCCTCCAATCTTTCCTTCTCCTCTTCTTTCTCTATCTCTTTCCTTCCTTCCCCCTTTTTCTTTCTTTTCTGCTGTTTCTTTTCTTTCCTTCCATCTTTCCTTTTCTTTCCTTTTCTTCTTCCTTCTTTCTCTAACTTTCCTTCCTTCCCCCTTTTTCTTTACCTCCCTTTCTCTTCCTTCTTTCCTTCCTTCCTGTCTTTCCTAGATTTTGACAGGGCGGGAAGGGGCGGGGTGGGGTTTGGAGGTGGCGTGAGGTAAAAGGAGGTAAGATTGGGGTGGGGGAGTGATGGAGCGTGGGGTTGCGTGTGTGTGTGCGGCAGCGGGGGGGAGTGATGGAGCGTGGGGTTGTGTGTGTGCGGCGGCGGGGGGAGTGGGGTTGCGTGTGTGCGTGCGGCGGCGGGGGGAGTGATGGAGCGTGGGGTTGCATGTATGTGTGCGGTGGCGGGGGGAGTGGGGTTGCGTGTGTGCGTGTGGCAGCGGGGGAAGTGATGGAGTGTGGGGTTGCGTGTGTGTGTGCGGCGGCGGGGGGAGTGGGGTTGCGTGTGTGTGTGCGGTGGCGGGGGGAGTGATGGAGTGTGGGGTTGTGTGTGTATGTGCGGCAGGGGTTTGTGTGTGTGCGGGAAGCGGCGCGGCGGGGCTTGGAGTGGGCATGGTTTCCGCAGAGGGAACGTTGGCCGGAAGGGCATGTGCGCGCGCCAGGGAACTTGCGGCTGGGCGCCAATGTGCATGCTCAGTTGTTTTGCCGTTTTGTGAGTGTGTTGTTGTGTTGTTTTTCATTTTGAGTAGATACGTTTGTACCTTGTGGGTTGTGTTATGGGCATGGGAATTTTGGTTAAGTTTCGTTGGGGTTTTTTTGAGTTTTGTTTTTTTTTCCGTTTTGAGTGTGTTGTGTTGTTTTTCATTTTGAGTAATATGTTTGTACCTTGTGGGTTGTGTTATGAGCATGGGAATTTTGGTTAAGTTTCATTGGTTTTTTTAGAGTTTTATCCTTTTGCCGTTTTGTGAGTGTGTTGTTGTGTTGTTTTTCATTTTGAGTAGATATGTTTGTACCTTGTGGGTTGTGTTATGGGCATGGGAATTTTGGTTAAGTTTCGTTGGGGGATTTTTGAGTTTTGTTGTTTTGCCGTTTTGTGAGTGTGTTGTTGTGTTGTTTTTCATTTTGAGTAGATATGTTTGTACCTTGTGGGTTGTGTTATGGGCATGGGAATTTTGGTTAAGTTTCATTGGGGGGTTTTTGAGTTTTGTTTCCTCGTTGGATGCCCCTAACAAATTTATATATATAGATAGCGTGTGTTGCTTTGATGTCCAACAGATGGCGCTGTTTTTGAAAAAAGCATATTTTTCCCTGTCACAGGTGTGACAGCTACGTATATAATAGTAGGTATGTGAAAATTCTATATAACCTCAGGTATGTGGAAACATAAAAACATGCGGCTGTTCAAAACCTACTTTGTGTCTAAATTTCAAAGCAATCAGTGAAGTATTGAGAGATTTGAGGTTTTGAACAAACGGACATTTACGTTTTTATTTATATAAACTTACAAACAATATACAAACTTACCGGGATTTCAATGGGTAGCGTGGTGCTGCTTTTGGCTGATGAGAGTCACATTAATTATGATTGTTGTTGTGTGCCTTCAAATAATTTCAGACATTAGGGCCAGTGGTGAGTAAATGACTGAAGGGCCATATCTGGCCCGTGGGTCTTTCTTTGAGGTTGAAGCTTAGTGATCTTCCCCTCTCTCGGAGCCCAACTACACTGATCATTTAATTCAGTTTCAAACTGATATTGAGTTATGTGTTTTCTCTGTGCAGAGGATTACATGGGAAATTAGGGAATCGGTTTGAGGCCTGGGTGGTGATTACACAAACCAGAACACTGATGTCCCAGATAACTTTCCTTCATAGTCTGAGTTCTAAGTTTTCCCGCCTGCCCCTTATATTTTTCCTTAGAGCTTCCTAGCCTTTTTCACCCGCCCCTTAAACTTTACCTCATAGTTTACCTCAGTCCTCCCTAGCTTTTTCCACCTGCGTCTTCTTTACCTCATACTCTGCCACAGTTTTGCTTTGGTTTTCCAAACTGCCCTGTCTACCATTTCCTCATATTCTACCTCGGATCTCTCCTTCAGGAGGATACAGCAGGGTATAAATAAATATAATAATAATAATAATAATAATAATAGCCTTTTTCACCTGTCTTTTTATCTTTCCCTCATATTTCAATTCACATTTTACGTTTTTCTTACCTGCCCATTTTACCTCAGTCTACTTTTCCCTCACATCCTACCTCAGTTTCCTGATTTTAGTTCCTTTTCCACATGCCCCCATATTTTACCTCAGTTCCCTTTTTTCACCTGCCCTTTCTTTCCCTCCTATTCTACCTCAGTTCAGTTATTTTTACCTACCCCCGTATTTTACCTATCCTTTCGCTACCTGTCTGCTCTCTTTCCCTCATATTCTACCTGTTTCTTTATATTTTAAATCACATTTTGCCTCCTTTACCACCTGCCCCTTATATTTTACCTCAGTCCCCTTTTTCTACCTGCCCCTTCTATCCTTCCCTCATATTCTACCTCAGTTCTCTCATATTTTACCTCTTTTTCCACCTTGCCCTCATATTTTACCCGTTCCTCTTTCTAACGTGCCCTTTCTCTTTCCCCCATATTCTACCTCAGTTCCCTCATATTTTACCTCTTTTTCCACCTGCTCCCTATATTTTACCTGTCTCCCCTTTCCTACCTGCCCCTTCTATTTTTCCTTCATATTCTACCTGTTCCCTCATATTTTAACTCCTCTTCCACCTGCCAGCCATATTTTACTTCAATCCCCTTTTCTCACCTGCCCTTTGTCTCTTTCATATTCTACCTCAGGTCCCTCATTTTTACCTCACATTTACCTCCTTTTCCACCTACCCCCTATATTTTACACCAGTTCCTTTCTCCTCATATTCTACCTCAGTTCCTATTTTAGCTCAAATTTTACATACTTTTTCACCTGCTATCTATATTTTATCTCAATCCCCTTTCCCCTCATGTTCTCAGTTCCCTCCTATTTTACCTCCCTATTTTACCTCCTTTCCCACCTGCCTACTATATTATCTCAATCCGCCTTTCCCCTCATATTCTCTTATTTTAACTCATATTTTACCCCTTTTTTCACCTGTCCCCTATATTTTACCCCAGTCCCCCTTTCCTGTGTGCCCTTTCTCTTTCCCTCTTATTCTGACTCAATTCCCTAATATTTTACCTCCTTTTCCACCTGCTCCCTATAGTTTACTTCAGTTTCCCTTTCTCTCATATTCTACCTCAATTCCCTCATATTTTAACTCATATTTTGCCTCTTCGACCATCTGCCTCCTATATTTTACCACAGTCTCCTTTTCCCTCATATTCTACCCCAGTTCCTTCACATTTTACCTCACATTTTACCTCAGTTCCCACCTGCTCCCTATATTTTACCTCAGTCCCCCTTTCCCTCATTTTCTACCTCAGGTCCCTCAGATTTTACCCCATATTTGCCTCTTTTTTCCACCTGGCCCCCATATTTTACAACAGTCCTTTTCCTACCTGCCCCTTCTCTCTTTCCCTCATATTCTACCTCAGTTCCCTCTTATTTTAACTCATATTTCACCCCTGATTCCCAGCTGCTCCTTATATTTTTCCTCAGTCCTTTTCCCCTCATATTCTACCTCAGTTCTTTTATATTTTAGATCACCCTTCACCTCTTTTTCCACCTGTCCCCAATACTTTACCCCAGTCTCCATTCTCCATCTGTCCTTTCTTTCTTTCCCTCATATTCTACCTCAGCTCTCTCCTTCAGGAGAAATTTATAGATAAATATTATAAGAAAAATATCCATTTCCACCTGCCTGTCTATCTTTCCCTTGAATTTTAACTCACATTTAACCTCTTTCCCCACCTGCCCCTTATATTTTACCTCAGTACGCTTTTCCTACCTGTCCTTTCTCCTCATATTCTACCTCAGTTCCCTAATTTAACTCATATTTGGCCTCTTTTTTCACCTCTCTCCTATATTTTACTTCAGTCCCTTTTTTCCCACCTGTCCTTTCTATCTTTCCTTCATATTATACCTCAGTTGTCTCTTATTTTAACTCATATTTTACCTCCTTTTCCACCTGCTCCCTATATTTTACCTCAGTTTCCCTTTCCTACCTTCCCTTTCTCTTTCCCTCATATTCTATCTCAGTTCTCTCATATTTTACCTATTTTATCTTCTTTCCCACCTGCCCCCCATATTTTAGCTGTCTCCTTCCCACCTGTGCTTTCTATCTTGCCTTCGTATTATACCTAAGTTCCCTCTTAAACTCATATTTACCTCCTTTCCCATCGGCTCCCTATATTTTACCCCAGCCCCTTTTCCCTTCATATTGTACCTGTTCCTTCGTGTTTTGACTCATAATTTGTCCTCTTTTCCCACCTGCCTCCTATATTTAACATCAGTCCCCCTTCCCCTCATATCCCCTCTATTTTCCCTCATATTTTACCCTTTCCGACTTGCCCCCTATATTTTACCTCAGTCTCTTTTCCCTAATATTCTACTTCAGTCCCCTCCTATTTTACCTCTTTTTCCACCTGCCCCTTACATTTTACCTTAGTCTCCTTTTCCCTCATATTCTACCTCAGTTCCCTCAGATTTTACCCCATATTTGCCTCTTTTCCCACCTGCCCCCATATTTTACCGCAGTCCCCTTCCCTCATATTCTACCTCAGTTCCCTCCCATTTTACCTCTTTTCCTGCCTGCTCCTTATATTTTACCTCAGTCCCCTTTTCCCACCTGCCTATTCTCTCATACTTTCTCCTTTTCCACCTCGCCTTTCTGTCTTTCCCTCATATTTTACCTCAGTTCCCTCCTATTTTAACTCATATTTCACCTTTCCCCACCTGCCTCCTATATTTTACCTGTCCCTTCACCTCATATTCTACCTCAGTTCCTTCTTATTTTAACTCATATTTCACCTCTTTTCCCCACCTGCATCCTATATTTTACCTCAGTCTCCTTTTCCCTCATATTCTACCTCAGTTCCCTCAGATTTTACCCCATATTTGCCTCTTTTTCTACCTGCCCCCATATTTTACCGCAGTCCCCTTTCCCCTCATATTCTACCTCAGTTCCCTCCTATTTTACCTCTTTTCTCATCTGCTCCCTATATTTTACCTCAGTCCCCTTTTCCCACCTGCCTATTCTCTCATTTACCTCCCTTCCCACCTGTCCTTTCTTTCCCCCCCTCATATTCTACCTTGGTTCCCTCCTATTTCAACTCATATTTCACCACTTTCCCCCATCTGCCTCCTATATTTTACCTGAGTCCTCTTTCACCTCATATTCTACCTCAGTTCCTCCTATTTGAATTCATATTTCACCTCTTTTCCCCACCTGCATCCTATATTTTACCTCAGTCTCCTTTTCCCTCATATTCTACCTCAGTTCCCTCAGATTTTACCCCATATTTGCCTCTTTTTCCACCTGCCCCATATTTTACCGCAGTCCCCTTTCCCCTCATATTCTACCTCAGTTCCCTCCTATTTTACCTCTTTTCTCATCTGCTCCCTATATTTTACCTCAGTCCCCTTTTCCCACCTGCCTATTCTCTCATTTACCTCCCTTCCCACCTGTCCTTTCTCCCCCCCCCCCATATTCTACCTTGGTTCCCTCCTATTTCAACTCATATTTCACCACTTTCCCCCATCTGCCTCCTATATTTTACCTGAGTCCTCTTTCACCTCATATTCTACCTCAGTTCCTCCTATTTGAATTCATATTTCACCTCTTTTCCCCACCTGCATCCTATATTTTACCTCAGTCTCCTTTTCCCTCATATTCTACCTCAGTTCCCTCAGATTTTACCCCATATTTGCCTTTTTCCACCTGCCCCCATATTTTACCGCAGTCCCCTTTCCCCTCATATTCTACCTCAGTTCCCTCCTATTTTACCTCTTTTCTCATCTGCTCCCTATATTTTACCTGTCCCCTTTTCCCACCTGCCTATTCTCTCATTTACCTCCTATTTTACCTCTTTTTCTACCTGCTCCCTCAGCCCCCTTTTCCCACCTGCCCTTTCCCTCACATTTTACTTCCTTTTCCACCTGTCCTTTCTCTCTCTCTCTCTCATATTCTACCTCAGTTCCCTCCTATTTTAACTCACATTTTACCTCCTTTTCCACCTGCCCCTTATATTTTAGCTGTCTCCTTTTCCCTTACATTCTACCTGTTTCCTCTTTTACCTCACTGCTCCCTATATTTTACCTCAGTTCCTTTTTTCCAGCTGCCCTTTTCCCCTCATATTCGTACCTCAGTTCCCTCATATTTCATCTCTTTTCCCCACCTGCCTCCTCTATTTTACCTCCGTCTCCTTTCCCCTCCTATTCCACCTCAGTTCCCCCCTCTTTGAACTCCTCGGTTGCCTCTGTCCCTCCTGCCCCTTCCTTCCACCTCGCTCAGGCCTTCCCCTCCTTCTGCCTCTTCTCCCTCCTTCCCCCGCCCTCCCTCGCGCGGAGCAGCCAATCAGCGAGCGGCTCGACATCCGGGGCTCCTTCGCGCCCCCTCCCCCCTCCCCACGGCCGTTCGCACTCGGCTATGGCGGAGGTGAGTGTGTGGCCAGAGTGTCAACGGAGGGGTCCCCCCACTTATGAGAAAGAAACAAAAAGTCGGGGCTCCCCCCTTCCTCTTAAGGAGAAGGCCTGGAATTGATGGGAGGAAGTTGGGGGTCTTTGGGAGGGGGAGGGAGGGACATTGCTGAGGGTTTGCCTCAAACAGGTGGAGCTTATTTGTGGGGGGCCGGAAGTGGGGCCCTTGGGGGCCTTTGGGTGGCTTCTGTAAGACCTGGCCGTGGGCTGCAAGTTGGGGGCTTTTGGGGGTTAGCTCTCCTTAATGGGAGCCCCCCCCCCCCAATTTACAAAGTGGTTTCTTTTGGGGAGGGGGATTACAAAGTGGACCACTTTCTTTGCTTATTGGTGGAGGTTTCGCGAAAAAACAGGGCTGCAGAATCCATAAAGGGGGGAAATTGTGTTGGTTTATTATCAGACAATGTTTTCGTGTTTGTTTTTAAATACCTGCTTTATATACCTACTACGCTTTGGTGCACGGCGATGCCCACGCCTGTCGTAAATATTAGAAATATTCTGTATTTTGCTTCAGATTAGCACATAGGGATATGGGTAAACTACAATCCCCATCATCCCCAGCCATTGCCCCCGCAAACCGCATTGGTAGCTAAAGTTGGTCATGATGGATTTGTGTGCCAAGTTTGGTCCAGATCCATCGTCAATGGAGTTCACAGTGTTCTCTAAATGTTAGTGGACTTGAACTCCCGTCATCCTCTGTCATTACCCTACCAAACTGCGCTGATAGTTACATTTAGTCATGATGGATCTACATACCAAGTTTGGTCCAGATCCATTGTCGGTGAGCTTCCCAGTGTTTTCTGGATGACAGTGAACTTTAACTCCCATCATCCTCTGTCATTGCCCCACCAAACCACATCAGTATTTACATTTGGTCGTGATAGATCTGTGTGCCAAGTTTGGACTAGATCCATTGTTGGTGAGGTTCACACAGCGTTGGTGAGTCACTCTGGATGTCAGTGGACTTTATGATGCTTGTTGCTTATGTTTTGGTTTTATTTTTGCTGTAATATGTTGTCCAGGCTTGGCCCCATGTAAGCCACTCCAAGTCTCCGTCAGGGAGATGGTGGCGGGGTATAAATAAAGTTTATTATCATTATCATCATTATTATTTATTTTATTTTATTTTATTTACTTACCACACTTTTATCCCGCCCTTTTCAGCTCGAAGGCGACTCAAGGCAGCATACAGACTGGCAACAGTTAGATGCTGAACACACATAAATACATCGTTTAAAACAGGTCAAATCACATAATAAAATTCATATAAAAACAAATTTAAAACTATAAAAATCAATGACTTCCAGGTTTAAATCCATGTCCATTTGCATCGTTGTTGTTGTTGTTCATTCGTTCAGTCGTCTCCGACTCTTCGTGACCTCATGGACCAGCCCATGCCAGAGCTCCCTGTCGGCTGTCACCACCCCCAGCTCCTTCAAGGTCAGTCCAGTCACTTCAAGGATGCCATCCATCCATCTTGCCCTTGGTCGGCCCCTCTTCCTTTTACCTTCCACTTTCCCCAGTATCATTATCTTCTCTAGGCTTTGCTGTCTCCTCATGATGTGGCCAAAGTACTTCAACTTTATCTCTAGTATCCTTCCCTCCAGTGAGCAGTCGGGCTTTATTTCCTGGAGGATGGACTGGTTGGATCTTCTCGCAGTCCAAAGCACTCTCAGAACTTTCCTCCAACACCACAGCTCAAAAGCATCGATCTTCCTTCGCTCAGCCTTCCCTAAGGTCCAGCTCTCACATCCGTAGGTTACTACAGGGAATACCATGGCTTTGACTAGGCGGATCTTTGTTGCCAGTCTGATGTCTCTACTCTTTACTATTTTATCAAGATTGGACATTGCTCTCCTCCCAAGAAGTAAGTGTCTTTTGATTTCCTGGCCACAGTCTGCATCTGCAGTAATCTTTGGGCCTAGAAATACAAAGTCTGTCACGGCCTCTACATTTTCTCCCTCTATTTTCCAGTTGTCAATCATTCTTGTTGCCATAATCTTGGCTTTTTTGATGTTTAGATGCAACCCAGCTTTTGCGCTTTCTTCTTTCACCTTGATTAGAAGGCTCCTCAGCTCCTCCTCGCTTTCGGCCATCAGAGTGGTGTCATCTGCATATCTGAGGTTGTTAATGTTTCTTCCGGCAATTTTCACCCCACCTTTGCATTCATCAAGCCCCGCACATCGCATGATGTGTTCTGCATACACGTTAAAAAGGTTGGGTGAGAGTATGCAGCCTTGCCGTACGCCTTTCCCAATCTTGAACCAGTCTGTTGTTCCGTGGTCAGTTCTGACTGTTGCTACTTGGTTCTTGTACAGATTCCTCAGGAGAGAGACAAGGTGGCTTGGGATGCCCATCCCACCAAGAACTTGCCACAATTTATTGTGATCCACACAGTCAAAGGCTTTAGAATAGTCAATGAAACAGAAGTAGATGTTTTTCTGAAACTCCCTGCCTTTCTCCATTATCCAGCGGATATTGGCAATCTGGTCTCTCGTTCCTCTGCCTTTTCTAAACCCAGCTTGAACATCTGGCAACTCTCGCTCCATGTATTGCTGGAGTCTTCCTTGCAGGATCTTGAGCATTACCTTACTGGCATGAGAAATAAGGGCCACTGTACGGAAGTTTGAGCAGTCTTTCGCATTTCACATTGCATCGTTAAGCCGTTCCATATTCATTCACTATACTGAGTTTATCTGGTTACAATGAGGTTCCAAAAACTTGCTCAAGAGCCAGGTTTTTACTCTTTTCCTAAAGGTCAGGAGGGAGGGGGCCGATCTAATATCCCCAGGAAGGGAGTGCCACAGCCGAGGGGCCACCACTGAGAAGGCCCTGTCCCTCGGCCCCACCAAGCGCACCTGTGAGGCAGGTGGGATCAAGAGCAGGGCCTCCCCAGATGATCTTAAATTCCTACAAGGTTCATGAGGGGAGAGACGTTCGGATAGGTAAGTTGGGCCGGAACCGTTTAACTACCATCATCCTCTGTCATTGCCTCATCAAGCCACACTAGTAGTTACATTTGGTCGTGATGGATCAGTGTGCCAAGTTTGGTTCAGATCCATTGTCACTGAGGTTCACACTGCTCTCTTAATGTCAGTGGACTTTAACTCCCATCATCCTCTGTCATTTCCCCACCAAACTGCACCGATGTTTACATTTGGTCATGGTGGGTCTGTGTGCCAAGATTGGTCCAGATCCATTGTCAATGAGTTCATAGTGTTCTCCGGATGCCAGTGTACTTTAGCTCCAATCATCCTCTGTTATTGCCCCCCCCCCCCCCAAACCGCACCAGTAGTTACATTTGGTCATGATGGATCTGCGTGCCAAATTTGGACCAGATCCACCGTCGATGGGGTTCACAGTGTTCTCTGGATTCCAGTGGATTTTTAACTTCCATCATCCTCTACCATTGCCCCCCAAACCCCTCCAGTATTTAGATGTGACCATGATGGGTCTGTGCACCACGTTTCATCCAGATCCATTGCTGGTGGGGTTCACAGTACTCTCTGGATATCAGTGGACTGCAATTCCAATAGTGATGATGATGATAAAAATGATGATGTTTGTTTTTATTCCACTTTTTCTCTCCACTAGGAGACTCATCTTTTTCATTGTGTCCCATCCTGTCCCCAACCACACCAGTATTTAAAGTCGGTCATCATGGGTCTGTGTATCAAGTTTGGACCAGATCCATTGTTGATGGGGTTCATGAGGATATCTAGATATGGGGGGACTGCAACTCCCATCATGCTAGGGTAATCCCTCCCAAACCCCTCCAGTATTTTTTCTTGGTCACAGGTGGTCTGTGTGCCAAGTTTGGTCAAGATCTGTTTTGGTGGGAATCACGGGCTCTTTGGATGTGCGCGCCATCTTGAGAGGGCAGCAGTGGAGCAGTTGCAGCAATTCCTAGGCGACACAGCCTGACTAGATCCCTTCCAGTCCGGCTTCCGTGTGGGGCATGGGACAGAGACTGTGCTGGTCTCCATCACGGATTCCCCTCGATGCCAGCTTGACCAGGGCGGGTCAGCGCTGCTTGTGTTATTGGATCTCACAGCAGCATTTGACACAGTCGACCACAATCTTTTGACCCACCGCCTTGCTGTTGCTGGAGTCAGGGGGACAGCTTTAAACTGGCTGTCCTCCTTTCTTCACAACCGTGGACAGTGAGTGGAGAGGGGAGGTCTGGTCTCTGAGAGGTCCCCTCTATCTTGTGGGGTTCCTCAGGGGGCCATTCTCTCCCCTCTGTTATTTAACATCTATATGCGACCACTTGCTCAGCTGGTTCGAGGTTTTGGGCTTGAGTGTTATCAGTACGCCGATGACACTCAGCTGGTGCTGAAGATGGAAGGCCGACCGGACTCTGTTCCCAATTGTTTCCATCAGTGTCTCGAGGCCGTTACTGGATGGCTGCGTGCCAGCAGGTTGAGGGTGAATCCAGCAAAGATGGAGATCCTGTGGCTGGGTCGACCGGGCAGTGGGGATATCCAGCTGCCTACCCTGGATGGCGAGGCGCTACGCCCGTCATCATTGGTAAAGAGTCTGGGAGTCCTTTTGGACCCTCTGCTGACGATGGAGGCTCAGGTCCCCGCCGTTAGCAGAACCGCCTTCTTTCATCTGCGGCAGGCTAGACGGCTGGCCCCCTACCTGTCCAGGGACGACCTAGCTACGGTGATCCAGGCCACGGTCATCTCAAGACTGGACTACTATAATGCCCTCTACATTGGCCTTCCTCTGTCGGTGATCCGGAAGCTCAAGTTGGTACAAAATGCAGCTGCTCGGCTTCTTGCGGGAATTCCGATGAGATGCCACATAACACCAATCTTACTACAGCTGCATTGGTTACCAATTTAGCACCGGATCACTTTCAAAGTGATGGTAGTCACCTTTAAGGCCTTCCATGGTCTGGGGCCGATGTATCTGAGGGACCGCCTCACCCCCTACCAACCCCAGAGATCCCTCCGTTCTGAGGACCAAGATCTATTGGAAGTCCCCAGTGTCAAGACCTTGCGTCTAACAGCAACCAGACGCAGAGCCATCACAGGTTGGTTAGCTATCAGTACATGTTCTGCAAAAAATCTTAGAAATCAATTTTAAAACGGATTTTTAAAACAAAAACCATATGAGGCCAACTACAGGCAGTCCCTGAGTTACAACCATCTGACTTAAAATTACTCATAGGTAAGAACAGGGCTGAGACAACAGGAAATCCACCCCTTGGGAGGGAAATTCACTCCTGAAAGATTTATGGGGAGAGGTGTCTCCATTGAACCTTTGTCACTAATCCTTGTTTCCACAACAAGCCAGATTTTTCAAAATCCAGTTGTTGCAGGGGTATGAAGTGAGGTTAAACCTTCTGAACAGGGGCACAGACTGCAAAACAAATACTACAGGGGTGTTCACCATTCCCTATACTATCCAAAGCTTGTGTGTGTGTATACACACACACATATACATACTAGCTTGGGTTCCCAGCGTTGCCCAGGTTGTTAGAAGAAGTCATTTTTTTAAAAAAAAATTCAGAATGCATAAAGTTGTGGGTGTACTACAACTCACATCATGCCAGGTTGACCCCCTGAAACTCTATCAATACTTAAAGTTTGTCATGTTGGTCAAGTTTGCTCTAGATGTTCAGTTGGTCTGTGTGCCAAGTTAGGTCCAAGTCCATCATTGGCGGGTTGCAGAGTACTCTTTGATTGCAGGTGAATTATAAATTCCAATATCTACAACTAACAAGTGTCAAGACCAATTCCCCTCCAAAACCCAGCAGTATTCAAATTTGGCATACGTGCCAAATTTGGTGCAGATCCATTGTTGTTTGCGTCCACAGTGCTCTCTGGATATAGGTGAACTGTAATTCCTCTAAATCAAGGTGAATTTCCTCCTAAGCCCTCCTGTATTTTTTGTTGGTCATGGTGCTTCTATGTGCCAAATGTGGTCCAGGTCCACTGTCAGTGGAGGTCATAGTTCTGATTTTAATCAGGGTGAACGATAACTTCCATCATGTGGAATCTGTTCCCCAAACTCCTTCAGTATGTTTAGTTCCTGATTAGTTCTGCTCTGTTTGTTATGCAGACAGAGTTGAAAAGAGTAGGATAGGATTAAGAGAGAGGCAGTGGGTTGGATCATGCAAATTCCACACCAGCGGAGAGAGTAAGAAACACTGGGATGTCTGTGGTAGAGGATATACGTAAAATCTAGGATTAAATGGTCCTTGTATGAAAGCCTTCACTTGGACGGTGTGCATTATGGTGTTGGGGAGGACATTGGCAGGGGTTGTTCGTGTTCATGGTGCTCGCTATAATCTGAAATGTCATTAGAGGGAGGGCTTTTGGTTGCTCTTCAGCATTGTGGGTTAAAGCTATCTGTGGAAGCGGGAGCCTGTCTGTGGAAGTGAGCACCCCAGCCACACACAAACATAGACATTTTCACTTTTATTATGACTACAGATACATATATCTCCTATCCATTGTCGATCCACTCCTTTGAGTTTCAAGCAAATCTACTATTTGCCAAAATACACGATCCTGTGCTTTTCTTTTCCATTTCTGGCTGAATAGCGTAACCATTGGTTTGTCCCATCGAATACAAGGTCTGCCCAATGGTGTGTGTGTGTATGTATGTATGTGTATATGTGTCTCTGTGTGTGTATATATAGATGTATGGCTGGAGTTACACTTTAAAATGTATTTGTTCCGATTTATGTACAAATTAATTAATTTTATTTATTTATTTACGTCATTTTTATCCCGCCCATTTCAGCCCAAAGGTGACTCAGGGCAGCGTACAGACCAGCAACAATTATAAATAGTATATATAAATATACATACATGGGTTAAAACAATTAGATCACATCCTAATACATATAAAAACCATAAAAACTATAAAAGTAAAAAAACCCCAGTGTTTTCCAATCCAATTCCTCATTTACATCGTCTTTAGCCATTCCATATCCATATTCCAGATGTATTTATTTGATTACGCTGAAGTTTCAAACACCAGCTCAAAGAGCCATGTTTTCACTCCTTTTTG